>NW_006784492.1:2968832-3023725 GCF_000442215.2 Lipotes vexillifer
CCCCCCGCCCCCCAGGGTACCCCCCCCCCCCCCACGTTCTTTTAACCTGAGATCACCACCTGGTCTCAGGACTTAATGAAACTCTCTTGATGTCTCATCACAGAAAGAATCCAGTGAGAGACAAAGTGATAGGTAAGAAGTGGATTTATTTAGAGAGAAACACTCTTCACAGACAGAGTGTGGGCCACCTCAGAAGGCAAGAGAGGCACCAGGGTATGGGGTTGCCAGTTTTTATAGGGGTGGGTAATTACATAGGCTAATGGGTGGGAGAAATATTCCAGCTATTTTGGGGACAGGGTGGGGATTTCCAGGAATTGGGCTACTGCCCACTTGTTGACCTTTTATGGTCGGCCTTGGAACTGTCATGGCGCCTGTGGGTATGTCATTTAGCATGCTGATGTGCTACCATTAGCGTATACTGAGGCTCAAGGTCTAGTGGAAGTACTATCCACCATCTTAGGCCTGATTGGTTCTAACCATTTATGTCGTGTTCTAAGGCTAAGTCATTCTTTTAAAGGTTGTGCCCTCTCCCTTCCTTCCTGTTTCACTACCATTTGGGTTCGCAGCTGCATAGCATTTCTCAGTCTCCCCAGGAGGTAGATAGAGCCAAGTGACTAAGTTTTCCAATGGAGTATGAGCTGGAAGGATGTGTGCTACGTCCAAGCCTTGTCCAAAAAGTATACCATGTGCTTTCCTTCATGTTCCGTCTTCCCTCCTCTCAGGAGCTGAATTGGCCTTTACAGTGATGGCCAGAGTGACTTGGAAAGCAACGTACTAATGATGGCGGAGACTCAGTTAGCCTGGATCCCTGAATGACTGTGAATCAGAGCCCTGGCCAACTTGGAATTAGTGCTGAAAGCTCGGCCTCTGTGCACAGGTGCCGACTTGAATCTCAGAGACACAGTTTGGGGTAAAGTAGAAAAGAATAGCTTTATTGCTTTGCCAGGCAAAGGGGGAACACAGGAAGCTCATGCCCCTCAACAACTGTTTATTCCAACCTGGGAGGATTTGTTGAGCAGTTTTATAGCAATGGTTCAAGGGCAGGGTTGCCGATAAGGATTAGGGTGTGTGCAGGGCCTGCACTCCTTTAATCTGGCCTGAGGTGGTTTCTTGAGGAGCTTCTCCGGTTCCTTTAATCTGGAATGAAGAATGCTAACATCTTCCACTTGTTGGGGGTTTTAGTTCCGTAAGGAGCTCAAAGATATTGTTATATATATCCCTTGAGGGGGAACCAGGACCCTGCCCCAAGGCTGCACTTTCTGGACTGTACCTTCCTTGTTTCTGCATCCCCTCCCTTCCCTGATTAGCAACTCTGTGAAAGCCTTCCATGACCAGGAGCCCCACAGGGTGCTGCTTGGTTGCAGTTTCAGCAGAAAGTATAACACTCAGCTATGAATATTAGATTGTAATTGTCTTTGAGGTTTTGTTTATCCACCTATAAACTGGACTGGATCCTGACTTTTTCTACTCAACTTTTTGGCTCTAACTCTGAAAACTAACATTTCCAATTTTTCTCCCACTTTTGGCTTGGAATCATTGAGAACTAAAGCTGCCCTTTTCCTGAGGCCCTGCAAACTGAAGCTGAATACTTGATATACATTTAAGAGAGATCATCACAATAGCCCATGTTTAGATAATCTCCCTGCCTATTGCTGTGTGAGCCACTTAGAAAGTTTACCTGCACACTGATGATATCATCAGAGACATTTCAAACTGCAGAAAGATCCTTTGACCACGACATCTAAATATCTCTTCAAGGGGCTTCCCTGGTAGCACAGTGGTTAAGAATCTGCCTGCCAGTGCAGGGGACTGGTTCGAGCCCTGGTCCGGGAAGATCCCACATGCTGCGGAGCAACTAAGCCTGTGTACAACTACTGAGCCTGCGCTCTAGAGCCCAAGTGCCACAACTAGTGAGTCCGCGTGCCACAACTACTGAAGCCTGCGTGCCTAGAGCACGTGCTCCACAACAAGAGAAGCCACCGCAATGAGAAGCCCGTGCACCGCAAGGAAGAGTAGCCCTCACTCGCTGCAACTAGAGAAAGCCCGCGCACAGGAACGGAGACCCAACGCAGCCAAAAATAAATAAATGAATGAATGAATGTCTCTTCAGCTGGCACCTCTCAGGACTCAGACAGCGGGTTTATAATTTGTTCCAACTACGAAGCTTTATTTTTCTTCTGTCACAGTAGAAATGCCTCTTATTAAATACCTGATTTCACGTACAGTACTAACTTTGAGAGCCCAGCCCTATCACCACCTTCTGAAATGAGACACAGCCATTTCACTGAACTGACCTATTCTCAGGACTAACTTCTTCAAGCAGGATATGGAGTCATGTACCAGCTTAGCTTCTGGATGGTGAAACTTCCCTAGGAAGTTACAAAGCGGGGACTGTAGCAGAACAGAGTTTGCTGCCCCAAAATGTGTCTCTTTGGAATATTTTAAGCTGGTTGATTTCTAAGAAACAGCAGATCCGGGAAAAACTCTGAAAATTAACTAGGAGTTACCCTTTTATAAGAAATATTTACATTTGTAAGGGAAATCTCCAATTGTAAGGGCGGTTCCCTCACTATATCTGGGAGAGGAGGTTGACCAAACCTCTAGAAACTCTCATGAATGGAGAAGGCAATGACTTAAATCTGCATAACAACCTCACCCTTGTTTACTGTGCCTTTGCCTGTAACCCCCTGTAACTGACTCTCCCCATCCTCAATGTCCGCTGTGGTCTTTTTTTTTTTTTTTTTTTTTTTTCTGTACGCGGGCCTCTCACTGTTGTGGCCTCTCCCCACAGGCTCCGGACGCACAGGCTCAGCGGCCATGGCTCACGGGCCCAGCCGCTCCGCGGCATGTGGGATCTTCCCGGACCGGGGCACGAACCCGTGTCCCCTGCATCGGCAGGCGGACTCTCTCAACCACTGCGCCACCAGGGAAGCCCTCCTCTGTGGTCTTTAGTGAGAATGGTATTTAAGGTGAGGGCTTCAGCCATCTTGGCGAGTGACTCAGTTTTCCTGGGTCTCTCCCATGTTATTAAATTTTTGTTTGATTTTTCTACTGTTAATATGTGTCATTCCAATTTAATTTTTAGACCAGCCAGAAGAACCTAAAAGCATAAAGGAAAATTTCCTCCTCCCTGACAAAAGATAAGTGTTGTTTTAAAAGTAATATTGTTTTCTCTTTTTATCATAAATAATACATGAATACAGTCTCACTTTAAGACATTAAATCATTCAAACAACGGAAGACCAGCCTCACTTTCAGCCCCTCCTGTAAGCAGATGGGTTTGGGGGGTGGGTCCCCAGAGAAAGAGAACCAGGCATGACTTTCTTGACAGAAGAGAATCCATTTTTGCCCTAAGCCATTTTGTGATCTAAGCCCTGCCACAATGCTTGCCCTTGAAAAGGTCTCAGTAATCAATGATCTCAAGGGAACAAAGGAATGAAGGAACAGAGAAAAGGCAGCCAAACAATAGTGCAGTGATAAAGCAGAGTCCTAGTTTCTCCTCAAGGGATTATACATAATAATAGATCTCCAGGGGGCTTCCGGGAAGATCCCACGTGCTGCGGGAGCGGCTGGGCCCGTGAGCCATGGCCGCTGAGCCTGCGAGTCCGGAGCCTGTGGAGGCAACGGGCGAGGCCACGACAGTGAGAGGCCCGCGTACCACAGCAAACAAACAAACAAACAAAACTTCCTCAGTTTTGCTGTTCAGGGTGACACTGCTTTGGGAAAGATCCCCGGAGTTCTCCTTATTTGCTGTAAGTAATAATAAATGCTTCCTTCTCCCGATGTGTGGCTTGGTTTTATATATTGGCTCGACACCCACCAAGAGGCACAACCAACTTTTGGGTAACATTCCTTCCAGCTAACTCTTACTAATAGTTTCCTTGGAAGGAGCCTACCTAAGGGCCCTGGGAGGAACTTGAGCTGCATCGCCTGGGCTGGCCGAACAGAAGGGAGAGGAGGTGCCTGAGAGGGGATGAGCCCTAGGCTTCTAGCTATAAAAGGATTGCTTTCCTGCTTTGGGGGAACAGTCATGTTTATTATGACGGTTATTTATAAACATTCTTTCCCCTAGAGTATACAGTGTTTGAGAAACATAGGTGAATTCCTCCTAATACTCATTATTTCTAGACTGGGTTTTAACCACAGCTGCCTGGGTACAGCTCAAAAGAAATTTAAATTTCATAGCATCTCTGCATTCCAGTTATATCCTGGATTCCTGAGGATACACTCTAGGTGGAGATTTAGTCTTTTCCGTAGCACCTGAAAGATGTGGGTACAAGTTACGTGTTCTGTTTTCAAATGGTAAATTCATCCTAGTTTTTTTTTTTTTTTTTTTTTTTTTTTTTTTGATTCTGGGGATGGGACAGAGATACCTTAACTGTGTAATTCTTAGCACATTGAGTATTGAGTATTTGCCTTCCTCTTTAGGAGTGAACATTATAAATTCTTGGGTTGCAGGATGCTGTTTTTCCCACAGGATGGTGTACATTGGGGAGCTCAGTTTCATGACCACTAACTCTGTAGAGGGATCTTGTCCATTCCATAAAAGTTTATATTGAGCACCTCCATAATCCAGTCGTAGATGTAGGTGCTGGGCATGTTACCCAAAAAACTGGGTTTGCCTCTTGGTGGGTGTTCAGCCAAAAGATACAACCAAGCCAAAGATTAGGAAAAGGAAAGATTTATTATTGGTAGCAAAAGGAGAACACTGTGGATCTTTCCCAAAGCAGTGTTTCCCCGAACAGCAAAACAGGAGAATTTTTAAGCTAAGGATACATGCATATACATGAAGGGGCTTGAGCAGAGGAGAATGCAGCATAGAATTGGGGCAAAGGTCAACAGAGTACAAGCTTTAGTTGATTGAAGTCAGAAGGGTCAGAAAAGGTCACCATCACCATCCCTTAAGTTCTAGTTGATCGGGTGGTTGAGCGCTTGAAGGGGGTTTGAATTCTGCACAACAGCTCAAGAAAGTGCTTCAGGCTAATCTTTACAACTGAAACAGAACTGGGAGTCTTTACAACTCATTTGGTATATTTGCTATCCTTACTTCTCTTACCTGATAACAGTTTGTTCTTTTGTTCCCTTAAGATCATTATTAAAAGATCATTGATTACTGAGACCTGTGCCAGGGCAAGCACTGCGGCCAGGCTTAGATCGCAAAATGACTTAGGCCACAGATGGCTTCTCTTATATCAAGAAAACCATACCTTGTGCTCTTTCTCCCAGGACCCCCTACCCTATCTACGTACAGGCATACAACAGCGAATGAGACAGGCAAGGGTACCGTTATGGAACTTACATTCTAGCTGAGAGAGAAGACAGATAATAGACCAGCGAAATAAAAAGGGTAATTACACAGTGTGATCAATGCTATGAAGAAAGTAAATAAAACCATGTGATAGAGAGTAGTAATATCTGAATTGAGACTGATGGATGAGGATGAGCCCCCCACCGTGGGAAGGGCGGGGGCAGGGAACTGCCAGGGTAATTACCTTGAGGTGGGAAAATCATTTGATGACGTTCAGGTACAAAAAGGGCCAATGTGACAGGAGTCAGATCACAGCTGTCATATAAAGAGATTTGTTTTTGTTTTTTTGGGGGGGTACGCAGGCCTTTCCCTGTTGTGGCCTCTCCCATTTCGGATCACAGGCTCCGGACACGCAGGTTCAGTGGCCATGGCTCACGGGGCCCAGCCGCTCCGCGGCATGTGGGATCTTCCGGGACTGGGGTACGAACCCGTGTCCCCCGCATCGGCAGGTGGACCCTCAACCACTGTGCCACCAGGGAAGCCCAAGAGATTTATTTTTTGTTATTTTTTGTTGTTGTTTTTTACTTAAAGAAAAATGCACAACATAAGAGTTGTGAGTTTTGGGAATTCCCTGGTGGTCCAGTGGTTAGGACTCCGCACTTTGACTGCTGAGGGCCCGGCTCCACTCTCTGGTTGGGGAACTGAGACCCCACAAACCATGTGGCACGGCCAAAAAAAAAATTTAAAAAAGTTGTGAGTTTCAAGTAAACAATCTAACCTTACACCTAAGGGAACTAGAGAAAGAGAAAACAAAACCCAGTTAGTAGAAGGAAAGAAATCATAAAGATCAGAGCAGAAATAAATGAAATAGAAACAAAGAAAACAATAGCAAAGATCAATAAAACTAAAAGCTGTTTTTTTGAGAAGATAAACAAAACTGATAACCCTTTAGCCAGACTCATCAAGAAAAAGAGGGAGAGGACTCAAATCATTAAAATTAGAAATGAAAAAGGAGAAGTTACAACAGACACCGCAGAAATACAAAGCATCCTAAGAGACTACTACAAGCAACTCTATGCCAATAAAATGGACAACCTGGAAGAAATGGACAAATTCTTAGAGGTATAACCTTCCAAGACTGAACCAGGAAGAAATAGAAAATATGAACAGACCAATCACAAGTAATGAAATTGAAACTCTGATGAAAAATCTTCCAACAAACAAAAGTCCAGGACCAGACGGCTTCACAGGTGAATTCTATCAAACATTTAGAGAAGAGCTAACACCCATCCTTCTCAAACTCTTCCAAAAAATTGCAGAGGAAGGAACACTCCCCAACTCATTGTATGAGGCCACCATCACTCTGATACCAAAACCGGACAAAGATACTACAAGAAAAGAGAATTACAGACCAACGTCACTGATGAATATAGATGCAAAAATCCTCAACAAAATACTAGCAAACAGAATCCAACAACACATTAAAGGGGTCATACACCATGATCAAGTGGGATTTATCCCAGGGATGCAGGGATTCTTCAATATATGCAAATCAATCAATGTGATACACCATATTAACAAATTGAAGAATAAAAACCATATGATCATCTCAGTAGATGCAGAAAAAGCTTTTGACAAAATTCAACACCTATTTATGATAAAAACTCTCCAGAAAGTGGGCATAGAGGGAACCTACCTCAACATAATAAAGGCCATATATGACAAACCCACAGCAAACATCATTCTCAATAGTGAAAAACTGAAAGCATTTCCTCTAAGATCAGGAACAAGACAAGGATGTCCACTCTCACCACTATTATTCAACATAGTTTTGGGAGTTCTAGCCATGGCAATCAGAGAAGAAAAAGAAATAAAAGGAATACAAATTGGAAAAGAAGACGCAAAACTGTCATTGTTTGCAGATGACACGATACTATACATAGAGAATCCTAAAGATGCCACCAAAACTATTAGAGCTAATCAATGAATTTGGTAAAGTTGCAGGATACAAAATTAATGCACAGAAATCTCTTGCATTCCTATACACGAATGACAAAAGATCAGAAAGAGAAATTAAGGAAACAATCCCATTTACCATTGCAACAAAAAGAATAAAATACCTAGGCATAAACCTACCTAAGGAGGTAAAAGACCTGTACTCAGAAAACTATAAGACACTGTTGAAAGAAATCAAAGATGACACAAACAGATGGAGAGATATACCATGTTCTTGGATTGGAAGAATCAATATTGTGAAAATGACTATACTACCGAAAGCAATCTACAGATTCAGTGCAATCCCTATCAAATTACCAGTGGCATTTAAAAAAAAATCTTAAAATTTGTGTGGAGACACAAAAGACCCCGAATAGCCAAAGCAACCTTGAGGGAAAAAAATGGAGCTGGAGGAATCAGACTCCCTGACTTCAAACTATGCTACAAAGCTACAGTAATCAAGACAATATGGTACTGGCACAAAAACAGAAATATAGATCAATGGAACAGGATAGAAAGCCCAGAGATAAACCCACGCACCTATGGTCAACTAATCTATGACAATGGAGGCAAGGATATACAATGGAGAAAACACAGCCTCTTCAATAAGTGGTGCTGGGAAAACTGGACAACTACATGTAAAAGAATGAAATTAGACCACTCCCTAACATCATACACAAAAATAAACTCAAAATGGATTAAAGACCTAAATGTAAGGCTAGACACTATAAAACTCTTAGAGGAAAACATAGGACAAACACTCTTTGACATAAATCACAGCAAGATCTTTTTTGCTCCACTTCCTAGAGTAATGGAAGTAAAAACAAAAACAAACAAATGGGACCAAATGGAACTTCAAAGCAAAGGAAACTACAGTCAAGACGAAAAGACAACCCTCAGAATGGGAGAAAATATTTGCAAACGAATCAATGGACAAAGGATTAATCTCCAAAATATATAAACAGCTCATGCAGCTCAATATTAAAGAAACAAACAACCCAATCTGCCCAATCAAAAAATGGGCAGAAGACCTAAATAGACATTTCTCCAAAGAAGACATACAGGTGGCCAAGAAGCCCATGAAAAGCTGCTCAACGTGACTAATTATTAGAGAAATTCAAATCAAAACTACAATGAGGTATCACCTCACACCAGTTAGAATGGGCATCATCAGAAAATCTACAAACAACAAATGCTGGAGAGGGTGTGGAGAAAAGGGAACCCTCTTGCACTGTTGGTGGGAATGTAAATTTATACAGCCACTATGAAGAACAGTATGGAAGTTCCTTAAAAAACTAAAACTAGAACTACCATATGACCCAGCCATCCCACTACTGGGCATATACCCAGAGAAAACCATAATTCAAAAAGAGTCATGTACCACAATGTTGTTTGCAGCACTATTTACAATAACCAGGTCATGGAATCAACCTAAATGTCCATCGACAGATGAATGGATAAAGAAGTTGTGGTACATATATACAATGGAATATTACCCATAAAAAGGAACAAAATTGGGTCATTTGTAGAGACATGGATGGATCTAGAGACTGTCATACAGAGTGAAGTAAGTCAGAAAGAGAAAAACAAATATCGTATATTAACACATATATATGGAACCTAGAAAAATGGTACAGATGAACTGGTTTGCAGGGCAGAAGTAGAGACACAGATGTAGAGAACAAAGGTATGGACACCAAGGGGCGAAGGTGGCGGGGTGGTGGTGGTGGGATGAATTGGGCGATTGGGATTAACATGTATACACTAATATGTATAAAATAGATAACTAATAAGAAGCTGATGTATAAAACAATAAATAAAATAAAATTCAGTAATTCAAAAAAAATTCAATCCTTTAAAAAAAGAAGTTGTAAGTTTAAGTTTTATTCCAGGTCTTACTGAGGACTATAGCCCGGGAGACAGCCACTCAGTAGCTCTGAGGAAGCTGCTCAGAAAAGGTAGAGCAGGAGTCAGTTTATACATGATTTTTGGCTGGGAAATATGTGCAGTCAAGCATACCTCTTGGTAAAAGATTATTACTGTTTAGAAAAACCAGCTCTCTCCAGTTAATGATTTTAGCACTTTTCTATGTATGAGAAGGTGCAGGGGTCTGGGTTCATTAAAATTGTTCCTGGGACTTCCCTGGTAGTGCAGAGGTTAAGAATCCACCTGCCAATGCAGGGTACATGGGTTCAAGCCCTGGTCCGGGAAGATCCGACATGCTACGGAGCAACTAAGCCCGTGTGCCACAACTACTGAGCCCACGTGCCACAACTACTGAAGCCCACATGCCTAGAGCCCGTGCTCTGCAACAGAGTAGCCACCGCAGTGAGAAGCCTGCACACCACAACGAAGAGTAGCCCCACTTGCCCCAACTAGAGAAAGCCTGCATGCAGCAATGAAGACCCAACGCAGCCGGAAAAAAAAAAAATTAATTAATTAAAAAAATTGTTCCTAAGGTATATCTCTAACTATCTAAAGGGCCTGCTTGTCCAAAGTACAGGGTAACTCATCATGTTATCATCACGTTATCATAAATTTCCTCTTTGTGCGCTGTCGGTCAGTGACTGCAGAGGGTTAGGACTTAATCCTTGTAGAACTGGGTGGTGAGCAATGCTCTGTGTTTTTTATTTTAATTAATTTTTATTGGAGTATAGTTGCTTTGCAATGTTGTGTTTCTACTGTAGCTCTGTGTTCTTTGTTTACAATTTTATTCTAAGAACAATGGGAAGCTATTGGAGGGTAAGCAAGCAAAAACAACCTCTGACTTATGTTCTTAAATATAAAATACATTTAAAAACATAAAATATAAAACATAAAATAGCTGCTGGGTGGAGAAGGAGGTTCTACTATCTCCCTATGACCTCCTCGCTGTAGACAGATGGGTCCCATCAAAACAGCAGGAGTGGGAAACCGTGCCCTTTCAATACCACGCCTCATAACCATGGGCGTCTTTTCTTTCTGCGTCCCAGCACTGTGGAAAAGCCCCGTGTATGTGTGAAGAGAGTTGAGGCACCCCAGGAGAACTTAGGTTTTGGGGCCTCAAAGGTGGGATGAGTTTTTCTCTGAGCTCCTTTCCCAGACTTTGAGGTTCCCTGGGCTAAAGGAAAGTCCTAGCTTCTTGGGTGATGACTCAATCATCCGGCCACAGGACTTGTGTCACCAAGTCATATAGTCTCCAATAGAAGCTGAAGAAATGTTACTTCATGATAATGAAAGTGACAGCGAATAATGAAATAGCAAAATACTGGATGAAATTACCAAAAAAAAAGAAAAAAATCAGCAAGTAGTAGGAAGATGCTCTCTAAGGCTTTTGAACTAGAAAAGTATAAAGGGAATTAAAAAACGCAGTCATCCCAGAAAACTTGATAGATTATTTTCTCAAACATAGTTTGATACATAAATGAACTTAAAGTAACTTTCTTTTCTGAAGTAAATTTACAGTGGTGTAAGCAAAGTCTTTAGGATGAGGATATGATTTATTCATGTCTCTCTAATGTGCCCTTGACTCTCTATCCAATTTATTCATGATATGACTTTCTATTTTATAAATCTCAAAATAAACAAGGGTGGATTTAATGTTTTAAGGAACCCATGTTTTTTCTAGAGTATAGAAAACAAGTGGGATGTTAGCCATGTTTTCTTTTTTTTTTTAGCCTTGTAATCTTTATTCTCTCTCTTTTTTTCTTTTTTTCCTTTTAAGGAAAGTAGATTGAGAGTCAATCCTTTTGTTATAAACTGATGAAGTAGGGACTTCGCTGATGGCACAGTGGTTAAGAATCCGACTTCTGATGCAGGGGACGAGGGTTCGATCCCTGGTTGGGGAATTAAGACCCCACATGCCTCGCGGCAACTAAGCCCGTGTGCCGCAACTACTGAGCCCGCACACCGCAACTAGAGAGAAGCCCACGTGGCACGAGAAAAGATCCCACATGCCACAATGAAGATCCCACATGCTGCAACTAAGACCCGACGCAGCCAAATCAATCAATAAATAAAAATAAACTAATGAAGTAAAAATTCTTATATCTGTACGTATGTGTCTATACATGTAGATACATACATCTATATCCATTATCCCTAATTAGAAAACATGAAACTATTTCCACTGCTTTTGCATTTGGGACAGGCATTGAAGTTACATCTTATTTTCCAGGTGAGTGTCTAATAAAACCATTTATTTAAAACCTACATCTTCTGGGAAGCTCCTAAAGAAGAAATACAAATGACAAAACAAAATAAAACATATCAACTCCACCAGTAGTTAAAGGAAAGCAAACAATACCAACTACTACCAAAAAAAACCACTGATTATTTCTCACATATCTTATTGATAAAGAGGGGGAAAAAAAGATAATACCCAGTGTTTGCAAAGTGATGGTGGGGTAATGTATTTTTTTAGAATGTGGTTTGACCATGTGTATCAGAATTTTATTTATTTTTTCATGTATAAGGAAATTCAGGTGTAGAAGCTATGTAAATTAACTTGTTCAAGATACCTAGGTGGTAAATGGCAGGGTTAGGGTTCAAATTCAGGTAGTCTGGCTCCTGTATTATTATTATTTTTTTGGCTGTGCGTGGCACGTGGAGTGCGGCATCTTAGTTTCCTGAACAGGGATGGAACCTGTGCCCCCTGCATTGGGAGCACAGAGTCTTAACCTCTGGACCACCCGGGAAGTCCCCTGCCTCCCGTATTTGATCTCACAATCACTGAGCTAAAGTGTCTCCTTAAAAGTGGGTCTTACAGAGAGCCCTTCAATGCAAAGGGTGTAAAAGGCCAACCCCAGCAATCCTAGCCTGGGGCCAGGGCTTAGTCTTTTTTTCTTTTTTTCTTTCTTTTATTGGCTGTGCCGCACAGCATGCAGGATCTTAGTTCCCCCACCAGGGAATGAACCTGTGCCCCCTGCAGTGGAAGCACAGAGTCTTAACCACTGGCCCACCAGGGAAGTCCCTGTATCAGAATTTTAAGTGAACGTACCAGCAGTTCTCTTCAGAAATAATTTTAAGGCGTCAGTCACACATATGTGCTAAGTTTTATGCATAAGTATGTTCAGCACAGTATTATTTATTCTAGAGACAACCTAATCATTTGTCAATATCAGATTGGGTTGAGAATATTATGATACATTCACACAATGGAATGCCTTGTGTTCAATTATATGGTCAATTATAAATGACAGCACAGATCTACACTGATACAGAAAGATTTTTTGGGGGGGCAGTATTGCCCAGCATGTGGGATCTCAGTTCCCTGACCAGGGATTGAATCCTCACCCCCTGTAGTGGAAGCGCAGAGTCTGAACTACTGGACCACCAGGGAAGTCCAACACAGAAAGATTTATATCACATATTGTTGAATGAAAGAGGTGGTTACTAAAAAAAAAAAAAAAAAAAAAAAAAAAAGTGATGATACTGATGGCATGCATAGTATGATTTCATTTATATAAAAATGCATGTTTAAAAAAATGCATGTGTGTGCGTGTGCGCGTGTGGATAGACAGTTCTAGATAGATGTCTGAAAGGATCTTCAGAAGAGTGTTAGCAGTATTTTGTTAGATTTACTTCCTTTTGCGTACTATTCTCTATTATGTGATTTTTTTTTCTATGAGAATTTTTTTCTTTTTACTCTAAGAAAAACAGTAAAGGTATTTTCTACTTTAGAACAAAAGTGAAACAGATCAGCATATTTAAAAATAAATAGGATTGGGACTTCCCTGATGGTGCAGTGGTTAAGAATCCGCCTGCCAATGCAATGGACACGGGTTCAAGACCTGGTCCAGGAAGATCTCACATGCCGTGGAGCAACTAAGTCCGTGCGCCACAACTATTGAGACTGCTCTAGAGCCCGCCCGTGAGCCACAGTTTCTGAAGCCCGTGTGCCAAAACTACTGAAGCCCATGCAACTAGAGCCCGTGCTCTGCAACAAGAGAAGCCACCGCAATGAGAAGCCCGCGCACCGCAACAAAGAGTAGCCCCTGCTCACTGCAACTAGAGAAAGCCCGCGCGCAGCAACGAAGACCCAACGCAGCCAAAAATAAATAAATAAATAAATTTTAAGAATAAATAAATAAATAGGATAAAAAGAGAAAAGTAGGTATAGTTCTACCCAAATAAAATTGATAACTTAGATGAAATGAACCATTCCTCAAAAAACGCAATCATAACTTACCCAATACGAAATAGATAATATGACGGCCTCTATAACTATTAAGTAAGTTGAATTTATAATTTAAGAATTCCCAAGAAAGAAAACTTCAAGTCCAGCTAGTTTCACTGGTGAATTCTATCAAACATTTGAAGAATAGTTAATACCAATTCCATGCAATTTCTTTCACAAAATAGAAGAGAAGGAAACATTTCACAATTCTTTTCAGGAAGCTAGTATTCCCTTACACCAGAACCAGACAAAGGCAGTACAAAAAAGAAAACTACAGACGATATCCCTCATGAATATTGATGAAAAATTCCTTCACAAAATATTGGCAAATAGAATTCAGAAATATATACCAAGACTTATACACCATGACTAGGTGGAATTTATCCCAGAGATGCAAGCCTGGTTCAATATTTGAAAATCAATCAAATTATTTACCATGTTAAAAGGCTAAAGAAGAAGAAATCACATGATCATATTAATTGATGCAGAAAAGAGCATTGCAAAATTTAACACCTGTTCATGATAAAAATTCTCAGAAAAATAGGAATAGAGGAGAACCTTCTCAACTTAATAAAGAGCATCTACAGAAAACCTATAGGCAATGTTATAGTTAATGGTGAAAAACTATGAGCTTTTAGTTTGCTAGGACTGCCGTAATAAAGTATCACAGACTGGGTAACTTAAACAAAACTTTATTTTCTTCCAATTCTGGAGGCTAGAAGTGCAGAATCATGGTGTCAGCAGGGTGATTTCTTCTGAGCCTCTCTCCTTGGCTTGCAGATGGCTGTCTTGTTCTGGTGTCTGCACGTGGTCTTTTTTCTATAAATCTGTGTCCTAATCTCTTTTTATAAAGACACCAGCCATATTGGATTAGGGCCCACCCTAATGACCTCACTTTAACTTATTAACCTCTTTAAAGACTTTATCTCCAAATATAGTCATATTCTGAGGTACTGGGGGTAGGATGTCAAGATATGAATTTTCAGCCCATAACACCCGCTAAGATCAGGAACAAGGCAAAGATAGCCACTTTCATCACTCTAATTCAATTATAGTTCTAGAAGTTACAGCCAGGGCAGTAGGGCAAGAAAGGGAAATAAATGGAATACAGATTCAAAGGAAGAAATGAGACTGTCCCTATTGGCAGATAATGTGATTTTCTAGTTAGGAAATCCCAAGAAGTCTACAAAAAAACTCCTAGAACTAATAAGTGAGTTTAGCAAGGTCACAGGATACAAGATAAAAATACAAAACTCAATTGTATTTCTGTATACCAGCGAGGAACATATAGACACCGAAATTTAAAATACAATTATACCCTTTACAGTTGCTCAAAAAAAGAGAAATACCTAATTGTATATCTACCAAAACACGTATAGGACTTGTATGCTGAAAACTACACAAAACTGATGAAAGAAATCGAAGCAGACCTAAATAAATGGAAAGGCATATTTTGTTCTCTTCAGCAACAAAGACCCAACACAGCCAACAAACAAACAAACAAACAAACAAATAAATAAATAAATGTTCCTTAAAAAAAAAGAAATAGTAGCTTTAAAAAAAATCACAAGGAGATATCATTATATGCCTGTCAGAGTTGCTAAAAAAAAAAAAAAAAATAGTGGCAACACTAAATGTTGGCAAGGATGGGGAGAAACTGGATCTCTTATACATTGTTGGTGGGAATTTACAATGTTATAGCCACTCTGGAAGACAGCTTGGCAGTTTCTTACCAAACTAAACATGCAACTACCATACAACCCAGCATTTGCACTTCTGGGCATTTATCCCAGAGAAATGGAGACTTATGTACAAAAACCTGTACATGAATGTTTATAGCAGCTGCCTTAGTAATAGCCAAAATCTGGAAACAACCCAGATGTCCTTTGACAGGTAAATGATTATGTACTCCATACCATGGAGTACTACTCAGCAATAAAAAGAGAGAGAGCTATTGATACAACAACTGGATGAATTGCTAGATAATTAGATCCAAAAAGGTTACATACTGTATAATTCCATTTATATAACATTCTGTAATGACAATCTTATAGAAAAGGAGAATAGATTAATGGTTACCAGGAGGGAGGGAAATAGGTGTGGCTATAAAAAGCCACCAGGAGGGATCCTTGTGGCGATGGAGCTGTTCTGGTATTGATGACTGACTGTATCGTTGTCAACATCCTGGATGTGATGCTGTAGTATAGTTTTCCAAGTTGTTATCACTGGGGGAAACTGGGTAAAGGCTACACAGGATCTCTCTGTATTATTTCTTTCCCTTTTCCTTCCTTCCTTCCTTCCTTCCTTCCTTCCTTCCTCCCCCCCTTCCTTCTTTATTTTTTAGTATTTATGTATTAATTTATTTATTTGGCTGTGCCAGGTCTTAGTTGCCGCACGTGAAATCTTTACTTGAGGCATGTGAGATCTTTTAGTTGTGGCATGCAGGCTCTTAGTTGCGGCCTGCGGGATCTAGTTCCTTGACTAGGGATCGAACCCAGTCCCCCTGCATTGGGAGCGCGGAGTCTTAACCACTGGACCACCAGGGAGGTCCCTCTCTGTATGATTTCTTACAACTGCCTGTAAATTTACAATGCTCTCACAAAAAAGTTCAATTAAAAAGACGCAATCTGCTTGCTCAGTTCTCTGGCTCCCTTTCCTGGCCTTTGCCTTGAGCTGTTGGGAAGCCTTGTTCTTGTTCTTTTCCTGTGCCCCAGGAACTGTGTCAGTTCACTGGAAAGCGTTTCCAATGACACCTCCAGATATGTCAAAGGGGCCTCTGCTGTTTGTCAGTCCCTATGGGAAGCAGCACAAACATTTCCTTAGCAGATTTCTGTGATTTTCAGTGGTTAAAATTGGCAACAGGGACATTAGTGAATTACAGCATGAATTCTCATGGGAGGAGCCTAGAGGAGAAATATCAGGGTTTGGAGCTCACTGTTCCGATCCCTAAAGCTTGGGAGGAAGTGAGTAGGGAAGAGTTGATAGAACAACTCTACGGGGTCCAGCTGCATTTTACAGCCTTGCTGTGACTTTCCCATCTTCTCCCGTTCCCTGCCTCCACTGGAGGCTACATCTGAGTTTAGATGGTTGCCCCCCAAAATTCATCTTCTCAGTTTGCTCTTGGATTGTTTCTTTGTAGACCCTGTCTTTTGTTTTTCTTTTCCTATCAGTCTTTGAATTTTTAAAGTTAAGGATTATGTGTATATGTATATCTATCTCTATCTCATCAGTATTTTTTTCAGTTTAATTAAACACATAATTTTTTTCTTATTAGTCATCCATTTTATACATATTAGTGTACACATGTCAATCCCAGTCTCCCAATTCATCCCCCCCTACCACTTTCTCCCCTTGGTGTCCATACGTTTGTTCTCTACATCTGTGTCTCTATTTCTGCCCTGCAAACCAGTTCATCTGTACCATTTTCCTAGGTTCCATATATATGTGTTAATATACGATATTTGTTTTTCTCTTTCTGACTTACTTCACTCTGTATGACAGTCTCTAGATCCATCCACGTCTTGACAAATGATCCAATTTTGTTCCTTTTTATGGCCTAGTAATATTCCGTTGTATATATGTGCCACATCTTTTTTATCCATTCATCTGTCGATGGACACTTAGGTTGTTTCCATGACCTGGTTATTGTAAATAGTGCTGCAAACAACATTGTGGTACATGACTCTTTTGAATTATGGTTTTCTCTGAGTACATGCCCAGTAGTGGGATTGCTGGGTCATATGGTAGTTCTATTTTTTAAGGAACCTCCATACTGTTCTCCATAGTGGCTGGATCAATTTACATTCCCATCAACAGTGCAAGAGGGTTCCCTTTTCTCCACACCCTCCCCAGCATTTGTTGTTTGTAGATTTTCTGATGATGCCCATTCTAACTGGTGTGAGGTGGTACCTCATTGTAGTTTTGATTTGCATTTCTCTAATAATTAGTCATGTTGAGCAGCTTTTCATGTGCTTCTTGGCCATCTGTATGTCTTCTTTGGAAGAATGTCTGTTTAGGTCTTCTGCCCATTTTTTGATTGGGTTGTTTGTTTTTTTAAAATTATCTCATTAGTTTTCATAAGCAAAAGGGAAAAAGAAACTCACATTTATTGAGTGCCAGTATGTTGTGCTAAGCATTTTACATTTGTTTTCTAATTCTCTCGGCAAGGTAGGTAACATCTCCCCTATTTTCTGGATGAGGAAATTAAAGCTTGGACAGGTTCCATGACTCCTTCAAAGGTCAGACAACCGGTAAATGTCACAGGCAGCATAACAACACAGGTCTACCTGGCTCCAGTGCCCTATCTATCTATCTATCTATCTATCTATCTATCTTTATCTATCTATCTATCTATCTATCTATCTACCCAACCATCCATCTATCCCAGACAGTAAAAATCTACATGTTATATATGCTGAACTGTCACTTTCACTTGAATGGCATGTTAATCCTAAATTGATATATCAACTATATTCTCTAGGGTGGCAAAATATGAGTTTTAAAGCAGGTTTCTAGCTCAGGTAAATGTTAATAAAGTGCCTTAGAGTCTTAAGTGGTCTCTGATGAGGAAGAGTATCTAGGGACGAATGAAATTCCTCTGCTGATCTGCTTATGTCACTTACACTGATACGCTGTCAAGCATAGAGTTCTATCACTGGAATAAGCTCAAGTTCAACCTTTCTTGTTTACAAATAAGGAAACTAAGTCCTAGAGTGGTTAATTTGCTTAACATTGCACAGTGCAAGAGTCAGGATTAGAACCCAGATCAAGTGTCTCCAGTCCGGTGCTCTTCCTAGGTCAGCACGTTGCCATAGAAAGAATACTGGGTTTACTTTCCATGCTCCTACCTCTTTTAATGGGAAAAAGCCTAGCCTAGTGTTTAAGATCACATCCTCTGAAATTATCTGGCTTCACCTCCAGGATGTGTGACATGAAACAGACTATTAACTCCTCAAGACCCGTTTCCTCCTCTGTAAACTGGAATAAAAATAGTATCGGGACTTCCCTGGCAGTCCAGTGGTTAAGACTCCACGATTCCACTGCAGGGAGCGCGGGTTTGATCCCTGGTTGGGGAACTAAAATCCCACCTGCTGCGTGGTGGCGCGGCTAAAAGAACAAAAACAAAAACAAAAAGAACCCTAATAGTACCAACCTCCTTGGAGTGTGAGAAGAAATTACTGCCCGTAAGTGCTTAGAACAGAGCCTGGTACACAGTAAACACCTGATAAACTTTAACTAGTGTTTAAACAAGGGGTTTGAAAGGATGCCATGAAGAGATGCCAGGTGTTTATGGAGATGATGACTTTCTAAGGTGTTGGAGCCAGGTGTCTATCTGTGTCATGCTGCCTCTGTCACTTGCTGGCTGTCTGACCTTTGGAGAAGTTACCTAACCTGACTGAGCTTTAATTTCCTCATCTAGAAAATGGGGGAAATAGTACCTGCTTTGCTGAGAGAATTAAATAGAAAATGTAAAATGCTTGGCACGATGTACTGGCACTCAATAAACAGAAGTTCCTTTTCCCCCCTTAAAAAAAAGTAAGTAATTAAGTAATTAATTTTTTGGCTGTGTTGGGTCTTCGTTGCTGCGCGCTGGCTTTCTCTAGTTGCGGCAAGCAGGGCTGCTTACTATTCGTTGCGGTGCATGGGCTTCTCATTGTGGTGGCTTCTCTTGTTGTGGAGCACAGGCTCTAGGCGTGCGGGCTTCAGCAGTTGTGGCACGTGGGCTCAGTAGTTGTGGCTCGCGGGCTCTAGAGCGCAGGCTCAGTAGTCGTGGTGCATGGGCTTAGCTGCTCCGCGGCCTGTGGGATCTTCCCGGACCAGGGCTCGAACCCATGTCCCCTGCATTGGCAGGCAGATTCTTAACCACTGCGCCATCAGGGTAGCCCTCCCCTTTTGTTTATTGAAACAGCTATGTAGCTTTTGGTCCGAAATTCTGTCTTCTGGCTGCCAAGTGGTTGTATGGTTCAGTCACCAGGAATGTGGCCATAATTTAATCTGGAACAAAAGTAGCCCTGAAACTCACTTGTTTAACCCAGAGTTAGACAAATGTAGGGGAACAGGTTTTATATCAACTGTGCTTTTAGGACATAGGTGATGTCCATCTCATAATTAATGTCTTGTTTATTGTTTTAAGCCTTCAAGAGAACCAGTTGCAGCCTCCTGGAAAGTGTCAAGCTGTAGAGAAAAGGTCAGAGCTTCGGGCTAAGAAAACCTTTGGCAGGAGGGCTAGGGTGCTGTGTGCTAGTCAAACACAGACCTTGAAGGGCTGCTGTGACAATGAAGCTGTATATGGTGTGGGGAAGTAATAATGGCTAATATTTATTGAGCATTTATTATATGCTGCACTTTGTTGCAAGTAACTCATTTAATTGTTACAACCACCCTGTGAGGTGGGTGCAGTCGCCACCCTTTTGTGGATTAAAAACTCAGACACTGGGCTTCCCTGGTGGCCACCGCAATGAGAAGCCTGCGCACCACAACGAAGAGTAGCCCCTGCTCGCCGCAACTAGAGAAAGCCTGCGTGCAGCAACAAATACCCAACACAGCCAAAAATAAATAAATAAATAAATAAATAAAATAAAAAACTCAGGCACCAAGGATTTATGTTACCCACCCAAAGATTACACAGCTACTTGTGGTGTGGAGTCTGGACTTAAACCTAGGCATGTGGTTCTGAAGCCCAAGCAATTAGCTGCGAAGCTTTATTGCCACCTTGGCACATAATAGATAGTAAATAAATACTAGTTTCCCATCTTTTCACCTAAGATAGGCTTGTTGAATTGGAAAATAGGACTTCCCTGGCGGTCCAGTGGTTGAGACTCCACGCTTCCACTGCAGGGGATGCAGGTTCCATCACTGATCGGGGAACTAAGATCCCACATGCCATGTGGTATGGCCAAAAAAGGAAAAAACTAAGTAGAGGAAAATAGTGTCCCCCTGTTGCAGGAAGGGGGACCCCTTCCAGGGCCCGAGAGTGGGCTCTTGTCTAACGCTCGGAAATGAATTGTCCACGGAGACGCACATACTGACAAAGCAAGAGACATTTTTGGGAAGGGGCGCCCGAGTGGAGAGCCGGAGGGTGAGGGAATCCAGGAGGACTGCTCTGCCATGTGGCTTGCAGTCTCGGGTTTTATGGTGAGTTTCCCCAGTTGTCTCTGGCCAATCACTCTGAATCGGTGTCCTTCCTGGTGGTGCGGGCATCACTCAGCCAAGAGGGATTCCAGCGAGGGGGATTCTGGGAGCTTGGTAGGACATATGGACTGGTATCTCCCCTCTCCTTTTGACCTTTCCCGAATTCTTCCGGTTGGTGATAGCTTATTAGTTCCGCATTCTTTACCAGAACCTCCTGTTGTACGATAACTCATGCAAGTGGTTACTGTGGTGCTTGGCCAGGGCAGGTGGTTTCGGTCAGTGGTTCCCCTAACACCTCCACTTCAGAAGGAATAAATCCAGGAAATACTGATTAATAATGAGTGTAATTTCTTGGATTTAATGATGCAATACTAACTCTAGGAGCACAGTTAGATTTTTAACTAGTACTTAATGAAATATGTATTTTTATGGAAAAATTTAAAACCAAAGCCACTGGAGAAGGAATGATTGTAAAAATCAGAACAGATTAAAAGTCACAGGAGGGACTTCCCTGGTTGTCTGGTGGTTAAGACTCCACGTTCCCAATGCAGGATGCCCGGGTTTGATCCCTGGTTGGGGAGCTAGATCCCACATGCCGCAACTAAAGATCCCACACGCCGCAACTAAAAGATCCCGTGTGCCACAACTAAGACCCGGTGTGGCCAAAAATAAATACATAAAGAAATTAAAAAAAAAAGTTGTAGGCAAGGGAATGAATATGTATTGAGCATCTGCTATGTCCCAAGCATGGCATTGGGTGATTTACCAACCTGGTTTTGTTTAATTTTCATAACATTCCTGAGAGATAGAGATTGTCCCAGTGTCTGATGAGGGAGCCGTGGCTCACGGAGGCTCAGAAGCTTGCCCAAGATCACAGATCTGGAAAGTGTCGGAGCCAAGATTCAAATAACTCCCACCAGAGTCCTCAGCTGATGGCTTCCCCCTACCCCTGCCTCTGCTCCTAAAGTCACGTGGCCATATTCCTCATGACTCCGTGACTGCCAAGATTCACAAGTCATGAAGTGTCTTTGGCTGGAATTGTCAGTGCCTGTGCGGGGGCTCTCCGCAGAAACCCTTGTCCTCAGTACAGCAGTTGAACGAGTGTGAATGCGTGTTGAATGGAGCTTCTCCTTGGCGGCTCTGAGCCAGGATAAAGCCTCCTCTGGCTGTTCCTGTCCGCCCATAGCACTGATGTCCTGCTGCTTTCTCTGAATTTAGCAGGGACCCAAGCTTTCGACTTAGTTCTGTTCAACTTAAATGCACACAGGCCTGTGGTCACTGGAGGGCCCATGTGGTAGGCCATATTGGGGTTTATTTATATGAGCCACCAAGGAGGCTCTGACAAATGCTTTGCAAGACAGGAGTCAAAGCACACGGAGCTTTTTCTTTCGTTTCAGAGGGGAGGTATGATTATCTTTTTTTCGCCAACCCTGAAGGACTCCAGTCTTGAGTCCTAAGGGAGCAGGGCCTGGGAGGAAAAATGGAGAGAATGGTTTGATTAAAATCTCTGTGATGGGGACCCATGTATCATGCACAATAACACAAAGGCCATTTTGAGGCCCATCCATAGAGGCCCCGGCAGCACATTGCTGAAAGTCTAAGGACAGCTGAGGTGTCCAAGGAGAGCTGAGAGGTCTCAAGTGTGACCACACGGGGCTCACACCCTGGAGGGTGAGGGGGTGGGGAGTGGCCTCGAACTGAGTTTGAAGAACCCACACCAGGAAGTGGGGTAGATCCAAAGAAATAGTTTTGAGACTATCACACTGATGCTCCTTCTGCGTTGGTATGATGGAGAAAAGATGGGTTAGGGTGTGTTTTAGAATGCCTCTTCCCTCTAGAGAGGTAATTTATGATCTCTTCATTTAATGGAGGAACCAGTCTCACAGATGTTAATTAAGCAATCAGACAGATCTGTAACTTCAGACTGTGATGAGTCCCATGAAGGAGAAATACAGGGCACCCCGCTGGTATATAAAGGGGAATCTGATCTGGCCTGGGGGTGAGAGAATAATAAGGAAAGTCTTCCCTGGGGATGCGACGTTTGCCTTGGCAGTGGTGGGATGGGCAGGTGCAAAGATCCTGAGAACAAGTCAAATAAATTACAAACTGTGGGAGGGGGAGAAGACTCACAGGATGTTTCTTCTCTGATTTGCATTTTAAAATGCAGAGTTGCGGGCTTCCCTGGTGGCGCAGTGGCTGAGAGTCCGCCTGCCGATGCAGGGGACGCAGGTTCGCGCCCCGGGCCGGGAAGCTCCCACATGCCGCGGAGCGGCTGCGCCCCTGAGCCATGGCCGCTGAGCCTGCGCGTCCGGAGCCTGCGCTCCGCAACGGGAGAGGCCACGACAGGGAGAGGGCCGCGTACCGAAAAAAGAAAAAAAAAAAAAATGCAGAGTTGCATTTGTGAAAGCAGGAGTTAGTGCTGGAAGGGTCTGTCTTGCACAGTTGGTCGGCTTTGCCTTTCAGGGCATATGGACTGGGGGCATCCAATACCCTGGACTCTATTTATGCCTCAGTTGCCGACAAGTTGCATGAGTTCAAGCAGGTTTCATAACCTCCATTTTTCTACATGTGGAGGAGTGGAATCTGCCTGGTGATCTCTACAGTTCCTTCTGGTGCTTAAAAAAAAATCTAATAGTAGCTTTTCAAGAGCCCTCTGATATTGCACTTTTAGAGAAAGGGCTTGTTCCATTCACTTCATAATTCCTCATAAATGTCCAACCTTTCCCTTTGACTCTCAGAATAGGCCTTAGGAGAATAAAGTTTATTTTGCCATCATGTAAGATTTCATTATTTTATTGAACACATGTTGGCATTCATTACTTACCACCTGGTCTAGGTGCTGAGTTTCAGAGGAAGAATAGGATGTGTCATCACCCCCACCAGCTAACCCCAGTCCACTGTCAGCTCAGAGGACAAATATTATCAGGTAATTGCAGCATAAAGTGATAAGTCCATTGCTAGAGATATAGAGAAGGTATTAAAGGAGATTAGAGGAAGGCCACCTAATGCACGTGGAAGAGTAATGTAGCTGGTCATACCTGGAGATAAAAACTAGGTGTGTGCAACATAGTGGGTGCTTAATAAATGGATGTGGCTGAACAATCAAATGAATTGTGTTGCTGTGATTCTAACTTCAGATGGTTCGATGGCTGATTCCAAGACCCTCATGTCATAAAAGAAAAAAAAGTTAATAACGGTTGCAATTGTCATGATTATAAAGAACCGCCAGGTGCTTTGCACATTCACATGGGTATTTACCTGCACTTTATTTTTTTCCTCAACTTTTCATTAGGTGATTGTTCCTACCATTAATCTTTCTTCCCAGAGATGAGAAAGGCCGCCTTTGGCCATTTTCATCGTATTGTGTTAAATCTTAGGAAAAAAATGAGTTCAATGTATATAGCACAAGAGACAGGTTAGGAGGCTAACAGCTGGGGTAGAGAAATTCAATAACAGTTTTCTCCCTGAGGATGGGAGCAGGGTGGTGTTATGAGCCTGTGAAATGGTGCACTCATTGCTAAGCTGTGGAGAAAGCAGGGTCGAAAAAGTGGAGTTTTCCCCTCTCCCTTTAATTTGCGCTGAACACTTGCTCTGCTAAGAAATGGGAATGGAAGCCCTAAGTGCAAAGCATCAACTTCAGAAGAAAAAAATGTTACTTTTATGCTACCCATTAAAACATTTACCTGCTCCATATGCCCCAGTACTTATCAGAGAAAGAGGAATTTGCCCAGTGAAAATGGAGAGCTCGTTTCTGAAAAATTGTTTTCCATAAATCTTGCAAATTACTGAGCTCAAATATTCTAGGTTGTAGCCAGAGCGACCCCCAGGGAGTGATTATCAGGGAAGCAACCATGAACAGCAAAAAGATCTTGCACAGATCTGACTAGTGACACCAGGATGTGCCCTTTTTGTGCAGGAGGCATTCTCCTGCATTGCCAGGAGCTCTGTAATTAATGGGGCACCGGAGATTGCTTTCTTCTCTACGAGCTGCTAATTATTCCTCCCAGAGACACACATCAGGAACCACATCCAGGGTGTCATGTTCTGACTACTGCCCCCTGAGTGGAATCTGATGAGTGTATGAGGGGCTAAGTTGACTAAATCCCAATACTCCCCTCCTGTGGTCATTTCTTTTCTCCCAAAGTGGTCCCACTTGAGGAAAGCTATGGTGATTAAGCAATACTTAACAGTTTCTACTTTCCTTTTTGGGGGGAGATTCATGATTTCATTAGCAATATCATGAGTATCAAATATACGGAATGGTTTGGAACTCACAGATTGTTTTGCTTCCTTTTTACTCATATGTCTGGGGTGGTTAGTATGATGTGAGAACACTATCACCCGTCGTCAGGGTAGGTGAAAACCTACCTGCAGGGCTGCTGTGCATGGTTGTACATGTTGTGCCCTGCACAAGGATGCCAGTTGAAGGGGTGAGCAGGGGCCTGAAATCCAGTGGTTCCAGAGCCTGAATTCTTCTTTTTTTTTTAAAAAAAATTATTTATTTGCCTGTGCCGGCTCTTAGTTGTGGCGTGCGGGATCTTTAGTTGTGGCATGTGGGATCTAGTTCCCCGACCAGGGATCAAACCCGGGCCCCCTGCATTGGGAGCGCGGAGTCTTTACCGATGGACCACCAGGGAAGTCCTCAGAGTCTGAATTCTTAACTACACACCATACTGACTTTATAAACTAACGGTGTACTGGGCTTTCATGTCCTGGCAACCAGCTTTATCGTTTTGCAGCTAGCAGTCATTGAAGACCTGGGAGAATATGATGGTTGAAGCAAAACGTTTCAAACCAAAAATTAAGTTTGATACTAGGATATTGTCTGTGATCAGTATTTGCTGGAGAAAGAATCATCTGCCCTGGTACACCATACCATGTTTTACTTCGTCCATTCAATATGAAGGTCTAATGGTAAACGGATAGGATTGTTTATTCACAATCGCAGCGTTATAGTTAACTTTTTGTTAAAAAAAAGGATTTGACTACTAGTTGGCAAAGTATGAAGCTTCAGTGCAATTAGCAACAATATTTGGCAGTCAAGAGATATCGGGGACTTCCCTGGTGGCGCAGTGGTTAAGAATCCGCCTGCCAATGCAGGGGACACGGGTTCGATCCCTGGTCCGGGAAGATCTAACATGCCACGGAGCAACTAAGCCCGTGAGCCACAACTACTGAGCCTGCATGCCACAACTACTGAAGCCTGTGTGCCTAGAGCCCATGCTCCGCAACAAGAGAAGCCACCACAGTAAGAATCTGCTCACCGCCATGAAGAGTAGTCCCCTCTCGACACAACTAGAGAAAGCCCCTGCCCAGCAACGAAGAACCAATGCAGCCAAAAATAAATAAAATTAAATCTTAAGAAAAAAAATTCACATTTAAAAAAAAAAAAAGAATCTGCCTTCCAATGAAGGGGACATGGGGTTTGATCCCTGGGTCAGGGGACTAGATCCCACATGCATGCTGCAACTAAGGAGCCCGTGAGCTGCAACTAAGACCCAGCACAACCAAAATAAATAAATTAAAAAAAAAAAGAAAGAGATGTTGACATATCTTCCAGGGAGCCCATGAAGGTTTGGTTCACCTGGATAAAGGTTGCATGGTAACTGATGGTTTAACACCCGTGTATGCAATTCTGCTGAATCAGTCTTCTCAGGCCAGTGCTGTGTCCTTGGCAACGGTGCATTGGAAGCATTGCGGGCTTTAGAAGCAGAACCTTAGCCTCAGCCCTTTCCAGCTGAGGGAACTTCAGCATATGACTGACTTAGCTTCTGAGCCTCAACTTATTTGTCAAATGCCTTCTTCCCACAGTTGCTGGAATTAAATAAAATATGTAAAGCATCCAGCACGGTACCTGGAGCAATGTCATAGGTTGTCAGTAAATGTTAGTCTTCCCCTCCCCGCTTTAAACAATCTTTAATGATTTCTGTATTAGTTTCCTAGGACTGCTGTAACAAAGTACCACAAATCAGGTAGACGACAGAAATTTATCCTCACTGTTCTAGAGGGCAGAAGTCTAAGATCAAGGTGTCAGCAGGGCCGTGCTCCCTCTGAAGCCTCTAGAGGAGAATCCTTCCTGCCTCTTGTAGCTTCTGGGAACCTCAGATGTTCCTTGGCTTGTGGCAGAATAATGCCATGTCATCACAGTTTTCCCTCTGTGTCTGTCTTGACGCAACGTTCTCTCTGTGTCCAAATTTCCCTCTTCTATGAGGACACCAGTCATACTGGATTAGGGCCCATGCTAATGACCTCATTGTAACTTGACTGCATCAGCAAGTTAAATTTAAATTTAACATTAGCATCAGCAAAGGCCCTGTTTCCAAATAAGGTCACACATTCCAAGGTTAGGTGTCCATATCTTTTTGAAGAACACAATTCAACCCATAACGATTTCCCATCGTCTGTAGGAAAATAATAATCAATAGTTGTCTAGTGACTTTAGAGTTTCTAGAAGGCTTTTATTATCTCTGCCCAGGGAGATAGGACTTAAGATTTTTTGTAAAGGGAGAAACTCCCATTAAAACTAGGTGGTGGTTTTGTTACAGGAAGTAAAGATGTCAATTTAGGTTTGATGCAAAATTCTCTGGTTTTGCTAAAAATCACCAGAAGATACCATTTTTTTTTTCTGTTTAAGATTTCACCACAATCACGTTTCCATGTTGCAGCACAGTTTTTGTAATTTTTCACAATTGATTTAGTTGATGTACCACCATTTATTTCCTGGTTGTTGTATATCTGTAAGACTAACCAAGAATATCTTGACTCAATCTAGAATTCAACTGATATCTTTTAGCTATATGTATAGCTATACAATACTACCAGATCAGTCTTCCTAAATTAGTGCTGTGTTCTTGGCGATTGTGTGTTGGAAACAAAGTATGTTCTAGGGTCAGACAGACCGGAAGTCACGTCTCAGTTCTAGGTCTTTCCGGCTGTCTGAACTTGGCATATTAAAAAAAAGAAAGCAGTAGAACAATGTGTAAAATAAGCATATATTTATATTCATATGAAAAACTGTGTACCTGCTCAGAAAAAGATATAGAAGGACTCATACAAATATTGTTAAGCAGGGTAAGTCCTGAGAAGTGGGAATGAAAATGAATGACGGGGTGACGAGATGTTCACATTTTACTACGTGTACATTTGTATTAAAAATTATTTTTTCAACAAGCATGTACTTTTCCTCGTTTTTAAAGAACCAATTCAGGGACTTCTCTTGTGGTCCAGTGGCTAAGACTCTGTGCTCCCAATGCAGGGTCCCCGGTTCAATCCCTGGTCAGGGAACTAGATCCCACATGCCGCAACAAAGATCCCACATGCGGCAACGAAGATCTCATGTGCCACAACTAAGACCTGGCACAGCCAAATAAATAAATAAATAAACAGGAAAAAGAACCAATTCAAAACCCAAAAGCACCTATCTTAAAAGCAGGTAATAGGAATTCCCTGGTGGTCCAGTGGTTAGGACTCTGCACTTCCACTGCAGGGGGCACAGGTTCGATCCCTGGTTGGGGAAATAAGATCCCACAAGCCATGCGGCACAGCCAAAAAAAAAAGAAAAAAAGTAGGCAATCATTTGGAAAAGACAATTTGAGAAAAGAAATAGAAAACAGAAATCTTTTTTCTTCTTACTGTTGCTTCTAATTGTAATTTCTTTGTAACCCACTAGTAGTTCCTTCAGGTATCTGAGTCTCTTTAACTGTCTTCCTTTTTAGAGAAAGAAAATAACAGAAAAAAACTTAAGAAATAAATACATCCTTTTATTAGAATTTGCCGAAGAAGTATTTGGAATTTTTGCTTTTGTTGTTATGGATGTTGCTTTAAAATAGGCTTTATTTTTCTGCTGAAACCTGATTTTGCATTGTAAGCAAATATCCTTACTTTTCTAGACAAAATTATCCCCCATCTAAAAAGTTCTGGAAGAAATATATTCATTAAAAATTTCAAAATGATTGCAAGTCTCCTTGATATCATAGTAGTAATGATCCCTCCGTTATTTTTTTCTACAATTCTCTTCAGCAGATTCTGTTTTCTCAAATAATGCATAGCTCAGCATCACATCTTTGTTACTGTTAATATTTGCTTTTGAAAAAGCAGTGTATACTGGTTTTAAAAGATGAGGATTCTTCCACTTTTCTTGCCATTCTAACAAATACTTATTTAAAAACTAGGTGATGCAGCTAGGAAATGAAATTATTGAAAAAAATGTAATTTCTTTATTTCATTTTCTTCAATATCATTCTAATGTTATTATTCAATTTCCAGTAGGCTTATGGAAAAGCCTTTGCAAGAGATGATTCCTTTTTGATTTATACTTACTGAAAGGCTAAAAAAGTTTTCACAAATGATTGGGTCTGAGAAAATTATATTTGATTCATAACATATGTATTAATATGAATTATTAAGATATGTTTTCGGCAAATATAGGAAGTTTCATCATCAGTTACTGACAGGTCGAGACAGATCAGTTGATGTTATTTGAATACTTGACAGAAAAGAAAACCTGATGCTATTCCGATGAGTAAAACAAGAACTAAGATCATGTTGAGAGGTCATTGAGGATATTTCGAAACCATTCACACGTCACTAGTAAAGAGTACAAAGATGGTTTAAATGACCTTATGTACATATGTGGTAGTACCTTGATTTGTGTAATGCTTCTTGTGTAACCTTCTGCCAGTTCTCATTATTCTTTAACCCTATCATCATCATCAACTTTATTTAAAAAGAAT
Organism: Lipotes vexillifer; assembly: GCF_000442215.2. Classification (NCBI taxonomy): domain Eukaryota; kingdom Metazoa; phylum Chordata; class Mammalia; order Artiodactyla; family Lipotidae; genus Lipotes; species Lipotes vexillifer. Next base: position 2,998,096 of record NW_006784492.1, read on the forward strand.
TTATTAGTCACCTAAGTATGCATGACAATATGCACAGTTGGTACCCAGAGAAGTGCATATACAGCAACGCAAATCGTGGCTATTGGTAAAACATTTGACAGTGGGCCTTCCGTGCATTAAGTAGCATAAACATGGCTACTCTTTGAGTTTACAGATAAAAGGTGAGATCCTATTGATTCTGTGTTACTTCAGTGGATTGAAGGCTGACTGACTGGTTCTTAGGCCTTCTGAATCCCTTGCGAGAGCAAAAGCCCAGAACCTGGCCCAGGGGAGCCGCTCAAGAAATGCTGCGTTACAAGGTGACCTTCCGGTAAATGCAGATGAAAGCAGCAGGGAGACAAAAGTGTCAAAGGGATAAATTTAATGTTGGGGCCACCTGCTACGACAGCCAGTTGAGTACTCGTTTTTTTTAGAAAGAAACAAAATAAAAACATATTCTTTTGTGTAACTAACATGGCTTTGGATTTTGAAAAAGCAGAATAGTTAGATTTTCATTTGAAAATCTTTTAAAATACTGTGGGATAGAAGTATCATTTCTTTTTGTATCATGAAGCTGAGACATACTGAAAAATAGAATTCCCAGGAAGATAATGAAATTTCAACATTAGGAAATCCAGTCATGCAATTCACATATTAATCAATTGAAGGAGAATAATCGAATGATGACCTCATTAGATGCTGAAAAGACACTTGATAGAATTCAATATGCATTCCTTATTTTAAAAGAAACTTAATAATAAGCTTTGATAAAGGCAGAAATCACTGCAAATATCATAATAATGAGATATTAGGAGATGCTTATTAAAGATAGGAACAGGATAGGAATTCCACCATCATATTATTTTGGATTTTGTTCTCCAGCTACACTCAGAAGCATATTCCAAATGAATTGAAAATCCAACTATAAAAAAAAAATTCCATAAAAATAAGAGCAGAGTATAGGAGGTTTTGTTTTGATTTGTTTTATTTTTAATAATCTTGGGGCTGAACATGGCCTTCCAAATCAGTCTCAAACCTCAAAAGACATAAGTAAAAGATTGACAGATCTGTCCTCAGAAATATCTTTTTAAACTTCTATTTAGTAAATGATGATGCATCAATGAAGCTAAATGTCAAGCAGCAGAGAGAGAGGAAATGTTTTCACAGAACTACAGGAGAACCATAATATATAAAGAGCTCCTTCGAAACACAAGAAAAAGTAAATGAAAAGAAAAATGGGCAAACGTAAGGAAATTTATAGATAAAGAAATATAAATGGGCAAGAAACATATGAAAAGTTATTTAACCTCCCAAAAAAGAGTCTGGGAAATACAAATAAAAACAACAAAAATGTGTTATTTTCATTTCCCCAATCCCCCCCCCCCCAAATAAATGAAAATATACTCTCACATTCAATTGGTGGGAGTGTTCATGTTATAACCTTCTATGGAGAGCAATTTGGCAACCTCTATCAAAACAGTAATTCTCTGGGACTTCCCTGGCAGTCCAGTGGTTAACACTATGTGCTCCCAATACAGGGGGCCCGGGTTCGATCCCTGGTCAGGGAAATACATCTCACATGCCGCAACTAAGAGTTTGCATGCCTCAACTAAAGATCCCGCGTGCTGCAACTAAGACCCGGCACAGCCAAAATAAATAAATATTTTAAAAAATTAAAAAAAAACAGTAATGCTCATGCACTCTGATTCGGCAATATATGCACAGTGCACATAAATATTTATTGCAGCCTTGTTTGCATTAATGAAAACCCTAAACAGCCAAATTGGGAAATAGTCGAATACTTTATGGTACACTGATAACTCTACATCTGTGAAAGAGAGTAAGGTAGCTCTAGCTGTTCTGACATGGAAGAAATTTCTGACTCAACGTTAAGCAAGTTCCAGACAATATGTTTACTACAATCCAATACGTGTAAACAAATAAAACTCACAACACCTATGTGTGTAAATAGACACGTATACATAGAAAAAAGTCTGGAAGAACATACTGCAAACAGTTTCCCATCCCTACCTGAGGAAGTATGATGTGGTGAGTCCCACCCCTGTGGGGTTTAAGGGGAGATGAATAGAGATTTTGACTTTTTACTGTCTATACCTTTGTAATGTTAGAATTTTTTTCTTAACAGCAAATGCGTATTTGTAGTGTAAAAAATTAATTGCTAGAAGAGGGAAATGTTGTTTCTATAGTGTAGAGATGGTCGCTGTTGTTTTTCTTAAGCAGACATTAGGATGCAACCAAGGTACATGAAATTATTTAGGACTTTTTAATCCCTCAGGCTGAAAAAAATACGGTTTCCATCATAGGCAGGGGAGTTGTTTTCTCATTGATAACATATTTATTTTCCTTAAATGTCAATTAACAAAATGTGCTACTCACTTGCAAAAGCTGCCTTCAACGCTGGCTGCTGAAAAGGAAATTTGAGTATAAGCAGAACTCAATTAAAAGCAACGTTTTTCTTATTGGAAAGTAAGTATTAAAAATAAAACTCTTTAAGGCCTTGCTAGTGGTTGAAATCTGTTGTTGAGTATGATGGGCTATTGTGAATTTTCCAACACAGAGGTTGAATCTCTCTCGCCTTCCATTTTTCTCTCCTCCCTCCCTGCCTCCCTCCCTCCCTTTCTTCCTCTTTTCAATATTTCTGGCCTTGGGCAGGCCAGGAATGAAGGGCAGGGAAATTGAAGTAATGCAATGACATGGACATGGACCCGTCAGAGGCTGGTCTCACAATGTGCTGGCTATCCTTGAACTTCTAAGTACCCTTAGGTGCACAGTACCAACCTCAATCAAGTCAGCCAGCCAGGAGGTAAACAGAAGAATCTGGGACTAGGTCAGAGAGAAAGCACCTGGCTAAGGAAGAGCCCACTGGGGGTGTCCAGCTGATCAAAGGCTAAGCTTCAGAGAGTGGGGTGTGAAGTGGAGCTGGCATATGGCAACAGGAGACTGCTCAAAATGACACCTCGAATCAGGGGAGTTGCAGAAACCCCATGCTTACAGATTCCCCAGAAAGATTCTTTCCTGAGAACATTTCAAAAGAGACATTTTGAATTATTTCTCCAGAAGGCCTTTTGGCTTGTCAGAATTAGAGAGTTCTGAAACACGAAAGGAGGACATCTGTCTCTTCCCAAAGGACAGAACACTTTCCTGATTATTAGCAAGCCGGTTTATACAATACTTTTGTACAAGAGTGAAATCCTTACTTTCTTAAGGCAGGTGGTTCACAGTTTCCAATGTCGAGTTTCTTGTTCGTTCTTACGTTTCTTTGTAGGTTACAAGCTCCCAATAACAGGGAGACAGGCCATCATCTTGTGTTCCTTGGACAGTTTTGTTCTATAGCACTAGAACATTCATCTCTTTCCTAACTCAAGCTTTATAACCCTGCTGTCTCAGTGTGTCTGCTCCCCGGGCACCCTATTTCCCATCCATATAGGATTCCAGGAGTCAGTTTATTATTCTTAGCAGAATCTATTTATAATCCCACAGGGCTGGCAGAGATGTTGAAATATTGTTAGAACATTATTGAGGTATAAATCTTCCTCCCTCCATTGTCAAGTCTTCAGTACAGGTCAATCATTTGCTACTGCTCAACTGCACATTGATGGCCTTTGGTATCGATCGTAGGTCAATTAGCTGGTTTTGGCCACCCCAGCATTTTTAGTACTGTACGTGATGTTGGTTACTATTGCATCAGCTCCTAGGGGAGGAGGTGTTCTGGAATCTGAAACTACAAGGTGTTTCAAAACTCTCTCTTATCTCACCTGTGACTGCATTAAAAAAAAAAAATTGTTTGTTTTATTTCAAATGATGTCACTGTGACCTAGGGGGTCCAATGTATTTCTTTTTTCTTTCATTTTTGACTGTCATTTATTTCTCAGGTGTTCTTGTTTAAACTACTAAGAAACCCTCAAACCTCTTGACATTTCTTTTTTTAAAATTAATTAATTAATTAATTTTTAGCTGTGTTGGGTCTTCGTTGCTGCACACGGGCTTTCTCTAGTTGCGGTGAGCAGGGGCTACTCTTTGTTGCGGTGCGCGGGCTTCTCATTGTGGTGGCTTCTCTTGTTGCGGAGCTCGGGCTCTAGGCGCACGGGCTTCAGTAGTTGTGGCACGCGGGCTCAGTAGTTATGGCTCGCAGGCTCTAGAGCACAGGCTCAGTAGTTGCGGCGCACGGGCTTAGTTGCTCTGTGGCATGTGGGATCTCCCCAGACCAGGGCTCGAACCCATGTCCCCTGCATTGGCAGGTGGATTCTTAACCACTGTGCCACCAGGAAAGTCCCCTCTTGGTATTTCTAATTGTACACACATTTCTAAAGCATTGGGCTCCCACCTTTGCTCCAACTGTTATCAGTTTTGAGATCCTGAGATTCCTCCCTAAGGAATCCATGTCTCAGTAAACAAGGAAGAGAGTCTAGAAGATGAGCCTTGATTGGGCTGAAATCTCCTGTTTCGATAGAAGATGCTTCTGATGTACACAAACTTTGGAGAGAGAGAGAAAGAGAGAGAGAGAGAGAGAGAGATTGACATTTGGTATCCTCTCCCATGAAAGTGTAAGAGGCACAAGGGCTGCCCAGATGTGGGCTGCTGTGACGTGCTCTGTGATCAGATCTGCTTTCTGGATCAGAGCAGAAGGCTCTGACACATCACCTACTTCCTTCTTGGCTTCGAAAAATCACAAGTAGGGCTGAGTAAAGTTAGAACGACTCTACTTGGTGAGAATTCAGTTATACTGGGTGAGACAGATGCCAGCTTCAAAAACAAACAAATAAACAGTAAGATTCATCAGTGAGCACACATAGGTCAGAAACAGAGAGTCTAGTTACTGTACGATCCAGCGATTCCACTCCTAGGAAGATGCCCATGAGAGGTGAAAACCTATAACCGCACCAAAACTTGTACGTAGATGTTTGTGGCAGCGTTATTTATAATAGAGCCCCAAAGAGGAAATGACCCAAATATCTGTCAGCTGAGGACTGGATAAGCAAGATGCGGTCATCCACGCAATGAATATTATTCAGCAATAAAAAGCAATAAAGTACTGACGCATATGCTACAGTGTGGATGAACCTTGAACACGTTATGGTAAGTGGAAGAAGGCAGACAAAATGTCACTATTGTCTGATTCCATTTAGATGAAATGTTCCAGAAGAGGCAAATCCATAGAGAGAGAAAGCAGACCAGTGATTGCTCAGGGCCAGAGGGTTAGGGGCGAATGGGGAATGACGGCTCATGGGTTTGAGGTTTCTTTTACAAAAATGTTCTCAAATTAAATTATGGCGATGTTTCTACAACCATGTGAACTATACTCAAGAACACTTATTTCCATGCTTCAAATGGGTAAATTGTATGGTCTGTGAATTGTATCTCAACAAAGTCGTTTCTGTTTTGAAGGAAGAAACAGCCCGTTTGGAAGGAATCAGTGAAAGACAGCATTGGCATTTAGATCTGTGTGGCAATAGGGAAGCCACATGTGAACCGCATTTCCTTCCTGGCAACGTCTCCTGCCTGCCGCCCCCAAACTGATCTTCCTCAAGTCCCGTGTTTCTTGCGTCAGAACAATTACTCAGAGCTCTCAGTGATTCCCCGCTGCCAGAAGGATCCTCGGTCTCAAACCCACCTTTCCAACCCCGAGTCCTGCATGAATCCTTTGTTCCCAGTTGTCAGGTTTCCTCATCTTCTGCCAAACCCTCCCCCGCATTGCTGTTTGCTCACATCATTCTGCCAGCTTGCAATACGATTTTTCTAGCCTTCACGTTTTCTCTCCTTCGAAGATAAACTAGTACAAATCCCACCATCTTCACTGAGCACCCAGAGCACCTCAAGATTCCTTTCTCTGACTCCCATTTCTTCATTGTCTGCCTCACTTACTTTTCACAGGATATACAGTGCGTGCGCAAAGATGAAAGTGTCACATTTTCTTGTATGTATATTCCTCTCCCCTTTCCTGCTACTCACGTGCATTTATTTTGGGGGTGAGGGATGAATGGAACTGGGTTTTGAAGGATACCTGATCCCCTTCCTAACTCCCCACACAATCAAATGATAACTTCCAATACATTGAAGACCTAGGGATGACAAGAAATGAAACAGCCTTTTAAAAATATTGTTTTCCAGGGCTTCCCTGGTGGCGCAGTGCTTGAGGGTCCGCCTGCCGATGCAGGAGACGCGGGTTCGTGCCCCGTTTCGGGAAGATCCCACATGCCGCGGAGCGGCTGGGCCCGTGAGCCATGGCCACTGAGCCTGCGCGTCCGGAGCCTGTGCTCCGCAAATGGGAGAGGCCACAACAGTGAGAGGCCCGCATAACGCAAGAAAAAAAAAAAAAAAATATTGTTTTCCTATCACTTTGCTGTACACTTGAAACTAACAACATTGTAAATTAACTATGCTTCAATTAAAAAAATATTGTTTTCCTATTGTTAAAAGAAATACATTTAAGAATAGAGGATTTGAAAATAAAGAAAATAAAAATTGCCCTTAATTCGCCTGTCCAAAGGTAGCAGGAAAATGAGCATTTTCTTGTATAACATTGTATACACATACATACACATGTGTAGCAATTTTAAAACTCAGGCGAGTAGAAATGTAATTTTTTAATGATTGAATCTGACCTGCTCCGTCAGCTCTCACTTCTGCTGATGGAGGAAAAATATTGTCTTTTGGTTAAACATTCACTCAAATTTAGGGATCTCCTCGTCCTTTTCTCCTGCCTTTGGGCCATCCTTCCAGATTCTGTCCATGGCTGGATTGGTGAAAGGATGGTCTCTACAAAACACAGACTCCAGGGACTTCCCTGGTCCAGTGGTTAAGACTCTCTGCTTCCAACGCAGGGGTCGTGGGTTGATCCCTGGTTGGTGAACTAAGATCCCGCATGCATGCTGAGCGGCCAAACAAAACAAAAACACAGACTCCATCACAATGCTCCCTCCCCACCTCTCTCAGTGTAAGCCCTTCAGTGGCTCCCATTGCCCACCAAAGTCCTAAATTCCTTAGCAATCCTCTTAATACCTTCATAGTCTGGTCCCAATCTCCCTTGAATCTCACCTCTTACTGCTTTTACTCATGCATTCTGCCCTCTAGACACCAGAGTATTCACTTTTTCTTGAGTATAACGAATGCTTTCAAGCCTTTGGTTCAGTCTGCTTCCTCTGCTTGCAACTTTCATCACCAAGCAAATATCCTTTGCAATACCCAGTTTAAATGTTGTCGTCTGTGCTTAATTTTTTTTTTTTTTTTTTTTTTTGCGGTTGGCGGGCCTCTCACTGTTGTGGCCTCTCCCGTTGCGGAGCACAGGCTCCGGACGCGCAGGCTCAGCGGCCATGGCTCACGGGCCCAGCTGCTCCGCGGCATGTGGGATCTTCCCGGACCGGGGCACGGACTCGTGTCCCCTGCATCGGCAGGCGGACTCTCAACCACTGCGCCACCAGGGGAGCCCTCCTGTGCTTATTAATGGCTAGATATGGATTAGATTCAAGTCAATATAATAATCAGCTTCCTCTTTTTTTAATCTTGTCTACAATATAGTTTTATTAATTTTAATTCTAATAGTATACAACAGGATTAGTGTCTCTGACACATAAAAATATAATGCTGTGAAAACAGACATTGAGCTTTCTGTCCAGTGTAGACCCATTTTATCTCCGTATCCCAATGCACTGTCTAAGACTTTAGTAAATATAGCTGGGCTACTCTGAGTGTGTAAAGTTAATGCTTTTATACATGTGCCTTTGAGTGTTTTGTTTTCCCAGCAAGGTTGGTGTTTTTTTTGTTTGTTTGCCTGTGGCCTTGCCACACAGCTTGTGGGGATCTTAGTTCCCCAACCAGGGATTGAACCCGGGCCCTGGCAGTGAAAGCACGGAGTCCACTGGACCGCCAGGGAATCCCCATGGTTGGTGTGTTTAAATTGGTTGATTGTCATCCTTTTGGCTCTAGGGTAGGGACAATAAACACAAATGTAAAGACCGAAAATTTTTCTTTGGTCTTTTAGTTTTTCAGTTAATGCCTTTTTTTTGGAGAAAAAGCAGTGCCGGGTGGGGTGTGGAGTAATTAACAGGCTCCCTCTGGAAGCCAGGGACCTGTACTGCGCCTCTTTGGGGGCCGCAGCTGCCCCGCCCAGCGCTGCCCCCTCTCCTCTCCGGAGTCCCCCGGTGACCCGGTGACGGTCTGCAGAGATCAGCAGCCTGGGACTCAGCTGCTTCCAAACCTGCCGGATTCACTTTCATTTGCAAAGAGTTCCCTGGAAAATGACAAAGTCAAAAATGCAGAAGAGGAATTCCTCCGGGGGAGTTTCTGCGGAAGATGACTCATCCCTTTTTCCTTACAAAGTCTGAACTGTGGAGCCCTCCCCATCGTCTGACTCATGTTTAATTGTAATAGCAGAGCAGAACTCAATGGCTGTTCTTCAGAAATGTTGTTCGTGGGTTACACTTATTTTTAGGTTCTATTTAAACCACACGACCTAAGTAATGAGAAATAATTAGTTTGAAATAATAAGAAAGGTCATGATGTAATTTTTGTATTTAACTCAAGGAACGTGGCAAGAAATGAAGCTAAAATAGAAGGCTTAGTAGACCCTGGAATGTGGAATATCGAAGTTCTGGGTTTGGCCGAAAATATCCAGCCAGTGATTATTAAGTCACCAGGGGTAAAGCACTACCTCAAAAATCGATTTCCTAAATTATCCTTGGTCTCTGTTACTCTGGGTTGTAGGTGAATAAATCCCTCAACTAATGAATGACGGGGCTAGAAGTCTGGGCTCTTGAAAAGAAATTACTGTTTTATCTAATTATAGAAGCAATGTATATACATTAGAAGAACATTTATATCTACAGAAAAGAATGGAAAAAAAATCCAAAGAAAAATGTCCTGTAATTTCATTTCTCAGAGAAAAAAATCTCTATAGACTTTTTAGGTTAATGTTTAAGTATATTTTCCTTCAGTGTTTAATATAGAAAATAATTTGTATCTAAAAATGTGCAATTTGGAGATCTAGAGAATATGCCAAATAGTCGACTTTGCATTTAAGAATTTCGCATTCAGAGTTGTGAATATTTTAGCAATCCATGGCATGTAGAAACACAATTTTGCTGACAGGTTGGTGGGTAGGAATGAGTCAACTGGCTTGTGAGTCACATAGTGGCTATTGGGTGCCTGCATCTCAATTTGGCTCTGTTGTTCTCTGCAGGTGAAGAGCAACTGTCTGCCTGTTGATTTGTTGTCAGCACTGCTTAGTGCCTCCCAATACACATTCTCCTCTTCTTCATCAGTTAGATGTATTGTCATCCAACTAAAAGAAGACAGTCCTAATTTCCTATGTGAATATGTGACTCAGTTTTGGCCAGTGAGATGTAAACAGAAGTATACACAACTCCTGAGAAGCATTGCTTTTCCATTTCTCCTGGGTGGAATATGATTGCTAGGGCTGGCACTCAGCAGCCACCTTGTACCTCGAGGATGAGCACCTCAATTTAGAGAAAGCTGATGTGAGCTAGAAAGTATGCTGGTCCCTGCCAATTTTGTGGAGCCACCAGACTGGTCTTGGGCTGCCTACCCCCAAATTTCTTTTCTATGAAAGAGCAGTACGTTTCTGTCTTAAGCCAATGTAAAAAAAAGTTTTTTTTGTTTTGTATTCAGCTAAACTTAATCCTAATGGATACAGGCTTGCATACTATCATTTACCTAATGTGCAGAGTTGTTGGCTCACCTGTGGAAATACTAGGATGAAGTGATCTCACTGTGGAGGATGGAGCCGGGAGGCATTCTGGTCTTGGTTTAATGTCTATTCATGTCTATTCCTGCCTTGTACTGTCTCCTGAGACCCAGGGCCTGTGAGCCGAGCTCATAAAAAGTGGGCCTTGCTCTGTGTTTCTGTGCTGGGTTGGGGTTGGGGTGGGCTAAGGAGTCCCTCCGGCCTCATGGGGAAGGCCAGGACTGGCCAGGGAGGAGTAGCAGGTAAGAACAACCAGAAAGGGAAGCCATCCTCCACAGAGGGGGTTTTAGGCAATTGTTGTTTAAGAATGTCCAGGGACACCCAGGATTCCCCGAGACCCTTTCAGGGAGTCATGAGGGCAAAATTATTTTCACAGTGCTACTAATATGTTCATACCTTTTCTAAAAACTTTGAGAACTGCTGTTCTAGATTTCCCTTAAAGAGAGCTTGTCTCGACCTCCCATCAGCACCTAAGAGTAGCCCCTGGAGATAGTCACTGAATCAATGAGTTATGATGGTGCTACCTTAAAGATTCTTCTGGGCTCTGTAGTCTTCACGGAAGATGGACCCAAGGACCTGAGGGCACAGGAAAGAATGCCAAGTCCAGAGAGGAGGTTTATGTCCCTGCCAACTTCATATGTTGTGTTCTGACCCTCAGTACCTCAAAGTGTGACCTCTGGGAGATCAGTGAAATTGTTTAGGTTTTGTTTTCGCAATATATTTTTTAATACGTTGAGGTATAATCGACATATAACATTATATTAGTTTCAGGTATACAACGTAATGATTTGATATTTGTATGTATTGTGATGTGATCGCCACGGTAAGTCTAATAACGTGTCACCACACATAGTTAGAAAATATTTTTTCTTGTAATCAGAGCCCTTTTCTTTTTTTGTGGTACGAGGGCCTCTCACTGTCGTGGCCTCTCCCGTTGCGGAGCACAGGCTCTGGACGTGCAGCCTCAGCGGCCATGGCTCATGGGCCCAGCCGCTCCGCGGCACGTGGGATCTTCCCAGACCGGGACATGAACCCGCATCCCCTGCATCGGCAGGCGGACTCTCAACCACTGCGCAACCAGGGAAGCCCCAGAACCCTTTTTTTAAAAAAAATTATTTAATTTTTTAATTTGGTTGTGCCGGGTCTTAGTTGTGGCAGGGAGGCTCCTTAGTTGCAGCTTGTGTGCTGTTTAGCTGTGGCATGCGAACTCTTAGTTGAGGCATGCATGTGAGATCTAGTTTCCTGACCAGGGATCGAGCCTGGGCCCGCTGCATTGGGAGCACGGAGTCTTAACCACTGTGCCACCAGGGAAGCCCCTCAGAACTCTTTTTTGAAATCATTTTTATTTTATATAGGAGTAGAGTTGATTAACAATGTTGTGTTAGTTTCACGTGTACAGCAGAGTGATCCCATTATACATACACATGTATTTATTCTTTTTCAAAATCTTTTCCCATTTAGGTTGTTGTGATCAGAACTATTAAGACTAACTGTCTTAGCAAGTTTCAGTAGGTACTGTTAACTGTAGTCACCATGCTGTACCTTACACCCCCATGACATTTGATAACTGGAAGGTATGTATTTTGTACCTTTTGACCCCCTTCACCCATGTCACTCACCTGGGAAATAGGTGACTTAGGAGATGACAGAGATGATTAAGAGGAGGTCATTAGGGTGGGCCCAAACCCAATGTGACTGGTGTCCTTGTAGAAAGAAGACATTTAGACCCAGACATGTATGGAGGAAAGACAATGTGCAGACACAGGAAGAAGGTGGCCGTTGACAAGCCAAGGAGAGAGGCCCTGAGAAGAAACCATCCCTGCTGACACCTTGATCTTGGACTTCTGGCCTCCCGTCTGTGGTACTTTTATGGCAGTCCTAGCAAACCAGTTCAGTGGGTTTTTCTAACACCCTGCAGAGGGCTGCAGAGAAGAGGAATGAAACAGGTCTGCTCATCACAGAAGCTCTGTCCACTGTCGATGGCTCCTTTACTTAGTGTGACTCTTGATTTTAAAAATTTAAGTTGTCAGTTCCCCAGAGTTTGAAAAAAGTTCTGAAAAGTTAAATGGACAGAACTTAAAGGAGTTATTTTATGTGAGAGTTAATAGGGCCCTAAGAGGAACTCTCCACGTCCCTTATTTTGCAGATGAGGTAATGGTACCAGATGTGGCTGCCCCCCCCCACCCCGCCCCGCCCCGGGCTGGGCAGGGGTAACTGACTAGAGCATTGCTTCCTAATGAGGAAGCAGAATAGAAGCCCTGCCCTTGAGTGCCTCACATCAATCTGGATGTTTCTAAGTCCTTCAGGGCCCCAAGGAGGGGTTTGGAGTGTGTCTCGGGTAGGAGCGGAGCAAGAATCCTGGATGAACTTTTTTTTCTCCATCCCCTCTCTCCGCACAGTTCCTCCAGAGTGGCAGAAGCAAACATTTCTCTTATGTCTCATCCTTTCCAGAAAGACAGTGGGTCCCAGGGCTGAATCCGGGTGATGAACGCTCCTCCCTTGCCTGGGATTCAGGGGTTCGCTGCTAAAACCATAACAGTCCTGGGCAAACTGTGATGAGGTGGGCAGCCTAGGCTTAGCTCTCTCAAGCCCCCGGGCTTTCATTCCACACACACTGAGAGGAACCCGGTGATGTGTTGAATTGAACTTGGGTTTGTGTTTTCTAAAGACAATGAAGAAATCTCTTTGGCTTAGTAGGTCTCAGGGAGGGGAACTTCCATCTCCCTAAGGGGCATTTGGAAAAGATTGGGAGCATTTTATTTATTTATTTATGGCTGCATTGGGTCTTCGTTGCTGCGCGTGGGCTTTCCCTAGTTGAGGCGAGCCGGGGTTACTCTTCGTTTTAGTGCGCGGGCTTCTCATTGCAGTGGCTTCTCTTGTTGTGGAGCATGGGCTCTAGGCGCGGGCTTCAGTAGTTGTGGCACGCAGGCTCAATAGTTGTGGCGCACAGGCTTAGTTGCTCCGTGGCATGTGGGATCTTCCTGGACCAGGGCTCAAATCCATGTCCGCTTCATTGACAGGCAGATTCTTAACCACTGAGCCACCAGGGAGGCCCCAGGAGCATTTTTTAATTGCAACCTTACCTGCAGTGTGCCATTGGCATTTAGCGAGGTGGGGAAACGCCTGTGACAGTCCCCACGATGAATCATTGTCCCACTTAAAATGCAAGTGGTGACCCATTGATAGCTGGAGCAGGATTGCCTAGACTTGTTTTTCAAGCTCAGAGTCTTGCTAAAGAGGCCAAATCCTTCTTTTCTCTTGCTCTGGGGCCTGAAGTCTCAGTGAAGTTTCCTGGGGTTGGGAAGCTTCTAGAGCATATAGTTTAAAGAAGGAAATTAGGGCTTCCCTGGTGGCGCAGTGGTTGAGAGTCCGCCTGCCGATGCAGGGGACGCGGGTTCGTGCCCCGGTCCGGGAAGATCCCACGTGCCGCGGAGTGGCTGGGCCCGTGAGCCATGGCCGCTGAGCCTGCGCGTCCGGAGCCTGTGCTCCGCAGCGGGAGAGGCCACAACAGTGAGAGGCCTGCGTGTCGCCAAAAAAAAAAAAAAGAAAGCTAAAGAAGGAAGTTACATGTAGAGGTATACTATTTGCGAAATATTACCTCCTTACAAAACAAAGCACTCAAAGTCTCCGTGATCAGTGGCTCTGGAGCATGAACAAGATATCTCCCAGAAGATACGAGTATGGGGCAGGAACAGTGGAAAATACTAAAAAGTAAGATATAGGATGAAGCAGAATGAATCTCTCAGCCAGTGAGGTCAAGGGTCATAACCAACTCCTCCATGAGGAGGGACTGGAGATTGAGTCTAGAAACTTCCCTGTAACCCTTACAGATCGTTGCGTAACTATGTACCCAGTTTCATTATAGTGCAAATCCATTTGTCATCCTCGTAAAATTCCAACTTAAAGAAAACATTCAGGTATTGTAACATAAAGCTGCTTGGACAGGGCGAGTTAGCATCAAGATTTTGAAGGTTACCAGCGGGGAGAGGGAAGAGGGGAGGGCCAAGATAGGGGCAGGGGTTTAAGAGTACAGACTATTACTTATAAAAGAAGCCACGAGGCTATGTGGTACAGCACAGGGAATATAGCTGATATTTTATAATAACTGTATATGGAGTATAAACTTTAAAAATTGTGAATCACTATATTGTACACCTGAAACTTACATGATATTGTACATCAGCTGTACCTCAATGTAAAAAACTAATTTAACATAATTTTAAAAAGGATTCTTGAGCTCAGAGTGGCAAAAATGGATGAGAATCACCCCTGATGGAATGCTGTCTTCCTGAGGCTCTTATTTTTCCCTGGTGGGGGTGCGCTCTGTAGTATAGAAACAGAAGAGCCTCAGCAACAAAGCCGGCTCAGAACAATTTCCAGTTTACACAGAGGCTCTTTTTGGCTTGTAACATAACTATTATTAATACTTACTTGATAACTTTTTGGAACATATTTATCCATGAACTCTCTAATATTTACTCAACACCTGCTGCAACCCCCTTCTATCCTGTCTTCCTTTACTACACAGGCAGGAAAGCTAAAAATATTTCCCAGACTCGCTTGTAACTGGGGTTTTAGTTTCCACCAAGCACAACCACATGGCTGGTTTTCCTGGGGCAGCTGGGTTATGTCTATTGTCAGGGCATAATTATTAAAAGTGCCCCCTGGGACTTCCCTGGTGGTCCAGTGGTTAAGACTCCGTGCTTCCACTGCAAGGGGCGCAGGTTCGATCCCTGGTCAGGGAACTAAAATCCCACATGCCACGCAGCACGACCAAAAAATTAAAAATAAATAAATAGAGTGCCCCCTTCACTCTCATGGTCCTCACTGGGACTTGAGGACTTGAGGTGGGTGGCTTTGATTGGCTGTTCTGGCAAGTCCCTGGGCAGAAGCATTAAATTTCCAGGGCAGATGTGGCAGTTTCTGATGTGTTATAGGTGTTGAGTGACAGGCAGTGGTGGCAGTGCTATTTCTGCTGTGTCAGCCCTGTTGAGTGGTTGGACATTTTCCCAGGATGCTTTGTTTCTCCTTGCGTAGCACCTAAACCCATTTCCCTGGTCTTTCTGGGAAGTCTGTCAGGTTCCTACTATATTTTATCTATTTCATCAATTCCAAGGTGCACATATTCCCACTTTTTTTGTCTTCGAAATTGGGATGCTTCTTACAATCAATGACATAGTTTAATTCCTAGTGTTATATCTTTCTTAGTGGTTTGTATAATAATAGTGTGCCTTACAAATGGTGGCATTGTAGCTTTAATGAAAACAAACACCATATCATGGGTTTTGGTCTGCTTGGGCTGCCATAATGAGATACCATAGGCTGGGTGGCCTAAATAACAGTAGTTTATTTCTCACAGTTCTGGATTCTGGAAATCCAGTCTCTTTTTACAAAGGACACTAATCCTATGGGATCAGGACCCCACCCTTAGGACCTCATTTACCCTTAATTACTTCCATAGAAGCCCCTTCTCCTAATATAGCCATGCTGGTGGGTTAGGGCTTCAACACATGAATTTTGAGGGGACACAACCATTCAGTCTGTAACACTGCCTTAATCAGTTAAAGTAGATTATGTTGTTTGTAACTGAGAACCCTGAACCATATAGAATGCAAACAAAAAACGAACCTAAGATAAGAGAGCTGGAATTAATGTAATTGAGTCCTAGGTCACTTTTTTCCTTTTTAAAATTCTACCTGGTTTTCTTAAAAAAAAAAAAAAAAAGTTGTGTGAAGTTCTCTGCTTTCTAGCAGAGAATAAGGGGTATTTTGCAATGCCCGACAGTTTCTCTTTTTCTTTTTTCTGGCCATGGGGTGGCAAGTGGGATCTTAGTTCCCTGAGGAGAGATCGAACCCTTGCCCCCTG
This sequence comes from Lipotes vexillifer, assembly GCF_000442215.2. Taxonomy (NCBI): domain Eukaryota; kingdom Metazoa; phylum Chordata; class Mammalia; order Artiodactyla; family Lipotidae; genus Lipotes; species Lipotes vexillifer. Next base: position 3,013,661 of record NW_006784492.1, read on the forward strand.
CAGTGGAAGGGTGGAGTCTTAACCACTGGACCGCCCGGGAAGTCCCCGGACAGTTTCTTAAAAACCTGTATTTCTTGTCTCCTTCCGGAATGCCCTAAGCTTTTCTCTGTCACTTACCTTCTATCACTTTATTACATTTGAATTTCTCACCACTCCTTCCTTTTTAAATCATAAAAGAAACTCTTACGATACCTAATTGTTATGTAGCATTGTGGGTTTTAAAAAATAATTAATTAATTAATTAATTAATTAATTAATTTTTGGCTGCATTGGGTCTGTTGCTGCGCACGGGCTTTCTCTAGTTGTGGCGAGCGGGGGCTACTCTTCGTTGCTGTGCGCGGACTTCTCGTTGAGGTGGCTTCTCTTGTTGCAGAGCATGGGCTCTAGGCGTGCGGGCCTCAGTAGTTGTGGCTCGTCGGCTCTAGAGCGCAGTCTCAGTAGTTGTGGCGCACAGGCTTAGTTTGTCCGCGGCATGTAGGATCTTCCTGGACCAGGGATCAAACCCAAGTCCCCTGCACTGGCAGGAGGATTCTTAACCTGGTGCGCCACCAGGCAAGTCCCGCATTGTGGGGTTTTTAAAAAAAATTGTCTTCCCACAACATGGTCGAGGACCAAGCAGATGTATGTAAATCCAGTCATTCTGCAATGTCACTATCATCACCACCATTATCATCATCAACATTATCACCAAAAGTACGTAAGTGTGCCTGTGATTACTGTGGTGTCATCAGGTCCTACTGTTCTTTTCTCTGCCATGTCTCTTTTTTTTTTTTTTTTTTTTTTTTGCGGTACGTGGGCCTCTCACTACTGTGGCCTCTTCCGTTGCGGGGCACAGGCTCTGGACGCACAGGCTTAGAGGCCATGGTCACGGGCCCAGCCGCTCCGCGGCACGTGGGATCTTCCCGGACCGGGGCACGAACCCGTGTGCCCTGCATCAGCAGGTGGACTCTCAACCACTGCGCCACCAGGGAAGCCCTGGCATGTCTCTTGAATTGGATTCTTTCCATCCACACTGGCACTGTCCTGGCTGGGGTCTCGCAGTCTCTTGTCTGGATAATTGCAGCATTCTCCCTTCATCTAGCCTTGTCCTTGTCATCCCAGCCTGCTCTCCTTACAGTGATTGGCCGGTTTCTCAGGCATCTTAGGAGCCTTGGGTCTTGGGAGTTGTGGCTGAGCAGAGCAGGACTGAGGTGCTTCTGGGAAGAGGTGCGTATTAGACATTTTCCCTAACCAGGCATTCATTTATATTCATTTTTTTGCTCAAGGGCTGGAAAAATTCCCACAAGAAAAAAACCCCCCAAAACAAAAAACTGAACCTTGTCCATCCTTGTCAGGAGGTTCTGACATAAACCAGATTGTAGGAAATGTACTAGTGCATGTGGACGCACACGCACGCGTGCGCACACACACACACACACACACACACACACACACACACACTGATTTGGAATTCATGATAGGAAATCTGGTACAGTGAGCCAACCTGAGATCAAGGACTAAGCATTTGTTGGGGATAATGGTTCCACCTGCAAGCTTTACCTGACTACATGTGTGAGTCCTGGGAGAAAGAGCCGACTGTATTATTTAGGGTAAAACTAGACCATTGTAATAAAGAGACTCACAATAATCACATAGCTTAAAGAAGACAGAAGTTACTTTCTTCATTAGCCACAGTCCAATGTGAGCTCTGCTCCGTGAACTCATTCAGGGACTCAGGTACCCAGTTTTCTCTTCTATCTCCTAAATCCTGGGTTCTGATTACATGGTTGGAACTCTGTCACAATTGGTCAATATTCTAGTTTGAGTGGAGGGAGCACGTGTATAATATTCTCAGGCCTGGGCCTGGAAGTGGCATGTATCATTTATGCCCGTGTTCCATTGGTGAGAAGTCATATGGCCTCATCTACCTACAAGGGAGGCTGGCAAATGTAATCCCTAGCTAGGTGGCTACACGCCCATCTATAACTCCATAATTATGGCAGATGGAGAGAATGGACTTTGGGGGACAATTCTGATGCAATATGTACAGTTATAATGCCTTGGGATATGGATGATTTTGCCATTGGACAACCTTGCAATGTGCTCTCTGTGTCTCTTCGAAGGGGACTTCCTAGTTCTAGCATCCAGGACTGAGGTGGTGGTAGTTTCAATGGTCATGGAGTCCTCCCTTGAAGGATATGTGTGGGCTCCTTCACCACCAGCCATGGTGGTAGTAAGTTGCCACCAGGATTGATTGAAAAACTCATGTAAGCAACCCTGGAGGGTCTTTGGAAATATACAGGAAGAGGAACCCTGGGAAAAGACTGGACTTCCTGTTACTCGAGCAGTGAATGCTCAGAGTATTAAGACCTGGGATAATTATTCAAATATGGCCTCACTTATATTCTTAGGCAAATGAAGCCTGGGCATTCCATTCACAGACTTATATTATTATTGTTATTGTGCATAAGAAAAACCTTTCTGTCTCCTCTTGCTGCCAGGATAAAGTGCAAACTCTTTAAAATAATATTCAAGGCTTCTCACCTTCTCAAGGCTGACTGTGGCCAACCCTTCACATCTAATCTTTGCTCGCCACCCTCCGTGCCCTGGCTGCACTGTGTTAATTATGCTCCTTCCGATGTGACAGGTGTTTTCATGCCTCTATGCCTTTGCTCTTATTGTTTCAGTTGCGTAGAATGCCCTTCCTGTACTGGACTAATCTTACTCGTCCTTCAAGTCTCACAGCAACTAATAATAATGATGATAGCCAATAATTAAGCACTTGTAGTATGCCTGGCACCGTTCTAAGAACTTTACAAGGTTTATCTCTTTTTTTTTTTTTTTTTTTGGGGAAAACACAAGTTCTACTCAGCAAATTTTAATTATACAACGGCAGGCACAAAAGCGGGGGCACCAAACGGGCAATTGATTTAATCAAGCTTTTAAAAAATTAATGATTTCAAAGTTTTGTGTTTTATTAGGAAAGCCTCTGTCACAATAAGAATGTCTAAGTATCTTTGTATCGTTTCTTCTAGTATTTTTATCATTTTGGTGTTTCTGTATTTGATCTGTATGTAATTTTCTCTTATACAAGGAATGAGTTATGGATCAACCTTTATTTTTTTCTTTTTATTTATTTATATATTTTTTGCAGTACGCGGGCCTCTCACCGGAGCACAGGCTCCGGACGCGCAGGCCCAGCGGCCATGGCTTACGGGACCAGCCGCTCCGCGGCATGTGGGATCCTCCCGGACTGGGGCACGAACCCGTGTCCCCTGCATCGGCAGGCGGACTCTCAACCACTGCACCACCAGGGAAACCCAAGGTTTATCTCTTTTAATTTTCACAACAGATATGAGCTAGTTACTCTTATTATCCCCATTTTTACCATTGAAGAAAGAAGGGCATAAGGAAATCACTTAGGGGACTTCCCTGGCGGTGCAGTGGTTAGGACTCAGCATTTTCACTGTCGTGGCTTGGGTTCAATCCCTGGTCGGGGAACTAAGATCCCCCAAGCCAGGGGAAAAAGGAAGTCACTTAGGAAGTGAGTTTCAGAGCCAGAATTTGAACCCAGGAGGTTAACGCCAGAGTTGAGCTATTGACCAATACGTTGCGTGAAGTTTCCCCACCCCTGAGCCCACCCCAATTAACCTTTTCTGTGCTTCCATGAACCCAAACTGGGTTAAAGATAGTTGGTTTCTATTTTTGCAGTCTGCTTGTTGCTATACTCTCTAACATTTAGGAGAAGTCAACAAATGTGTGATGGTGAGTTTTAGGTGTTAACTTGGCTAGGCTATAGTACCAGTTATTCAATCAAACACTAATCTAGGTGTTGCTACGAAGGCATTTTGTAGATGTGATTAACGTGTCCAGTCCGTTGACTTTATTTATTTTTCTTCCAGTCTTATTGAGATATAATTGACATAATGCACTGCATAAGTTTAAAGTGTGTACAACATGATAAATATAATTAACACTGCTGTATGTTACATCCGGAAGTTTTTAAGAGAGTAAATCCTAAGAATTTGCTTCATGAGAAAAACATTTTTTTCTTCTATCTCTTTAATTTTATATCTATATGGGATGACAGATGGTCACTAAACTTGTGATAATCACTTCATGATGTATGTAAATCAAATCACTGTGCTGTACACCTTAAACTTTACAATGCTGTATGTCAATTATATCTCGATAAAACTGGAAGAAGAGAAAAAAAGTTTAAGATGTACAGGATAATGATTTGATTTATATACATCGTGGAATGATTATCACAATAAGTTTAGTGAACACCGATCATCTCATATAAATACAAAATTTATTAATATTTATCTTATAACTGGAAGTTTGTACCTTTTGACAGCCTTCATCCGGTTCCCCCCTTCAGTCCTCTGGTAACCACAAGTCTGATCTCTTTTTCTATGAGTTTGTTTGTTTTTGAAGTATAATTGACTGGCAACACTAAGTTAGTTCCTGTTACACAGCATAGTAATTTTTTTCTATACATTTCAAAATGATCACGAAGATAAGTCTAGTTGCAATATATCACCATACAACGATATCACTTAGTTATTGATTATATTCCCCAAACTGTACATTTCACACCAGTGACTCATTTGTTTTGCAACTGGCAGTTTGTACTTTTAATTTCCCTTTCCTATTTCTTTCCTCCCCCTAACTGCCTCTCCTTGGTAACCACCTGTTAGTTCTCTGTATCTGTAACTCTGTTTCTATTTTATTATGTTAGTTCATTTGTTTTGTTTTTTAGATTCCACATATAAGTGAAATCTTGCAGTATTTGTCTTTCTCTGTCTGACTTATTTCACTTAGCATAATACCCTCTAGATCCATCCGTGTTGCCACAAATGGCAAGATTTCATTCTTTTTTTTTTTTTTTTTTTTTGTGGTACGCCGGCCTCTCACCGCTGTGGCCTCTCCCATTGTGGGGCACAGGCTCCAGATGCGCAGGCTCAGCGGCCATGGCTCATGGGCCCAGCCGCTCTGCGGCACGTGGGATCCTCCCGGACCGGGGCATGAACCCGCGTCCCCTGCATCGGCAGGCGGAGTCTCAACCACTGTGCCACCAGGGAAGCCCAAGATTTCATTCTTTTTTATGGCTGAGTAATATTCCATTGTGTGTATGTACCACATCTTCTTTACCCATTCATCTACTGATGGGACACTTGGGTTGCTTCCATATTTTGGCTATATATTGTAAATAATGCTGCTGTGAACGTAGGAATGCAGCTATCTTTTCTAATTAGTATCTCTGTTTTCTTTGGATAAATACCCAGGAGAGGAATTGCTAGATCATATGGCTATTTTTAACTTTTTGAGGAACCTCCATACTGTTCTCCATAGTGGCTGCACCAATTTACATTCCCACCAACAGTGCATGAGGGTTCCCTTTTCTCCACATCCTGGCCAACACTTGTTATTTGTTGTCTTTTTGATAATAACCATTCTGACAGGTATGAGGTGATATTTCATTGTGGTTATAATTTGCATTTCCCTGATGATTAGTGATGTTGAGCATCTTTTCACATTCACGATCAGTTGACTTTAAGGTTACTGTCCTTGATATCTGGATGGGCCTAATTCAATAAGATGAAAGACTTTAATAGCAAAACCGACATTTCCATGAGGGCTGTAGTGACTTTCCAGCCTGCTGGCCTGCTCTATGGATTTCTGACTTGCCTAGCCAGTCCCCATAATTTCGTCAGCCAAATCTTCACAATAAATCTCTGTCTGTCTTTCTCTTGTAGAAGCCTGGCTGATACAGTTTGTTGCACTTAATGACGTAGGTTGGTTTATAAGGTATTAATAACCTTGTTGCTTCTTCAGTTCTAAGTCTACTCTTGACCTCCTCCAGGATACATTTAGGGACTTTTCAGGTGTCCCGAAGTTTTTAATATAATCACACTCCAAATTTTCTCCTAGCTCACATATTCTGCAAGAGTTAGAGGGTTCTTTTGCATCATCTTCAAAACCCCAAACTAATTGTCATTTCAACAGAAATGTATTTAACTATGAGGCACATGAGGCTTAAAGCTTCAGGGTCCCTCTCTTGTATGGACCCTTCCAGGCTCTGGGAGATCCCTAGCCATGCCCATGTGTTCACGTAGACATCTGTTTTTCATAAAGTTTGTAAGAGCAAGCTGTCGGAAGATGTGAATTTGGAAAGAGATTTTGCAACATTTTAATACTTTTGAGAAGTTATAGATTTGATTTGGATCTACATGAAGGGTATCTTCTTTAGTTATCTTAAATATTTTTATTAAAGAAAGGAGAGAATTATGAGAAAAGTAAGTGGAATGTGAAACAAGAGTGATAAAGAGGAGTGACAAGATCAATAGAAGATTTTCAGATATCGAGAAGTGGATTGTAATAAAAATGTTCAAAGCATGCCTAAGGTGGTCGTCCATTGAGAGGAAGCAGTAACTTCTGAATAGAAATAATGAATAAGGTCTTAGATCATTTGATAACATAACTGATGAAGAGGAGAAAATCACATAAACGTATTAGGAAAAGGTTTGAAATACTGACTAGGAAAAGATTTATAAAATGCTGATATTGATGAAGACAATATAAAATCCCTAATATGGATATTACTGACAAACTATTTAATAAACTAATAAATTGAGGATATTACTGACAAACTATTTAATGAAATGTCAATGAGTTGATTAGTATTTAAGATTAGCCACTGCTCAAGAAAACCTGAAGTACCCTGAAATTTTACATCTCATTTATAAAAGAAACTGGTTTGAGGTATTTTCGAATTTGACAACAATTCTAAACAGTTTATATGGCTTCAGTAATCAGTTGCGACGCTAAAAGAAATCTTTCTAACCTATCAATAATAAAGACACATTTTGATCAGTCATAATGGAGGGAGGACTGAATTATCTTTTTATTCCTTCTATAGAAATTGTTTTTTTATAAAATCTCATGATAGGAAGAGGCAAAGGATACACAACCAAAAAGTGTAACAAAAGATGTATTTCAGAAGTGTGCCAGGGGACTTCCCCGGTGGTCCAGTGGTCAGGACGCTGTGCTTTCACTCTCAGGGGCTGGGCTTCAATCCCTGATCTGGAAACTAAGGTCCTGCTAGCCCTGCAGTGCAGCCAAAAAAAAAAAGGGTGTCAGGTAGTTAATTAGTAAACATATCAAGTTATTTTTCTACTTTTGGTGATTATGGTGTTTGACTGATTTAAAATATTTATGATTTCTTTTTTGTTCCAAATAGATATTAACTATTTTAATATTAATAATATTTTAATTTTAAAATTCTTTTTCTTATAGAGGATCCCCAAATGTAAGATCATTGGGCTCCCCAAAACCTGGTTTTCAACTTTCAAGAATTCTTTTTCTCTTATCTTTTGCCTTTTTCCCTCCAAGAACTGGAGGTTAGATTTCCAGGGTTCCAGAGAGTAAAGATGTTATGGAGGGAGCCACAGGATAACCTCACGGCAGGCTTAGTTCAAGTTTGCCTCTCAGTAAACGGACAGATTATTACATGCCGTGAATCTTTGGAGCTGCTTGAGTGTAACGAGTACCTCAGATGGTGAATTAGCAAATTACAAGAACTTAGCAGAAAGGCTTTGCCCTTGGGGAGAGTTACCTGGTCTTCGGGATCTCCCAAGGACCCTCATTTCGTGATTTGGGTGCCAGCTTTCCAATGTCCTATTCCAGTGCCTCCAAGAAGGAAGGACCTTTCATCCTTTGAAACTGGACAATACGTGTCAATGAATGTGACAGGGTCCAGCTCTTTTTCAGTTGGTCAAGCATTCTCCGCTCCCTTACTGTATCCAGAGATCACTTATTGAGAACAGGGAACTATTTTGTTTTTTGAATTTCATTTTATTTATTTTTTTATACAGCAGGTTCTTATTAGTTATCTATTTTATACGTATTAGTGTATACACGTCAACCCCAATCTCCCAATTCATCATACCACCACCACCACCACGCCTCTCCACTTTCCCCCCTTGGTGTCCATACGTTTGTTCTCTACATCTGTGAACAGGGAACTTTTTTTTTTTTTTTTTTTTTTTTTTTTGAGGTACGCGGGCCTCTCACTGCTGTGGCCTCTCCCGTTGCGGAGCGCAGGCTCCAGACGCGCAGGCTCAGCGGCCATGGCTCACGGGCCCAGCCGCTCCGCGGCATGTGGGATCTTCCCGAAACGGGGCACGAACCCGCGTCTCCTGCATCGGCAGGCGGACTCTCAAGCACTGCGCCACCAGGGAAGCCCTAGGGAACTATTTTTAATGGTGTAATCCCCACTTGAGCAAGCGGATATGGTCTGGCTATTGATGTGTATCTATTTAGAAAGATTTTTGCCTCACTGGTGGAACAGATAAGGTCAAAGATGATAATGTCCTCTGTGACGAAATATTCAAGTTCCTGCTGTGGAATATCGAAACGAATATCTTTTTCTTTAAATCTAGAGGTGGGGTGTGGGCATGGGGAGAAACCCCCCTGCATATTGCTCACTCGCAGAGGGATATTAATAGGGGATGCCTGGGCTCTGCAATGACCTTGACAGTAATGTAGCTGGCCTTACCTCTTTTAATTGTCATAGGTGACTGTCTATCCGCTTTTCTGCTTTGCTTCATGCTTCCTCTGTGGGCTTTGTGGATCCGAGAACACAGGCATGCATCCCTGGTAAATAGCAGTGATACAAGACACCAGGGACACTGTAGACATTCGTCCATTGGCACGTGGGGGTCTGTCCAAGATGACACCAATTAACATCATCTTCTGTTTCTCCTCTGTATTTACCTTACATTGGGGTCAGAATGCACTACTTGCTGTTCAGTACAAGCAGAGGTGTGCAGGACTTCCTTGGTGGTCCAGTGGCTGAGACTCCGCACTCCCAATGCAAGAGGCCCGTGTTCGATCCCTGGTCAGGGAACTAGATCCTGCATGCCGCAACTAAAAGATCCCACATGACACAACGAAGATCCCGCATGCAACAACTAAGACCCGGCATGGCCAAACAAATAAATAAATAAATAAATAAATAAATAAATAATAAATATTAAAAGAAACCGCAAAACAGCTGTGCTCAGGATGGCTCATGATCTGTGATTTTGTTCATGGAATTACCTTGTCCTGGCATGCCCTTTCTTCCTGTTTGCATGTGTCAAACATTTTATTCATAACTTGATCATCTCAACCAAATCGTTTCTGTTCCTTCTGTAGGGATTGCCTGCTTTGTTGAGTCGCTACATTAGCACCTGATTACATCTCAAGTAAGGCCTTGTCTGGTCCACCCGTGTCACTGCAACACAGACGTGGCCCACGTGAGGCATCTGCATATGTCAGTGACATTGGCAGTGACTGCTTCCTCCTGCATTAGGTTTGAACTGTCTACCTGCGCAGCCTGGAAAAATTCCCATGACGACAAGCTACTAGTACTCAGGGGCAGCTGATTATCACCGATCTCTTTCGCTTTAACTTTAAAGTGAAAATTACTTTTCTGACCTCAGGGAAAAGCCATATTTCATCTCTAAGGTGTTATGACCCTACCTTGTCCCATACAAATTGCTTTTAGGACCAGCATATTTCTTTAGACAAAATGTGCCTTAAAACATCCCAGCTTTTCTAAATACCCAAAGAGAAAAGAATCTCTCTCTTAATTTCAAATCTTCTTGAAACTTCCACGATACCAGCCTTTTATTTCCCTCTTGCAGTTATTATTGTATTAGAATGGAAGCGTTTAAAAGTTATGGTCTGGGACTTCCCTGGTGGTCCAGTGGTTAGGACTCCACGCTTCCACTGCAGGGGGCACGGGTCCCATCCCTGGTCTGCGAACTAAGATCCCACATGCCACAGGGCGAGGCCAAAAAAAAAAAAAAAAATGTTATGTTTACGAACCTAGGTCTTAGGCAAAGTATGTATTTCAAATTCTTTTATTACCCACTAGATGTCACTCTCTACCTGGTGAATTTCAGAGCTAAGCTTGTGGTGAGTTAATTAGAAAAGAAAGCTCTTTGGAAAAGAGTTTGTAAGTGGCTGCAAAACATATTTTCAATTACTTTCAAATAGGACATTCCCCCCCCCCCCCCCCCCCCCCCCCCCCCC
>NW_006784492.1:3023735-3030134 GCF_000442215.2 Lipotes vexillifer
GTCTGCAAGAGGCGTTCATTATTTCTTTGGTAAAAAGAAACCCTTCAAAACTCATTGGAGGAAAGAGTAAAATCGGTGGGAATCTTTTCTTTTTCCAACCATAGCTGGGTTAAAATCGGACTTGCCTCTGAAATGATTTCCCCAGAAAAGGACAGCGCTGTAGACGGATGTTGGCGTTTGAATCTCTTCCTAGAGATGTAGGAAATTCCCGCACCCAGCCCTCTCCATACCCCCTCAAAAAGAAGGAAGCATCATTGACTTAATTTCATTTTCTGGATTTAACTGGCATTTTCAATCATGAAATGCATGTGTGGACCTTTTTTTTTTTTTTTTTTTGCGATATGTGGGCCTCTCACTGTCGTGGCCTTTCCCGTTGCCGGATGCGCAAGCTCAGCGCCCATGGCTCACGGGCCCAGCCGCTCCGCGGCATGTGGGATCCTACCGGACCGGAACCCGTATCCCCTGCATCGGCAGGCGGACTCTCAACCACTGCGCCACCAGGGAGGCCCCCATGTGTGGACCTTTTAACTGGATGGCCGAGGTGAAGGAAACCTAACGAATTAACAATGTGTAAAGGAAGTTCTCCTTTTTTCCCCTCTTCCTATTTAAAAATAAAAGTGTGGGAATTCCCTGGTGGTCCAGTGGTTAGGACTTCACACTTTCACTGCCCTGGGCCCCGGTTCAATCCCTGGTTGGGGAGCTAAGATCCCACAAGCCAGTGTGGTGTGGGGGGAAAAAAACCAAGAAATATAATTGACTTACCGTAGGAAGTTCTTTACTTTCGGGTTGTTTAGGCTGAAACAGTAGGCAGTGCTTCATGGGTTTTATTCCAGAAGGTTGACTGAAGAGGAATTCTCTCGAACTTGAACAAGGCACGTTAGTGTGCTGTTGCTTTGTTTAAATTCTCATGATTTTTACACCACAGATGTTCATAAATTACAAAACTTCTTTACAATTTCAAAACTTCCAAGGGAAATAGGAAGCATCTTGGTGGTTTGCTGGCGATATTGGCTTTGGTAAACCCTGGGCATATGAACTGGCCGGGGATTCCAGAACTGATTTTCATTTTAAGAAATTTACACGTTTTAGATATTAACGTAAAGTAGCTCACATCCCCAGCATTCCCGAAACAACAATATTCCCCAAATGACAAAAATAAAGGTGACAGTTTAAAGTATAGGCCTGAAATTTCACGTGTGAACTGACTAGCTCTCTACGTGGGTCAGCTACACTTGGAGCTAGAATGCATCCAGCAAAGATCTGTGGCATGTTTGAGTGATGTGCCATCATTTTGACAGAACCTTGAGGTGTGATGTGCATACACAAACAAAAGAAATTGTGAGGTTTTACCAAAAATTTTTATGTTTGTGTGCTTTGAATTTAATAGAATACTCAAATAGATCTCAGTCTTGGGTGTGACTGGGCGACTTGTGGCTGTCCCCAAACCATTATTCCTAAACCATAATTTGGCCTTGTTTAACTGATATGTTAGAACGTGACATGCTTAATTTTCACGTGTACATGTCTGTGTGTGATTACGTTTTGAGGCAACCCTTGGTGTTCTTGTTTGGGTCTCGGTGAGACTGGGTTTGAATTATACCTGTAACTTTTTCTTCCCAAACTCCAACTTTCCATATTTGGAGATTCCTCAAAGCGGGAGAAATATATACAAAAATAAATTGGATTCATTCATTCCATAAGAATTTAGAAACTGATTACTATCTCTTAATAAAGGGCTCTTTCTCATTATAAAAGTAGTACGTATACACTGTAGGAATTTGGAAAGTAGAGATAGGCACACAGAAGTCTATACACCCTACCCATAGTTTTACCATCCAGAGATTTCACCGTTCATATTTTGGTGATTTATTGATATTTGGTTGATATATTTCTGCTTTTGTCAGCAATCTATCATCTATCTATCTATAAACTGTGATCATGCTGTGCGTATACCATTTTGTTAACTTCATCTATCTATAAACTGTGATCATGCTGTGCGTATACCATTTTGTTAACTTCATCTATCTATCTATAAACTGTGATCATGCTGTGCGTATACCATTTTGTTAACTTCATCTATCTATCTATAAACTGTGATCATGCTGTGCGTATACCATTTTGTTAACTTCATCTATCTATCTACAAACTGTGATCATGCTGTGCGTATACCATTTTGTTAACTACTTCTGTCTCATTTTCCTTGTAATTAAATATTCTTCTACAAGAATTTTTTTTTTATTGAAGTATAGTTGATTTACAATAATACTGTGTTAGTTTCAGGTGTACAGCCTACTAATTTGGTTATATGTATATGCTTTTTTTCGATTCTTCTCCATTATAGGTTATTGTAAGATATTGAATGTCATTCCCTTGCTATAGAGTAAATCCTTGTTGTTTATCTATTTTATATATGGTACTGTGTATCTGTTAATCCTATATTCCCAGTTTATCTCTACCTCCACCCCCTCCCCTTTGGTAACCGCAAGTTTGATTTCTATGTCTGTGAGTCTGTTTCTGTTTTGTAAATAAGTTCATTTGTCCTATTTATTTAGATTCCACATATAAGTGATATCACATAATATTTGTCTTTCTCCTTCTAACTTACTTTAGTTAGTATGATAATCTCTAGGTCCATCCATGTTGCTGCAAGTGGCATTATTCTATTCTTTTTTATGACTGAATAGTATCCCATTGTATATATGTACCACATTTTCCTTATCCATTCATCTGTCGATGGACATTTAGGTTACTTCCATGTCTTGGCTGTTGTTGTACAACATGAGTTTTTTTTTTCTTTTTTCTTTTTTGCGGTACGCGGGCCTCTCACTGTTGTGGCCTCTCCCGTCGCGGAGCACAGGCTCTGGACGCGCAGGCTCAGCGGCCATGGCTCACGGGCCCAGCCGCTCCGCGGCATGTGGGATCTTCCCGGACCAGGGCACGAACCCGTGTCCCCTGCATCGGCAGGCGGACTGTCAACCACTGCGCCACCAGGGAAGCCTACATGATTTTTAATGGCCTGAAAGTGTTTTGTTATTTGGACAGTTTTAAAACCCAGTTCTCAATGGTTGGACAGTCTCATAGCTATCACATCATGTATATTCATGATTAGTTCTTTAGGACAAAAACTGTAAGTGGAAGTTTTAGGGTCCAAGGCATGAATATTTTTAAGGTTCTTCCATGTTACAAATTACCTTATCTTTAAAAATGTCAATTTACATTTATTTCTACCAGTGGTACACAAACATTCCTGGGTCTTTGCACTGTTGCCTTAGAAATGTTTTTATAGTGATTTCCAATGCTTTCCCCTCGTTTGTTAGTTAAAAAACAGGCAGGTGTGCTTAACATCAGCCTTAAGATAAATGTCTTAGCACATTAGCAAAGGAAATTTTATACTAGATTAAAGCAAGAGCGAATAAACAATAAAAGTAATAGTACTCTATCTCTGACTCTGTGTATTTATTACAGCAGAACAGTTTCGTTTTAATTACTGGTGATACATACTTCATGGTCTACTAATAAATGTTGTGCAGTTTATCTTGAAAAATGCACTAAACTCTTTGTTGGGTGAGAATTCACAACAGTTCTTGGTCTCTAAATCTTTGTTGAAAAGAAGGGTAAAACTGCCATTTTTTTCTGGTGAGAATTATTGGCAAGACTGATAAGGAAGTGAGACTTGTCAAGGTTTTGAAATAATTACAGCCATCAGGACAAAATTGGGAAAACACACCTACACGTTAATGTAGCACTAATATTAGGTCAGATCAGTGCTTAAAACAAAATTAAGCATTAAACACAATCCTTAAGAAATAAATGAAAAAGTTAAGAAAAAGTTAGTTTAGAAATAAAACCATGTCAGTACATGGCTACATTTGAAAATGTATTGCTGGGGCTTCCCTGGTGGCACAGTGGTTAAGAATCCGCCTGTCAATGCAGTTCGAGCCCTGGTTCGGGAAAATCCCACATGCCGCGGGGCAACAAAGCCCGTGAGCCACAGCTACTGAGCCTGCGCTCTAGAGCCTGTGCACTGCAACTACTGAGCCCACGTGCCACAACTACTGAAGCCCGCGTGCCTAGAGCCCATGCTCCGCAACAAGAGAAGCCATTGCAATGAGAAGCCCATGCACTGCAATGAAGAGTAGCCCCTGCTCACCACAACTAGAGAAAGCCGCGCACAGCAACAAAGACTCAATGCAGCCAAAAGAAAAAAAAAATTATTAAGAAAAAAAATGAAAATGTATTGCTGAATAGATTAGTCATGAACTTACATCTGGGAGGCTTTGACCTACTGTTCTCAGTAAAGTTGGCAAAATTGGGCCAAAATATTCAAGTCAGAAAACATTTAGGTTCTAATCTTCATTTGTGCTGATTTTAGGGGTATTCTTGGGAATCAGGAAGAAATTCCTTTTTTTTCACTTTTTGAAATTTTCTTATTCTTCTCTTTTTCCTAGCTCATATTAAAATAAATAAAAATGGAAATAGCTTTTTTCCCCTCCTGATTTACAAAAAGAATACACACTCATTGTCAAGATAATTATACAACACAGAAAAGCATAAAAAAGAAAGGAAAACAATCTTTAAAAGTACCACTACCCAAAGATAACTGCTGCTAATATTTGGTGACCATCTTTCCAGACGGCTGACTCTTCTCTCAAAAGACACAAAATTTTATACAAATGTGATTGTGCTACATACAGTGTTCAGTAACCTTCTTTCCTTTTTATAGAAATATACATCGTGACCGTACTTTGAGGTCAATATGTATAGATCCACAGCATCATTTTTTTTTTTTTTTTTTTTTTTTTTTTTTTTTTTTTTGGCGGTACGTGGGCCTCTCACTATTGCGGCCTCTCCCGTTGCGGAGCACAGGCTCCGGACGCACAGGCTCAGCGGCCATGGCTCATGGGCCCAGCCGCTCCACGGCATGTGGGATCTTCCCAGACCGGGGCATGAACCCATGTCCCCTGCATCGGCAGGCGGACTCTCAACCACTGCGCCACCAGGGAAGCCCCACAGCATCATTTTTAATGACTACTTAATATTGTGTTGTAGAGATGTGCAGTAAATGATTTTAGTTTATTATCTTAAGATTTGAATTTTTAAAAATTACAAGAAGGATATATGCTTCTGAAATTTTTTTTCCCTGAAATTGCAGAAGTGCGTAAAGTAAAAGTCTCATTTATATTCTCTCTTCTCCAATTAATTCCACCTCCCAAGGGTGATCCTAAAATATGATTTCCTCCAGAAATATTTATAAGAATATATATAACTTTAATACACACATTTCCCCCCCAAATGGGATCATTTTATGTTCTATAATTTGCTTTTTAAAAAAATTTCACAATATACTGTGTACATTTTCCATATATATATGTTACATCTATACAGATAAAGTTATCTAACTCTTTTTTAACATCTGTATATGCAGTATGGATTTACCATAATTGATTAAACTTATACCCTATAGATGGATATTTAGATTATTTTAATTTTTAGGTAGTCTAAACAATGCTGTAGTGAACAATCTTGCATATTCCTATTTATAAATGTCCTATTATCTCTTTTGTAGATTCCTAACAATGCTATTGCTGAATCAAAGGCATTCTTTTTTAAAAAATTAATTAATTAATTTTTGTCTGTGTTGGGTCTTCATTGCTGCGTGTGGGCTTTCTCTAGTTGTGGTGAGCAGGGGCTACTCTTTGTTTCAGTGCGTGGGCTTCTCATTGCGGTGGCTTCTCTTGTTGCAGAGCACAGGCTCTAGGCATGCAGGCTTCAGTAGTTGTGGCTCGCGGGCTCTAGAGCTCAGGCTCAGTAGTCGTGGCACATGGGCTTAGTTGCTTTGCAGCGTGTGGGATCTTCCCGGACCAGGGCTCGAACCCGTGTCCCCTGCATGGGCAGGCGGACTCTTATCCACTGTGCCACCAGGGAAGTCCCCATTCTTATTTAATATTGATTTGTGTAGTTAACCGTCCTCCACTTACATTCCACTTCAAGCCGGTAGTAGCTGCTGATATTTTCATTTTTATCTTTTCCAAACTTCTAGGTGGAAACTTCCATATCATTGTTATTTTTATTTGCATTTCTTTTGTTAATGAATTTTAAAACATTTTACAATACTTATTGTTGGTCATGTGAAGTTCTTTCATGACGTGCTTATTTGTATCCTAATCTCATGGTTTATTGGGTTGTTTATCTTTCTCTTATTGTTTCATAAGAGCTTTTAAAATGTCAAGGAGGGCTTCCCTCGTGGCGCAGTGGTTGAGAGTCCGCCTGCCGATGCAGGGGACACGGGTTCGTGCCCCGGTCCGGGGGGATCCCACACGCCGCGGAGCGGCTGGGCCCGTGAGCCATGGCCGCTGAGCCTGTGCGTCCGAAGCCTGTGCTCCGCAACAGGAGAGGCCA
>NW_006784492.1:3030189-3035569 GCF_000442215.2 Lipotes vexillifer
AAAAAAAAAAAAAAAAAAAGTCAAGGAAATTGTTATTTTTCTGTCATAAATGCCGTAAATATTTTTCAATCAGTTTGTCAACTGTGTTTACATGTTGGGTGCTTTGAACAAAACACGCAGAAGTTCTAAAAGTCTGACACAATTAGGAACTCAGATCAGCTTTTTCTAGTCCATGGAAAAGTCGGACTTGTGACACGTTCTACTGACACTCTCTTCCCTCTGCTTAATGAGGAAGGAAAGGAAAGAAGGACCGCCCTTTCTCTCCGTCATCGTTTTCAGTGTGGTTGGCTAATACATGGACGTAACACAAGTAGGAAAGGATATGACAGGATTTCTTGAGTGTTCTCGTTGCTTACAACACTATTGACTTCTTTCAGGCCAAGCTGGTTTGAATGGAAAATGTGGCCTCCTTTTTGTGGGGTGAGGGGGGCCGTCAAGGCACCACTAACTCAGTGGTGATGTAACACTGAGTCCTGTTGCACTCCTGTGCATCCTGGGAACACAGGGACTCTATGCAGGGAGCGTTGCCAACAGTATATGCCAGTGGGCGGTAAGGAGTGGTGTAAATCCACATGCACACATCTCTCCGCTCCTCAGCCTCCATGGTCCATCGTATTTCGCTTACAAAACACAAGTTCCAAGATAAAATTGTTAGGGATTTTAAGACGGCAACGATGGAGCATAAAATCAAGTGTGAGGCACTTTTGAGTTGAGGGGTTCTGTGTGACTTTGCGGACCCCATACTAATTTCTGCTGGAGGCTGGGCCTGGGCCATGGTTTAGGGGTCAAGGCTGCTGGGGAGAAGAAAGGAACTCTGACTCTACCAGCTCCTGGTAAGAAAGACCCCAGACCCTTCTAATTAACCCATGACATGATCTCATATCTCCAAAGAACCTAGCCCCCCTCTGCAGCCCAGCTCCCCCAACACCTCCCCACGACATGCACACACATTTCCAACTGCCTAGGATATTTAACTTAATGCATTATCACTCATTTGAGCAGTGTCTGTAGGGGGCGGTGAAGGATGTGGGCAGCAGGTCATGTGCCCAGGCTTGTTCCCACAGGAATAGGGCTGAGTCCCCTACCCACAAGCCTACAGAAATGCCCTGAGAAAAAGAAAAAGTAGAGAATTTCATCAGCACACCGACAAAATAAACTTTCTTCCCAAAAACATACTCACTTTCTGCAAGAGCGGCTGTCTTTATTCTACCCTAGATACAACTGCATTCCAATGACTGGTGAGGGGCCCTTTCTACAAGTTTTGTAAAATGCTTGAAGAAGCATCCAGAAAAAAAAAGACACCATGCAAAGCATAAGGTACTATTATCACTTGTTTCAAAGTCTGTGTTTTGTTACCAAACATTCTCCCCTGGTGACATATAGATCAGCATGGCTTATTATAAGCAAGGCCATGTGTGGCCTCTCATACCCCATCACTTACCTACAGAGGTTCCTAGTCTCACTGACTTTCCACATCAGGGCGAAACCATCCATAAAAGTGCTGAGAAGCAAACACTGAGGCAAGGGGGATTGGAGTAGTCTTTTTTTCCCCTACCAACAAGTCAAGATTCTAATAGCCGAATCCATCAGCTCTCCCAGGCAGAAACCACAAATCTTTTTTGTTTTGTTCAGCATATTGGCACAGCGACAAGTTGATACTACTGTCTGTCGAGAGCCTCTCTTGTAACCTCACCAAGTCTCAAGTTCACAGCAAGAGCTGAAGCAAATAACCCCGGAATGCAGGTGATTGTTTATTTATGGATTTACCTTGTTTATTTATGGATTTACCTTGTCACATGCCAGTCTATACCCAAGGCCTTTCGTCAGAACTTCACAAAAGTAATAGTAACTGACATTCATCACACATCAAGCTTCTCATTCCATTTCCTGTTTCTTTAATAGATCCCTATAGAAGGTGCAGAAGAAAGCTCAGGCTATTGTCAGACAATCGTATTCCTTCACTCTCTCCCAGCTCATCAAACATTCTTTTGCTGCTGCTTGCTAGAGTGAACAGCATTTTTGGAAGTATGACATGGGTCTCGTTTGTAGATATCTTACCAACATTCAGCCACCATATTCCTTGACCTCACATCATTCTAATCCGTTCTCGACGTTCACGATTCTCCTGAGAGCCCTTATGGATCAGGGAGGGAGGCCGGAGACGTAATAACACCTTCTTGCACTTAGCATCACTGCTCAGGAAATTTTGAAGCACTTACCAGTGTAAACATACTCCATTTCTCTGATAAAAATAATGAAAAGTGCTTGGGTTTAGGATAATAGGCTCTCTGTAAATTCTGATCAGGGTGGACAGATCCATTTATCGGAAGAAAGTTTCTTTGTATCAAGATAAAGAAATATTTCCAGCTCCTTTTTCTGCTGCAGAACTTCATTGTGTCCTTCCTTTCCCTCTCCCTCCCTTCCCCCTTTTTTCTTTTTTTTTTTTTTCTGTTCTTATGCTTTAAAAATATTTTTTAAATTGAAGTGTAGTTGATTTACAATGCTGTGTTAGTTTCTGCTGTAGAGCAAGTTGAATCAGTTATATATAAACATATATCCACTCTTTTTTTAAATAAATAAATAAATAAATAAATTTTTGGCCGCGTTGGGTCTTCGTTGCTGCGCTCGGGCTTTCTCTAGTTGTGGCGAGCGGGGGCTACTCTTCATTGCGGTGCGCGGGGTTCTCATTGCGGTGGCTTCTCTTGTTGCAAAGCACGGGCTCTAGGCGCGCGGGCTTCAGTAGTTGTGGTGCGTGGGCTCAGTAGTTGTGGCCCGTGGGCTCTAGAGTGCAGGCTCAGTAGTTGCGACGCTTGGGCTTAGTTGCTCCACGGCATGTGGGATCTTCCTGGACCAGGGCTTGAACCCATATCCCCTGCATTGGCAGGCGGATTCTTAACCACTGCGCCACCAGGGATGTCCCCTATCCCCTCTTTTTAAGATTCTTTTCCTATACAGCTCATTTCAGAGTATTGAGAAGAGTTCCCTGTGCTATACAGTAGGTCCTTATTAGTTACCTGTTTTATATATAGTAGTATGTATATGTCAATCCCAGTCTTCCAATTTATTCCTTCCCCTGACCCCAGCTTTGGCCCCCGGTAACCATAAATTTGTTTTCTACATCTGTGACCCTATTTCTGTTTGGTAAATAAGTTAATTTGTACCATTCTTTTTGGATTCCACATATAAGTGATATCATATGATATTTGTCTTTTTCTGTCTGACTTAACTTTACTCAGTATGACAATCTCTAGGACCATCCATATTGCTGCAAGTGGCATTATTTCATTCATTTTTTATGGCTGAGTAACTTTTTTCTTGTTTTGCTTTGAAAATATATTGAAATATTTCACAATAGAAAAATCTTTTGAAAATTGATTATTTAATCATTCAGTTTGCTTCCATGTGACAACAGAGCAGTCTTCAAAGTGTTTGGAAGGTCTCAATTACCAAGTCCTTTCCTTGGCTTTGGACATATTCAGGGTCCAGGTTTATTCATTCCTTTCAAAATGGTCATATATGTGTGTATCCACATACAAATGGAAAGGAGGGTGGAGCTGCAGTGGAGGGAAGGGAAACTTCACAGGCTCAGCTAAGTCTTCTGAGAAACTTGCCTCTCTTCCTTCTCCCCCCCCCGCCCCCCCGCAACTCAAACTGCCCTAGGGATTCTCTTTGCTTCTTCCATAATAACCTTTATGTAGCTCAACCACTGCATTTGTCATTTTTTTGGATAACTAACTGTATTACCTGGCATTACTAGTGCAATTATTAATCTTTGTTAAAGTTTAATGGAACGATTAGAAATAAATATTTCAGTTGCAGTAATTTTCTAAAATTATAGTAATTAATTCAGAGCTATAATAATTTCCAACTTAGTAATAAAGCTTCCTTGCATGCTACATTTTTCATTCAGGTTAGCCGGAACGCATAGAAATCTGTATTGGAAGGGGAGACCCCTGTAGGAAGCGATTTGATCAAAAAATCAGTGAGTGCAAATCTGAGTGCCTGCTTTGCTGGTATAGAGAGAATACACTTGGTCGTTGCAGACATTTAGAAGCAAATGGAGGTAATTTGAGGGACTCTCTGGATCCCAGGGCTAATTACTGCTTTCTCTCGTCTGCACCTTTTAAAAATGTACCGTTAGGCTCTGTTGCTATTTTTTTAAATGTCTGGGTTCTGGACAATAAGGTCAGAGTTGGTTCTGACTTTATCACTGGAACACACTATGGCTTTTGTATTTTAGGGCTTGACCATTGAGATGAATTTCAGACCTTGGACAAATCTTAAATTTACAATAATTGATTTGGGGCTCATTTGAAATTCTATTTGTGTTTTCTCCCTGTGGCATGCATGGCATGTCTCTTCAGGTGCCTCCAGGTATATCCCTTGGGTTCCCCCCTGGGTGTTTCCTTGCACTGGGTTTCAGCTACTGGGCAGGGATGCTGCCCATCTTTGGGCGCTCAGAAGAGCCCCTGGTTCTCTTGCCTTGGCTAAACGCGCATCCTTGTGGTTACTTCCCAAAAGAGCCTTGATCAGTCCTCATGTTGTTACCTCTTTCTGTCAGAAAGGATCTATTGAGCACCTACTCTATGCCAGATTTTGAACTAGGAATTGGGGACACAACAGAGAAAAAGATAGACTCGCACTTTTGGACTCTCAAAATTCTCAAATTTTCATAAAAGCTCTTGCTGGTGAGGATCTAAGTTTATTTATATTCAAGATGACATTTTTTTTTTCCTCCCTAGCATGATTTCTTACATGAATGCACAGGGGGGAAAACAGGAAAATTAAAATTGGCAATTGCAAAAATAATGTATGAACATTTTGGGGCTTCTACACCATTTGTAAAATTGTGGCAACATTCAAAATACATAGATTTATAAATTTAAACTTTTAGCATTCTGTGTCACTCTGAGTGAATTACGTGATATATTACTTTGCATATATTAAAAAAAAATGTTGTTCCTTCCTACTCCTAAATCCCCCAGAGTGGATTTTATCTATGTCACATCGCCATATATGACATCAACTATCTTGGTGCCAGTAACTGTGAAAGGAAAATGAAAATGTTGCTAAGAGAACTCTTGAAGATGAAGCTGAGAGGCCACTGAGAATGCATGACTTATGCACGTCTCAGCCTGGATGGAATCTGACCTTTTAATGCCAGAAACTCAAGATACTTATCCGACCCTTCTGCTAAAATAACTCATGACAACCACCCCTTAAGGACAAATATTTCTTTTCTTGTGTCAGCGTACAACCTCATGACTTTTGCCTTTGTAAGCTCCTGACTCTTTCTCTTCCCTGGAACCTCTTTCGGTTTCACCCAAATCTGTGTTTGCCAAACTGCAATTCTTTTTTTTTTTTTTTTTTTTTTTTTGGT
>NW_006784492.1:3035899-3039894 GCF_000442215.2 Lipotes vexillifer
TCGGCAGGTGGACTCTCAACCACTGTGCCACCAGGGAAGCCCAAACTGCAATTCTTAAGACCGCACATAAAGCTCTTTGATCTTTGCAGCCTTGATACTGATGATTATTCGACATTACAAATAGAGACCAAATTTTATTATATAGGTAATTAACTTATGTGTTCTCTTCCTAGAGGGTGAAGACTCTGCTTTTCATATTTGAGTAGCTAGAGCCTAACATAGTACTGGGAACACAGTAAGGGCTCAATAAATGTTTGCTGGATAAATGAAGGCAGGCAGGATTTAGGAAGCTTAAAAATGGGACAACCTTTCTCCCGACTGGTGTTTGGAATGGAAATAAGGGAATGCAAATAGGAGACTAAGGGTCCCCTATATGCACCGCATGTTTCTTGCACCCTAATTGGGCTAAGTACTTACGTACATGGCACATATGAATGCTCGTATTTGATTTCATGAAGGAAGAGGCATCACTTTATTTTACAAACAGGGAAACTGAAGCTGAGGCAGCTTATGAGACATGTTCAAGTCACACAGCCAGTTATCTGGCAGAGCTGCCACTGGGACCCAGGTCAGAAGGGCAGAGCAGCTTCACATTTCATGCTCCTAACTATTAAACGTACTGTGCCTTACAGACTAACTGTCCCAGTGCTTTGGTTTATGCAAACCTGCTGGTAGGGTCCCTCCCTGACCCCTCCCCCTCTACTGCTGGGCCCCCCCCTCACAACCTTCAGCATGCCTAGCCTGCAAATACTAGTGTTGGGAGGCAAAGCATCAAGATGTGAGTCTTCCTTGCAAGTCATATTTAGTTTGAGGAAAGGAATAATTTGATGAAATTTCTAATTATTTACAGTTAGGGTTTCCCCGCCCTGCCCCCAACACCTGGTAATAGGCCTCTCTGCATTCAAACATACATCTCTACTGAGCTATTTGGAAAGGAAACTATTGCCTTATTTCAGGAGGACAGAAGAAAGTGAAGTGGGGAGGAGGTGTGAGGGTTTCTTGTGCTTGTGTGCAGGAGCGATATCAATCAAATTTTAAAAATTTGTGTTTTAGAATAAAATCTCCCATTCATTTTTGGGAGTTTCTGCTTCCTTCTTTGCCTTGGGCCTTACTTAGTGATTCATTTATTTAGGGGTTACAGCATATATTCCAGAAATTCTGGATGGTGGAACAGTTTGCCCTTCCAAAGCAGGGGCTCCTCTAGGTACACACTGAGGCTTCCCTTCAAATAGAGTCAGAGAATTTTCTTTTTGGGGAAAGGGTTCCCTCCCACCTGCAGCTGGTGCTTTTGACTTTGAATCGCCTCAAGGTGAGGGGCAGTAATTAGCATGCCTTCTTAAAGCAGGTCTGGCTTATTATCTCAATTCAGAATGGGATGGGGGACGTTTGCTCCCTTGCCTGTTTGGGTTTAGAAGGACAGCCTAGGATGGATGTCATCTGCTCCCTGATAGATGGAAGGGAGACTAATGAAAGGCATTAAATACATCTTTTTCCTTATTTCACTCGACTCCTTGTGTCTGTCACAGACCCTGACGGACTGACAGAACGTTACACAAATAACTCCTTCTTAAGCAGCGACGAGGCAGCAGTAGGCATTTTTTCATTTAGAGTCCATCAACCGAGAATTGATAAAGTCATCACAGAACAACTGTAGTTTGACCCTGACCTGACAAAAGAGATCGAAAATGTCTCGTGTGGAGAGAAGCGAGGGGGCTGGGAACATCACTGGCTCAGAAGGAAGCCGCCAGTCGGCTAAGGGCTGACACCAGGCACTCCGCCGCGTGTGTTTAATAACTGAAAAGCAAATAATGAAAGGGCAGTCAATAAACAATTGTGGTTTACTAAATTATTCATTTCAACAATACTTCCAGTGTTTGCCCAGAGCGGGGAGAACGTCTGTATGTTTTCTTCCCAACTGCTCATCAGGTCTGAACCTGTCCGGATGCTGAGTCGTTCACATTCTGGACAGCAGAGGGCGCTCGTATTACATCAAAAAGGGAGGCGGTACCACCCCTCCCCCACCCCGCCCCCTCCTCCCGGGGCCTGTCTTGTGTTTACGAAGGCGAGAAAGATGCAAGAGATAGGAAAATGTTAGGAAGAGGCGCAGAGGAAGATAGAAAACGAGAGGATGGGCACGGAAATGAAAAAAACGAATTTTTCACAGGGAGATCAAATTCAACCCTGTATGAAGCTAGGCCTAAGGAAATAAAGAGAAAACAGTTGTTCTACATTCCTTGGTTAAAGTCACTTCTTTATTTGAAAACCCTAGGACGGCAGATTTGGAACCGACAGGGTAAGGGTCAGGAGAGATTTGAAAATTCCAACAGATCTATTTCCATCCTGAAAACCCAGCTCTGATTTGCAGGAAACGCTCCCGGGAATCAAGCGCTTCTCTGGGGGCCTCACCACCAGCAAACAATCAAAAACGCCGCCCAGCTGCTGAGGGGCCCCTAGGTCGTTTCCATGCAGGGCATACTTTAATGGCGGATATCAGCCAAGCTCTGCGCTCCTTCTCTGTCCTCACGGCGCTGTGCTCTAGCCCTGTTTTATTTATGAAACGGTGTCATAGGAGGCAAAATGCCTGTCGCAGGGCGAGAAGGGCCGTTGTACTTCCGGGATATCTACTGTCTACCTAGGCGCTTTCATCTGCCCTTCGCAGTCATACAGATGCTAAAACGCATGGTATTTATTTACAATAACGCGTGAGGCAGCCCACAGGGAAGTGTCATCTTGTTTGTAATCAATCCCCGTGCCAGACTGTTGTTGCAGCACAGACTTTTTATGAAGTGACACATTGGCCTCGTCTTCCTATTCTTTTTCTTTTTTTGGTGTTTTAAAAAAATTTTTATTTATTATTTATTTTTGGCTGCCTAGGGTCTTCGTTGCTGCGTGTGGGCTTTCTCTAGTTGCGGCGAGCGGGGGCTACTCTTCATTGCGGTGCGTGGGCTTCTCATTGCGGTGGCTTCTCTTGTGGAGCACGGGTTCTAGGCTTGTGGGCTTCAGTAGTTGTGGCACGTGGGCTCAATAGTTGTGGCTTAGTTGCTCTGAGGCATGTGGGATCTTCTCAGACCAGGGCTTGAACCCGTGTCCCCTGCGTTGGCAGGTGGATTCTTAACCACTGTGCCACCAGGGAAGCCCCGTCCGCTTGTTCTGTCATTTTTCTTCAGTGGGGATCCATCATCTCTGCTACCAGGCCTTGGAGTGTGTACCACACAGGGACACACACAAATGCATCCCCTGTGAGTGTGCTCAGGAGAAAAAGCCACTCTCTTCCCTATGCCTGCAAACAAATCCCATTTCTTACCACTGCAATGAGCGCTGAGATGTTGAAAGTGGTGATTGTGGTGAGTTAAACATTGATGCATTTGGTGAAGCTGGGTTATTGAACTGATACTGGTATTATTTGATTTCAGTTAGGAGCTTGATGGGAAAGTAGATGTCTCAATTCACAAGGCTAAGTAAGCTGGAATATTTAGAAGGAGACTTGTTTATTTTTCATTCAGTCCCTCAACATTTATCGAACACCAGCCCTGCTCTCAGGATCTAGGTCCTGGGGATACCCACACTCCTGGAGCTCACGCTTCACGGATGTAGAAAATTCGGGGCAAAGGGCGTGACCCGCCAAGTTACCCCTCTCCTTTGCTCTGCCCCACCTCCGTCACTGCAGTTTTCCCTCCAGAAGGAGACTTTTTTTTGGTTTTAATTTTAGATGAAGTCTTCTCTCACCTTGTGGCAGACAGACTCTCAAGGTGGTCCCTCCATAACCTCCACCTCCTAGCGTTCAGGCCCTATGACTCTCTTCTCTTGAGTGTGGGCAGGACCTGTGACTTTCTTCTAACCAATACAATATGGCAGAGGTGACAGGATGTATGAGATTATGTGTATGTGATTACATGATTGTGTTACACAGGATTGTAACTCCCATCTTGCTGGAGTCTCTCTTTTTCCTTTGCTGTCTTTGAAAAAGCAAGAAGTCATGTAGGGAAACCCCCACG
>NW_006784492.1:3039904-3041627 GCF_000442215.2 Lipotes vexillifer
TGCAGACAGCGTGTAGAATCTGAGGGCTACCTTCAACTGACATCCAGCAAAAAACAGAAGTCCACAGTCCGACAACCACAAGGAGTTGCATTTTGCCAATAACATAAGTGAGATTGAAAGCAGATCCTTTCCCAGCTGAGTCTCCGATGAGACTGTAGCCCCAATCAACACCGTGATTGTAGCCTTCTGAGACCCTAAGCAGAAGACCCAGCTCAGCTGTTCTCATACTCCTGAGCCACAGAAAATGTGAGATAACAAATGTATGTTCTTTTTTTTTTTAAGCTACTAAGTTTGTGGTAGTTTTGTTACACAGTAATAGATAACACTCAAAACTATATCCCTCTTTTCTTCCTTCTCTGTCCCATCAGCCTCTCAAAAACTGAACTTTAGTGAGCTGAATGAATTTTCCTGCTTAATCAGTACCAGCTTAAAGGTCTTAAAGGCAAATTTGCCAGACCGTCTGGAATAGGACCTTTCTTCCTTCCTTCCTTCCTTCCTTCCTTCCTTTCTTTCTTTCCTTTTGGCTGTTTTGGGTCTTTGTTGCTGCACGCGGGCTTTCTCTAGTTGCGGCGAGTGGGGGCTACTCTTCGTTGCGGTCCACGGGCTTCTCATTGCAGCAGCTTCTCTTGTTGCGGAGCACGGGCTCTAGGCGCACGGGCTTCAGTAGTTGTACTACGTGGGCTCAGTAGTTGTAACTCTCAGGCTCTAGAGTGCAGGCTCAGTAGTTGTGGAGCATGGGCTTAGTTGCTCCATGGCATGTGAGAATATTCCCAGACCAGGGATCGAACCCCTGTCCCCTGAATTGGCAGGCAGATTCTTAACCACTGTGCCATCAGGGAAGTCCCAGGACTTGCTTTCTGTTTAGAATAAATCTGAAAGTTAGGTACACAGTGGAAATAAACTGCAGTGAAATTGAACTTATGGAGTTAATTGTAACCAGTTTTAAGACTGGGTCTAGGACTTCCCTGGTGGTGCAGTGGTTAGGAATCCGCCTGCCAGTGCAGGGGACACGGGTTCAATCCCTGGTCCTGGAAGATCCCACATGCCGTGGAGCAACTAAGCCCGCAGGCCACAACTACTGAGCCTGCGCTCTAGAGCCCGTGCTCTGCAACAAGAGAAGCCACCGCAATGAGAAGCCCGTGCGCTGCAACAAAGAGTAGCCCCTTCTCGCCGCAACTAGAGAAAGCCCTCGTGCAGCAACGAAGACCCAAAAGCAGTCAAAAAAAAAAAAAAAAAGACTCTGTCTAGTTATAAATTAGGTTACGATTGTTTGGTTAGATAAAGGAAGAGGTTCCCATAGAGCAGGCAAAGGTGGGGAATATGCAAGCGGGGTGCACTTGGCCCCTTTTGGAGAGTTTACATGTTAAGCGATTGACATATTTTGAAGCTGAGAGTCTGGATTCATGCCTGAGGGAAATGCAGGAGGCCATTATTTGTTGGAGAGAGAATAGCAATGAAGAGAATCCACAAAAATGGAGGAGGGCAAAGAGAGAAATGTTAGGTGATTACAATAACTTGAGACAATGTGAAAAAGAGATGACTAGGGAATTCCCCTGGCGGTCCAGTGGTTAGGACTCAGCACTTTCACTGTCGGGGCCTCTGGTTCGATCCCTGGTTGGGGAACTAAGATCCTGCAAGCCGAGCAGCACAGCCAGGAAAAAAAGAAAAAGATGACTAATTGACAACTAGGTGACCAGGAGGTAAGGACTGCAGGGGCATTCCT
>NW_006784492.1:3041637-3051231 GCF_000442215.2 Lipotes vexillifer
GCCTTTGCTCAGATGACTCTTCTTTTCTGGAGTGTTCTCATCCCAGACAGATCATCAAATTCCCATTTGCCCTTCAGGTCCAATCAAGTACTAACACTCATGAAATTTCCAGAGAAGGTCTTGATTTCAGGCCACAGAAATTTCCTCGAATTCTTTCAAATGATAAAGAAGTGTTATTGGCCCATGCCACTGACTAGTCTATGGGTAAACTGGGCTTTGCGTGAGGTTTCTCCAAAGGTGTCATCATCATCACGTAATCAACGGGACACTAGCTATGTTTTTTGTTTTGTTTTTAAAAAAATTTTCAAGTTCTGTTTCCCTCTGGCTTTCCTCATGATAACAAAAGTGACTTCAGTCCACACTTTTCAGAGGAAGAGAAAAGAAATTTATCCTAGACATCCAAGCAAAGCTCTGAGAGTCACTCCGGTCGGTGGACATGCCTGGCCTCCACTGCTCATGTCTGAGTCTGTCATTCTGACCAGGGGGATGGAGGGTGCTGATTGGTGTGGACCATGCCTGAGGCTCTGTCCCTGGGGTAGAATCCCCCTGGAACCGCATGAATTCGTAAACAGAAACCAGTGTTCACCCAACCTTTTTTAAACTCTAGCCGACCCTTGTTTATCTACTTCTGAAATAAAAATTTACTAAGAGTTTTGCATCAGTGGGTGAGTGGTTTTGGAAGTTAGTATCGTCCCTATTTTTAGCCAATTCCTTAGTAAAGTTAGGATGTTTGTTTCCAATTTTGATCCTTTCACGTTTCATGTGTGGATTGCAGGCCCTTCCTGATTAGAGTATGTGCTTATTGAAAGCAAGAACTACGCAGAACTCTTGGGATATTCGCCCTAAAGCACCATAGCTGATGGGTACAGTGCACGTTAATTGAACTGAGGCCTTGCAGACTAGCCTCACAAATTTCTGCCAGTGAGTCCTACCATTGCTTTAACATTTTTATTATGAAAACGAATCTGATGGAACTCAAAATCATCTTTGATCTTTTATGTTGAACTCATTAAACCATGTTAAGAGACAACTGAGATCTCATTTTTGCACCCTCTCTGAACAAACAACTCCATTAATAGTTCTTTTTAAAATAATAAGAGACAGTCTGGGTTAGTGGTTAAACTCTCAGGTTCTGGACAGACCTGGGTTCAAATTTTGGCCTCACCGCTTCATGACTTTGTTTCCTGCAACAGGCTTTCATGTCCTCTGTGCCTCAGGGCTCTCATTTGTAAAATGGGAGGATAACAGCAATAGGAAAGAATGGACAAAGCATATGAAGGGAGAGTTCCCCAAAAGGAGATATAAAAGTCCGTTAAGGATAAGAAAGGACTTGGGCCTTACTCATAATAAGAGAAAATTAAAGCGACATGGAGATAGCATATTTTTCACCTATCAGATTGGATGGACTCAAGCTTTGACAATCCTTCTCTTGTCAAGCCTGATGGGGAAATAGACCCCCTCATATATTGCTAGAACTCATCGTTGGAGGCCCTATGAAGGGCAAGTTGACGACACCTGTCTAAATTGCAAATGTGTGTATCCTTGGGTCCAGCCATCCACTTTTGGAAATTTGTCATACAGATATACTGGCACACTTATGAAATGGTATATGTTCAAACTTATTCATTGTAGCTTTTTTCTTAATGGCAAAAGATTGGAAAACAATCCAATTGTCCATCAATGTGGAACTGGTTAAATCAGTTATGACGCGTTAATACAACAGACTGTTAGGCGATTCTATACTGCAGTAAAAAAGAAGAAAAGAAGAAAAAAAGTCTCTACATATTGCTATGGAGATACTGACAAATCTATGGCTAAGTGGGGAAAAAAACTAGGTGCAGGACAGGATGCAGAATGCATTACTTTTTGTGAAAAACAAAAAGGAAAAAACGTCTATTGGTTTGTGCTAGTATTTACATAAATGAACTCTGAAGGATTTCCTAAAAATCCTGTGACGTGGTTACCTTTTTAGAGAGCCGATCAGGGCTGGTGCGGGGTTGGGGGGTGGGCGATAATCACTCTGGACCTCTGAAGATTGACTTCTGAAACCTGGAAATCTTTTAGCTGATGTTTTTTTCCCTTTTGCCTATCAGGTGAGCGGTGGTTGGAACACTCTGTAGCCTCGTGTATCATTTATGTAGCATGCCTACTGCCTCTTGCCTCAGTCTGGAGAGGACAGCTTAATGTAATTGGTAAAGGGCACGCCTGGATTTGGGGTGAGCCAAACCTGGATTCCAAGTTTGGGCTCCGTTGCTTACTGGCTGTGTGGTCCAGGGCAAGCTACGTCACCTCTCTGAGCTCTGTTCTTTCACTTGGAAAATGAGGAGGCATCTCAGTTTACAAGTGTGAAGAATAAATCAGATGTTAGGAACATGCTTAGCACCGTGCATGGCGGTTGTGGCTAAGTACTCCTTAAATGATGGCTAGTATTAGGCTCTAAGCTCCTAGATGTCAGGGGTTGTTGTTTTGTGTTTTGTTTGTTATTTTCTTCCACCAAATCAGTCTTGAGAGTGCTTTGTGCAGACTCACACAGAGGGCTGTTTATGAACATGACATGATGTGGATGGTGACACTCTTGGTTCCTGAGGGATGGCAGGGAGACAGGTATTCTTGTTCTTAGCTCATAATTATTTATTTATTTATTTATTTTTGGCTGCATTGGGGTTTCGTAGCTGCGCGCGGGCTTTCTCTAGTCGTGGTGAGGGGGGGGCTACTCTTCGTTGGGGTGTGCGGACTTCTCATTGTGGTGGCTTCTCTTGTTGCGGAGCACGGGCTCTAGGCGTGCGGGCTTCAGTAGTTGTGGCTCGCCGGTTCTAGAGTGCAGGCTCAGTAGTTGTGGCGCACGGGCTTAGTTGCTCCGCGGCATGTGGGATCTTCCCGGACCAGGGCTCGAACCCGTGTCCCCTGCATTGGCAGGCGGATTCTTAACCACTGCACCACCAGGGAAACCCTTAACTCATAATTAAAAGGGGCTGGAACACAAGGGCAGAAATTGCTGCTTCTTTTCCCCCTCAAGGCATGACCTGTGTCTGTTGGGAGCAACAGGACAGTGACCTGAAAACTCAGGGGCTCCTCTCCGTGGGCTGGGCTCTCCACGGACTCAGGTGGAGTGGGTCAGAGGTGAGCAGGTGAGCCTCAGGTGTGTTTAAGGATTCTACACT
The DNA here is from genome assembly GCF_000442215.2 of Lipotes vexillifer. Classification (NCBI taxonomy): domain Eukaryota; kingdom Metazoa; phylum Chordata; class Mammalia; order Artiodactyla; family Lipotidae; genus Lipotes; species Lipotes vexillifer. The sequence continues at coordinate 3,044,799 of NW_006784492.1, forward strand.
TCTTTTCATGTTGATGCCGGAGCCTGGGGAATATCACTAGTTCAACAAATAATTATGAGCACCTGTCATGTCTCTGACAACTGGTTATGAATCTGAAGAAACAAAGAGAAATGAGATCTGATTTTTGGTCCTTTTGCTAAAACCCATTCTCAGGACAGTCGGCCTTTGTTTCCTGTGCAGGTTTAAATATGTGGATTTCCCCCAGAACCTTCCATCTTGGGTCTATCCTCACCTCCCTTTTACCTTTGACGTTTTAGATTTACCCGAGGCTGTACTGTTTCTGGCTCACCTAAATGAAAGACATTTAAGACATTTAACCTGAAGGTCGAAGCGCACAGGCATCGGACAGGGAGGGACTCTAGGTCACCTAACGATGCAGGTACCCGGATCTGTACAGGAGAGCAGTAGCATTACAGCAGCCACGTCCCCTAACAGGGAGGATGGAGGTGGACGATGTATCTGCATCCACCCCGCTGTGTGCACGTAGGGCAGGGAACAGGCATGTCACAAGATGGGCAGGATGACTTTGTGACTAGGAGCCAGAGCTCGCGACCTCCTTACCCTTAATCTGACATGTACGACGTTTGCAAACATCAAACTCAACGGGACCTGTGATTTTTACCATTTGTCAGCTTGAGATGCTGATGACAGCGAGGGGATGGCATACAAATAATTAAGGATCTTTAAATTAGAGGACTTTATGTAACACTACAGAAATACTGTTGTGGGCGACCCTGGTGGCGCAGTGGTTGAGAGTCTGCCTGCCGATGCAGGGGACGCGGGTTCGTGCCCCGGTCCGGGAAGATCCCACGTGCCGCGGAGCGGCTGGGCCCGTGAGCCATGGCCGCTGAGCCTGCGCATCCGGGGCCTGTGCTCCGCAACGGGAGAGGCCACGACAGTGAGAGGCCCGCGTACTGCAAAAAAACAAAAAACAAAAAACAATAATACTGCTGAGCTACTTTGATGGTGTAATATCAAGAAATTGCTGAACTTCCTTAGCGCAGGAAATAACCCTGCTTCCTTTTCTGAGACAGTTAGTTCGCGTCTATCCAGTAGATGAAGACAGATGAAACTGACTTAGACCTACTACATACGGCCCGGTTCATACATCAACCTGGGACCAGCTCTTCTTTCCTCCTTCCTTCCTCACTTAGTAGTAAATAGTAGCTACTATTATATTATTATAATGCTACTGATATATTATTACTATTATATTAATAATCCATTATATTATTATAATGGATCCCAATCATGTATTAACCACGCCCCAGCCCCGCCCCCAGCCCCTCCCAGGCGCTCTCCCGGGCCAGGGGTGGAGGTGTTAGCTCCCCGGCAGCCATGGTGCTCCGAATCCGTGACTGGGACTTCAGAGACCCCTCCTCAACCCTCCCTCTGTGCCCGTGTGGGTGGCCGAGTGGCACTCAGGTGGGAGAGGAGAGAAGGCTTTAAAGAATTGGGGGCTGGGACTTCCCCGGTGGTCCAGTGGTTAAGACTCCACACTTCCAATACAGGGGCAGCCAGGTTCCATCCCTGGTGGGGAAACTAAGATCCCACATGCCCCATGGCATGGCCGAAAACGAAACAAAAAATTAAGAGAAAGAATTTGGAGCATCAGGGAATAGCAGCGCCTTGCTCCCATCCCTCACTGCCGGCGCAGGGGCTCTCTCAAACCTTTTAACAGCATCTTGAGTATACTGCTCACTCTTTCAGTGCTCTGGGAAACGGAGTTAGGGAGGCCCAGAGCTCTAGCCTCGGAGGAATGGCCACGCTCAGCCGGGCACTGTGCTGGGAGGAGCTGTTAGTTTCCAGGCATGTCTTGAAAAGCATTCTTCCTTACCTCCACCGCTGCCTCACAAAGGGCCAAAAGCCTGCCGTGAGATCCCAGGCTCCGTACTTGGGTTGTTCGCGTCGTTTCCTGCAATGTTTATCCGGTCCTCTCTGTGTACTTTGCCAGCTAGAACAAAACAGCGCTGCTATGGAAACTGCAAACACCAGGCAACCCCTGCACTTGGCAGCCCAGCCAGAGATAATGGCTTTTGTTTTTATCTACTGGATGCTGATGACGATGCTTAGTCGGTTGTACCCTGAGGCCCTAACTGGGGACACTGCTGACACCGCACCATCAAGGCTGTCTTGTAAACTTCCCCAGCCTCGAGTTGCAGCGACGCAGGCCTGAGATAACCAGTACAGCCGTCATCCTGATGACAACCTGGCGCTTTATGCTTCCTTGACAACTTCTGTGATCTCCCCGCTCTCAGGTGACCCAGAACTCTCAAAATAGTCTGCCGAACTCTGTAACTTGCCCCGCCCAGCCAACTGGCAAATCTTCCATCCCAGTTTTCTTTCTTTTTTTTTTTTTTTCCCGTACTAATAAATACATTCTCCTGGAGATGGCTGTGACTCAGATGCATTGTGTCATCCCAGCAGGAACAGCTCATGACACTCAAAACAGGTGACTGGACATTTTTCTCCCCAGAATAAATACAAAGCCCAGCCCTCTAAACACACGTTTAATATGAAACTCCAAAGATTATTAAAACTTCTCTGTTGGCTGCAACATTTCATAAGAGGTCAGTTCACTATATCTGACATTAATTGTTATAATGCTGGGAGAAAAGGAGGCCCAGAGACTGAACAATGGGATGTGGGAGCCTTTCACCCCTGGGTAGCCAGGCTAACTCAAACACAGCCTGGCAGGGAGTAGGTGCAGACAAACACAGCTGTGTTTAGAACGCACTGATGTCTATTTTTCCAATATTTGTGCTTTGAAAAGAGTTTTCTGCTTGAAATGCAGCCCCTCTTGTGCTTGGAGCTCACATGTGTGGTAGCAGAAACTATTCCATCTCTATTTCTGTGATTCTCAGGGACTGGCTTTCTTGTATTCTTAAAGCGGTATTTTCTTCCCCCCCTTGGCAACACCCATTTTCTCTGGTTTCAAACTGCTCTATTCTGGAGGAGATAATCTTGAAAAATCTTCTGACCCATTTGTTTGCAAATGCTTTTCTTTGGTAAGAATTATTTGATATTCTTAAAGCTCTTGCCACATGAAGCAGGTTGATTTTTGAATTCTATTTGATCCTTTTCAAAGCTAGCTAGCCTTGTTCTAGCGGAAAAATTGTAGTTACAGGCACACACAGAAAACAGTTCTAATTTCTGATGTTATTTCACATCTGTAGGCTGTTGATCACAGGAATATCTGGATGAGAGAGGTGGCTCAGTGTGAGACTACAATCACTAATGGCCCTCCTCCCTCTTTCCCCCGAGAGGATAGAGCAGGGGCAGTCCCTGGCTAAGAATTTAATGGAGTCTTTGCATATAGTAATTTTAGTAATTTTAAAGGTTGAGGCAGGCCTTGGTGTATGTAAGGAAGCTGCAGTCAATATATACACATATCTTGACTGACACATACATATATGTATGACTTATCAATGGGTTGGATTCTTATTTCCAGCTGACCATTGAGGTACAATTTGATTTGAATTTGTGAATGGGAGAGGATTGGTGGTGAAGGAAAGATATTGGTCTTCATAATTACATAGGATATTAACTGCACTGTGAGAGGGTCAGCCTTGCAAACTGTTAACCTAAAAGAATAAAATGGTAAGTTATTTTACCAGCAGAATACATTTATTTGAGAACAGCAAAGAATTGCAGTTTGGGACATGCAACTATGGGGAACCACATTCCAGTCTGGTAAAGCAAAGTAGAGGAAACTCTTTTATAGAGGAGAAGGGGAAGTTGGGAGGGCATGTTATAAACAAAAAGTCCATTGGAGGAAACTGGGAGTTCAAAGTATAGTGATTTTTTTAATTGGCTGAGTTGTGACAGTCTCTCATTGGCTGAGCTATTGCCAGGAAAGGAGAAAATTTTTCTTTCTCCTGCTGGCAGTAGGAAAGTAGCATCACTTTCTGCCAGAGATACAAGGTACATCTCCTTCTGTTGGGATCTGTACATGTGTGAGTGGTGTATCTGTGAGGGCTCCCCTTTCTGGACTCCTGACTCCATTTTAGTGAGGTTTCCCTTTATTAATTTTCACATTTCCCCCTTTAGATCAAGATCTTTCTCAAAAAGCATTGCTGATCAAGAGTCAAGTTTTGTTTTGTTTTGTTTTTGTTTTTGTTGATTTTTTTTTTTTTAAACAAGCATTTGGTGGCCTTTCGTCCTTCGGTGCCGGAAGGACTTTTTCTGGGTGCTGTGACTCATGTTGGAGGGAAAGTACACAGATTGGAAAACTGTTGTGGTCGCATTTGAGTAACAAGCAGGGGTAGGAGGGAGATCTCTTAGGCGTTTTGCACTTAAAGTCTGTATCTTAGAATTGTGAATACAGCAAGGGCACACTTAAAACTGAAGGAATTAAACAAGTGCTTTATGAAGATGGTGCAGGAATAAACATGAAAAAATTAAACAGTATTGTTATCTCAAAAGAAACTTTGGAACCAAACGTTGTATCAGTAATACAACCTGTAGGTTGCAAATTCAGAAACTATGAATTTGGATAATAATCCAGAGTCAGTTTTTGGTTTAGATGAAAGAGAGACTTCTGTGAATTATAAACCTTCTAAAAGACCTGGTCTGGATATCTTGGGAAAGCTGTCTCATCAGATGTCATCCCCTGCATTGGCAGGTGGATTCTCAACCACTGCGCCACCAGGGAAGCCCCGGCGTGGTTATTTTTAGTGGAAGCAATTAGGCCTTTACAATACTGAAGCATATCTCCTTTTATCAGCTGTGGATCAGAGAAGCAAGGCTGGGTGCATTGGGCAGCCTGTGACCATTTCAAAGGGTGAGAGTTTATGAGGTCTCAAAGTGGTGGACCTGAGATTTAGAAGGACCAGTGGTGGTGCTTTTGGCCAGGATACTTGAAGGCTCTCTATGAATTTTGCCAGTTGAGTCTTAATAGTGCTGTTAGTACGCTCAACTAGCAGTGAGCATTGAGGATGGTTCATACAGTGAAAGTGCAGAAACGGCCAAACAGACTTGTTGGAGTAGCTGGCCAATAAAGGGCTCCTCCATCACTATGAAGTTTGAGAGGGGTTCCCCAGAAATGGATAATCTAACAAAATCTTAGCCACCAAAGAAACAGTGGCCTGTCTATAAGGGAAAGCTTCAGTCCAGTGAGGAAATATACAGACCATAAGTAAACCATATTTATAGCCTGAGACGGGGGCAGCTGTATGAAATCCATTTGCCAAACCTTGAACGGCCCGTTAGGCAGTTCAAACTGTCTAGGAGCAATGTGGACAGGTTTTCCTGGATTGTATTTTGGGCAGGTGGGACAAGCAAGGTAGGCCCTCCTTGTGACATTACTAATATTTTCCCACCAATATTCGTTCAGGAATGTTATCATTTTGTCAGTGGAACCAATGGTTTAATGCGTGTACAGTGGTAAGGAGTGTGTATCACAGTGGGAGGTGCACTGTGGATTTTGCCAATATTAGTTGGAGATTTTGCCCATAAGAAGGGTGGTAGCTGATCCAACAGGGAGAAATGGTCAGTCTTTCCAGAATTAGCTTCAGTACCGTCAGAGACGGAGAAAATAAAAGACGTCAAAGTGTCTTTTATCTTTTTAATTTTTATTTGTTTTGTGGTACGCGGGCCTCTCACTTGTTGTGGCCTCTCCTGTTGCGGAGCACAGGCTCCGGACGCGCAGGCTCAGCGGCCATGGCTCACGGGCCCAGCCGCTCCGCAGCATGTGGGATCCCTGTTCAGCCATTAATAAACATGGAATTAAAGGCCACCCTAATGGAACTAACATCTGAAGGAAGACCAGAATTTTCTTTAAAGACAATCTGAAGTTAATTACAATAGTTACGAACAGGTTCATCAGATTTTTGTGTGCAAGCCTGAATTTTGTTCCCATCAACAGGCTTAGGAAAGCCTGTTGATTGCTTGATGGAGGTTTTCAGCGAGTGCTCTGGACTCTTGTCAAGTTAGGGGTTTGCTTTCTAATCCCCTCCAGGATGTTCCCATAGGGCTAGTTTCATCCATTGTTTGGCTTGACCCTCACCAACAAGCATGCGGACTAACTGATATAAATCTGAGAAACCAGGTTGGTAGGTTTGAATAAATTCTTTAGCAAACCCATGGGGTTCCTCATTTACTTCTAGAAACTCTAACTGTGGCTCAAATTCAGCCTTAGTCCAGGAAACATAAGAAATTTAGGGTTTACCTGGATCCTCAGAAGATTTCACACTAACGGGGAAGGTTCTGATAGGGTCAGAGAAGGAAGATGGCCCTGGAGGCAAAGCCCGAGACACGGAAGCTGCGGAGGCGAACATGAGACTTCAGAATCCCTTTCGTCTTTCTTTTTTTTTTTCTTTTTTCTTTTTTTTTTTTGCGGGGAAGGTTAGGGTCAGAGAAGGAAGATGGCCCTGGAGGCAAAGCCCGAGACACGGAAGCTGCGGAGGCGAACATGAGACTTCAGAATAGAATC
>NW_006784492.1:3052891-3053720 GCF_000442215.2 Lipotes vexillifer
GTCCCCTGCATCGGCAGGCGGACTCTCAACCACTGCGCCACCAGGGAAGCCCTCTTTCGTCTTTCTTTAATCCTTTGATTGCTTCAGTTAATTTAATGATTGCACTTTGCAGAGAGGCAATTTTAGACTCCTGGTAATGTTTGGAAGCCTTAAAATACCTACCCAAATAGGCATCAAATTAAGTTTTGACGATTTCAGAGCCACGGCTGTCTAATGCAGCCATGGAGTAAGGCTAATGCCTGAGGGTAGGTTTTCTTGGGTAGATGAAGAGTCTTAGTCTGAATTATATTTGTATGTGTGATTAACGCTGTGCTGTGCTCACACATAAGCCCTGGCTTCTCAGTGGCTTATCGCAGTGAAGGTTTGCTGGTTGCTCACAGCATACACTCCGTCTCATGGCAGGGCGGGCAGCCCTCCTCCATCTGGTAGCCATGCCATCTAGAAAGGGAGGCCCACAAAAGCGCTAGGGCAGGAGAAGAGAGGGAGTATATGAGTGGGTCTGGAAATGGCAAACATCACTTCCAATCCTGTCCCGTTGTCCAGAGCCCAGTCATAAGCCCTAACATTAACTGCAAGGTAGGCTGAGAATGGAGTCTTCCTGTGGGCCTGGGAAGAGGAAAACGAAACAAGATCGGTGAGCACCTAGCATTGCCTCTGCTGCAGAGATTAAGGAAAGGCCTGCTTTGGAGACAAGGGCAGACCTGAGGACAAGAGAGCAGGGTTAGGGAGTGGATGTGCCCCTCACTGAGCGGAAGTGAGCTCTCTGGGTCCTTTTCCCCTAGACTGTGGGAAACATCATCTTTAGCACGTAGCTTTGTGCTCTCTTCCG
>NW_006784492.1:3053878-3067636 GCF_000442215.2 Lipotes vexillifer
TTGAATTCTCCCAACCTTTTATGGGAAGCTGATACGCATCCCTCTGTGGCCTCAGGTCGAGGGATGCAGAGAAGAAAGAGACAGCACAATAAGAGGAAGTGCTGTCTGCCTGCCGCCTCTCTGCTGGTCCCTTAGAGAAGCAACGGCAGCCATCCGAAGTCTGTGTCCTGGAGTCCAGGCAGGGACCAGCCACAAAGTGAGTGGTGACCTGAGGGTCCACAGCAGGGAGCGCTCCCAGCAGAGAGCTCAGGAAGGAGGTGACCGAAGCCTCCTCTTTGTTAATATGCACCAGAGAAAGCAGACCTTTGGGAGGGGGATGCTAATGGCTTGGGTTGCGCTTTGCCATAAAAACAGCTCAAAGCCCAGGTCTTATCAGTAGCCTTCCATACGGTTTAGTACTATTGATAGAGCACCTGCACAGCCAGGCGCTACCTGGCTGAACACGCTGCAGCCTCATCTCATTAATCTTCACAGCAACCTGACGAGGTAGAGGGTATTATCCCCCATTTTACAGGTGAGGAAACGGAGGCCAAGAGAGGTTATTTAGCCCAAGTGGCAGAGACAAGAGTATAACCCAAGTCTGCTTGATTCTAAAGCCAGTCTTATACTTTCCTGACTAGCAGTGGTTAATTATGGTTAACACCCCTCAGGGGTTCCTCAGAAAATGGGCTTCTGTCCATGACTGAATCTGCAGACTCTATTGCAGGATCTCAGGAGGCTTGGGATTAGTTTGGGGACCACGGTTGGAATCAAAAGTCCTGCTTTGTGAAGTGTCTTAGAGCCTGGATGTCCTAAAATTCTGGGAGAGCTAAGACAGGAAGAGTTCCAGCCTGTTCAGGAGTTTATATCACTCCTTGATATATACTTGATAGTGTCCTGGAGATTCTGGCCTAAAATAGACCAAAGAAAGAAAAAGAGAAGGAAAGAAAGAAAAAAGAGAGACAGAAAGATATACAATACTCGCACCATAAATTACCAAAACGACATGATTCAGTTAATATTTAAGCTTATATGCCTATATATCTGGCTCTGTGTGTGTGTTTGTGTGTGTGTATATATATATATACATTTATATCAGTATGTGTATACATATATACACACATATACACACATTCACTCATGTTTAAATAATATTTTTTATAAAAACAATATTCAACTCTAATTTTATTTTTTTTTAGAATTGCTTTATTTTTATTTTATTTTTTATTTATATATTTTCATTTTTGGCTTCGTTGGGTCTTAGTTGCAGGATCTTTCATTGCGTCATGGAGCGCAAAGGCTTCTCTCTAGTTGTGGCTTCTCTCTAGTTGTGTGGCTTGTCTCTAGTTGTGGCTTCTCTCTAGTTGTGTGGCTTCTCTCTAGTTGTGGTGCTTGGGCTTAGTTGCCTTGCGGCATGTGGGATCTTAGTTCCCCAGCCTGGGATCGAACTTGCATCCCCTGCATTGGAAGGTGGATTCTAAACCACTGGACCGCCAGAAAGTCCCTCGAATTCTATTTCTGTAACAGCTTTGGAGCGCTCTTCCTTGAATGTGTTGGTGCTTGTGGGGACGTTGGGCGTGGGCCAGTTGCGATCAAGGTCAACCACCAGGAAGGCACGATGCAGGCTGAGGAGTAAAGAGAAAAGTACGGAGAGGGCTCGGCTCAGAGGCCGTGCACCACTAGATGACACTGCAGGCCTGTCTGCCTGCGTTATGACAGCGGCCTGGCTCTTAAAGGTGGTAAAACATGGATTTATAGATTTAATAGTTTAATGTGATGATGCCTTGGGATGTCTTGGGATGATGTTGGTAATTTTCTTTCTTTGAGAGCTGTTGTGATCTCAGGATCTGTCTCATTTTTAAAAAACCAAAACTTTGCCTGGGCATGCGTCCTGACGATGGGTCCAGAGCTGGCAGTATCCTTTTTTTCAGGCACATAGGTGGATGCTGAGAAAGACACAAGAGCTGATGCCCTCCCTCCCTCCCTCCCTCCCTCCATCCTTCCTTCTTTAGTTTTAGATCTTGTGTCTCTTCCACACCCAGGCTTGTAAAGTCAGACACTCAGTAGTAAAATTTGGCTTCTTTGGCCTTGTATCTGAGGAGTGCGTATCACAGTAACACACAGGGCCTTGGTGGTTTATAAATGAATAAAATTCAATGAGTACATGAAACCGATGTCTGAGGTTGAAATTCAGTGAAAGTACCAAGTTTTTCATAGTCCCCTCCAAGTGCAACGTTAAAATGACCTCATTTCAGGCTGTGAGTTTAGTGCTTTTGCTTTTTATTTATTTTTATTTATTTATTTTCTTTTCCTTGGCTCTTTTTTATTTTTTTCATTGAATCAGCAAACTAAACTAATATTAATATAACCTAAATGCATATAAATTTAAAAGGTGATTGTGTATCTTATTTTCGATCCCGTTCCACTTCTTGTAACCTATTGTGTTTCCTAGTATTCATTTACTCATTTAACGAATATTTATTGAACACCTCACAGTGGGCCTTACTATTTTTCTAGGTGCTGAGAATGTAACAATGATTAAAGCAGGTATAAATCTCCCTGCCCTTGTAGAACTTAAATTCTGGTGGAAGGAGACAGACGCTAAGCAAATCATATGGTTTATCAGAAAATAAACACCACAGAGAGAAGTTGGGAGAAGGAATAGGGTGTTAGGGGAAGCAGAGTGATGTTGGAATCTTAAAGAGTGGAGAGGAGTTCATCAACATACCACTTGAACAAAGGCTTGGCAGTGTGGGAGTGAACCTTGTGGACACCTGTGAGAAGAGAGTTGAGGCAGAGGGAACAGCAGGGGCAAAGGCCCTTGGGATAGGAGCATGTCAGAGGGCTCCAGGAACAGTGTGGTAGCCAGTAAGGACTTAAGCAGGCTGAGGAAGGGAGAATTTTAAGAGGTGGGATGGGAGTGGGTGGTGCTACAGACTGCATAGGGCCTTGGGTGAACTTTGGCTTCTACTCTGCGATGGGAGCCTTCGGAGGACTTTGAGCAAAGTGTGATAGGGTCTGACTTAACGTTTCAGGGGAGCAGGGTGAGCAGGGACAGAAACAGACCAATTAGGAGACTACTGCAGTGACTCAGGTGAGAAGTACACATGGCTTGGACAAGTGTACCAGCACTTGGAGTCTTGACAAATGTTCAGATTCTGTACTTCCTTGAAGATAAAACTAATAGGATTTGCTGATAGATTGGATATACAATGTGAGAAGGTGAGGCATCAGAGTCGATTTCTAGGTCTTTTTGAATAGTTGAGATGAAGAAACCTATAGGTAGCAGAGGTTTGCCAGTGAAGATCAGGACTTGAGTCGTGGACAGATGAGTTTGAGATGTCTGATAGTTATTTCAGTGGAGATGTTCGGTAGGCAGTTGGATATTCTAGTCCAGTGTTCAAGGGAGAGATTCGGGCTGGAGATGTAAATATGGGAGTCAATGTATAGATTGTTTTTAAAGCCATGAGACTGGATGAAATTACCAAGAGAGTGAGTTTTAAGAGAGAAGAGGTCCAAAGACTGAGCCCTGGGACACTGCAAATGCTAAGAATTCAGGGTGATGAGGAGGAACCAGCAAAGGAGACTGAGAGTGTCCAGTAAGGTAAGAAAACCAGCACAGTGTGATGTCCATCTGTGTCATCTGTGTCCATCTGTGTCAGATGACACAGTGGAAGCCATGTCAAATCTGAAGGAAGGAGGGGTCGGCTCTGTCAGGTACTGCAAATGGATCAAGTAATATGAGCTCTGAGCACTGACTTGGCAATCAGTGTAGAGGTCATTGGTGGCCTTGACGTGTGCTGTTTCACTGGAGGGGAGGTGAAAATCTGGAGTGTGTTTGAGAAAGAATAGGGTATCTTCACAATAAAAAAAGCTGAACAAACTGAAAATCAACTTTTCTTCGATCCATCAGAGAACTGAGGTCACAGGGCAAACTTCCACAAAAACTAGAAAGACAGGAAAATGCAGAAAATACAGATCAGCTCACCCAAAGTCAAAGTTGCTTGAGGCAATAATTAGGACTTAAATGAATTGCTAGGGGGCTGAGTGTGGATTCATTTGAGAGTTTAAAACTCTGGGGAGCAATTTGTAACAAGCATCAAATAAATTATTACAACTTAAAACAAGAACAACAACTCCTGGGAGCTTTCCTTGGGCACCCCCCCACCGCAGGCTTCTGTGAGTTTTACCTCCAGGAGCTGGATCATGTTCCCACTATGAAGATGGCAGAGGAGTCCCCTCTTGGGGGAACGGGTGGCCCGGGCCGGGGGTGGGGGTGGGGGTGGGGTGGCAGGAGTAACCATTTGGAAATATACCCAGAGCTTTGTTTCCACGGCAGAAGCCTGCCCTCAAGGAAAATTACTTTGCTGGAGTCTTCTGTGATCTAGGGGAAGGGCATTTGGATGGTGTGAGCCCTCTCTAGCCTTCCTTGCTCACGTAAGTAGGGAGGAAAAAAAGGCTAAGGAACTTCTGTAGGTCTCAGCCCAGAGATTCTAGCCCAGTAAAATAAAGCAGATTTAACCATAAGATTATAGAATGCTTCTCCCTAATACTATACCATCTATAGGGCTCCAGTGTTATAACAGTGGATTACAGCTCTTGAAAGAGGTGCAAGACACAGCCTCTATTTTAAGGAGTTTCTAGGGAAACCCAAAGACAACAGGGGAGACAAAAACAAAAGACACTGAAGAAAATTGAAGCATCTGACACCTACAGGAGACATTAAAACACAGCCTAGCTGCTAGCCAGATAAACATAAAACCTCACATTAATGGCGTATTTATCTCAGTTTCTATTACCCAGTACCTCGTGTCCAACTTTCAATAAAAAATTACAAGAATGCTAAGAGGCGGAAAAAAATAATCTGAAGAGATAAAGCAAGCATCAGAACCAAACTCAGACATGGCAGAGATTTTCGAGTTATCATAATGGGAATTTAAAATAACCCAGGTTAATATGATAAGGTCTCAGAAAAAGTGGACAACATGCAAGAACAGATGAGTAAGCAAAAGAAACTCTAAGAATTGAAAGAAATGCTAGAAATAAAAACATTGTAACAGAAATGAATGCTTTTGATGGGCTCATCAGTAGACTGAACACAGCTGAGAAAAGAATCTTGCACTTGAAGATATGTCAATATCTTAAAATGTCCCAAACTGAAATTTAAAGAGAAAAAGGAATGAAAGAAAAATAGGTACAGAATATCTAAGAACTGTGAGAACTGCAAAAGGTGTGTAACGTGCATAATGGGAATACCAGAATAAAGAGGGAACTGGGGGAGAGAGATTGGAGCCGGAGTATAGGTAATTCCAGAAATTTTGCTTATTGAAAAGGGTATCAGAGAATGAAGCTATTATAGGAGGGGACAAACAGGGTAAAACGTTTTGTTTTTAAAGCTTGCTTTGTATTCTGATGGGGTGATCCAGGAAAGAAGGAGTTTGATGCTGTAGGTGCGAGAGGAGAGTCTTGCTGGAGCAATGCCCTCAAGGAGGCAAGAGAAGATGGGATCTAGTGCACAGAGGGACTGGTCAAGGAACAAGTGACAGGAAAAGGGCAAACAGTGAGGGCAGGGCTGGCAGGCGGGTGTATGTGATGGTGGGAACTTGTGGAAGTTCTTTCCTGATGGCTTCTATTTTCAAGGTCATCAGCTCAGAGAAGAACTGGAGGAAAAGGGATTAGAGTCTTGAGACATTATGAACCGAATGGACTAGGGGAAAATAGTTGGTGTTAAGGGTACCCTTGAGATCCAAATTACTATGTTGTTTTATTTACCCATTATTTCATAACCCAGGATTCTATCACAATATGTCTTACTGGAAACTTATGCATGCTTCACTAGCATCTCATCACAGTAGGGATTTTAGTTCCCAGGAAGGAGGCATCAGAAACTATCCCAGAGAGGGATAGAGAATCAGGATTGCTACTTTATATTGGAGTGTCAGGGAAGATCTCTCTGATAAATGACATTTGAGCAAAGACCTGAGGAAGTAAGGGAGCAAGCCATAGATAGGGGCGGGTAGATAGTGGGCTAGACTCTTGTATCCATCTGTTCTTTATAAACAGACGTATTTAATAGGAGAGGTGACACCCATTTATGTCAACATGCTGCTTGTTTTTTTAATAAAAACAATGTAATGAAAATTTAAGCACATTCCATCCACCCTTCCTGAAATACAACTCCATGTATACTTAATGTTACCATTTCCTTTTTGAGTGTCACACTCGGGGTTTTACAGATAGATTCAATTTGTTCCACTTAGCTGTATTTATTTATTTTTTAAAAATTTTGTTGGAGTATAGTTGATTTACAATGTTGTGTTTCAGGTGTGTAGCAAAGTGATTCAGTTTTATCAATACATATACATATCTTCATTCTTCTTCAGATGCTTTTCCCATATAGGTTATAGAATATTGAGTAGAGTTCCCTGTGCTATGTAGTAGGTCCTTGTTAGTTATCTATTTTATATATAGTAGTGTGTGTATGTTAATCCCAAGCTCCTAATTTATCCCTCCCCCCAACATTTCTCCTTTGATAATATAATAATGTTTGGTTTTGAAATCTGTGAGTCTGTTTCTGTTTTGTAAATAAGTTCATTTATATCATTTTTAAAAATTAGATTCCACATATGAGTGATATCCTGATATTTGTCTTTCTCTGACTTACTTCACTTAGTATGACAATCTCTAGGTCCATCCATGTTGCTGCAAAATGGCATTATTTTGTTCTTTTTTATGGCTGAGTAATATTCCATTGTATATATGTAACACATCTTCTTTATCCATTCCTGTCGATGGACATTTAGGTTGCTTCCATGTCTTGGCCATTGTAAATAGTGCTGCAATGAATACTGGGGAGCATGTATCTTTTCGAATTATGGTTTTCTCGATATTATGCCCAGGAGTGGGACTCCTGGATCATATGGTAGTTCTATTTTTAGTTTAAGGAAACTCCATACTGTTCTTTATAGTGGTTGTACCAATTGACATTCCCACCAACAGTGTAGGAGGGTTCTCTTTTCTCCACACCATCTCCAGCATTTATTGCTTGTACTTTTTTTTTAAATTAGTTTTATTTATTTTTGGCTGCGTTGGGTCTTTGTTGCTGTGCGTGGGCTTTCTCTAGTTGCAGTGAGCAGGGGCTACTCTTCGTGTGGTGTGCGGGCTTCTCATTGCGGTGGCTTCTCTTGTTGCGGAGCACGGGCTCTAGGGTCGCGGGCTTCAGTAGTTGTGGCTCGTGGGCTCAGTAGTTGTGGCTCACAGGCTCTAGAGCTCAGGCTCAGTAGTTGTGGCGCACGGGCTTAGTTGCTCTGCGGCATGTGGGATCTTCCCAGACCAGAGCTCGAACCCGTATCCCCTGCATTGGCAGGCAGAGTCTTAACCACTGCGCCAACAGGGAAGTCCTGTTTGTAGACTTTTTGATGATGACCATTCTGACTGGTGTGAGGTGATATTGTAGTTTTGATTTGCATTTCTCTGATAATTAGTGGTGGTGAGCATCTTTACATGTGCTTTTTGGCCATCTGTATGTCTTCTTTCACTTAGCTGTATTTAATATTTCTTTATTGATCAAACTGTCACAACCTGACCAATAGGCATCTCATTAAACAGGCTGCTTTGTCCTCTCAGTACTGCCTCAGACATTTTTTGAAAGCATCCTTGTTTTCTGGGAACAAGATATTCCAGGCCCACTGTGATCCCTGCCCCAAAACATATAATTTCTCCTCTCCAAGAAGCCCTGAGTGGTATCAGAGGCCCAGTCTGGCCCAGGAGAATATATCCCACTTGATCTGCATAAGAGCTGGTTGTAGCAGGACGACACAGCTGTTGGGCCACTGGGGAAACTGGCCTGGGAAAGACAGATCTTTTTTTTTTTTAATCATTATTATTATTTTAATTTTTATTGGTGTATAGGTGATTTAATGTTGTTACTTCCTGCTGTACAGTGAAGTGAATCAGTTATATACATATATCCACTCTTTTTAAGATTCTTTTTCCATGACAGATCTTTTTAAGGTCCTGAGTTCATACAGACATCTCCAGTTTAGCTGTCATCACTAAATCCTTTCATTTCGTTCTAATATGATTTTTTTCCTATTAACATATGTACTTAAAATGTAATCCCTTCTTTACCGGATAAACAAAATGTGGTATATCCATACAATGGAATATTCTTCACCAATAAGAAGGAATGGACTGCTTGCTACATGTCATATGGGTAAGCCTCAAAAACATTATGCTTAGTGAAAGAAGCCAGATCCAAAAGATATCTGCTGAATGATTCCATTTATATATGAAATGTCCAGCAAAGGTAAATCTATAGGGACAAAGTAGATGAGTGGTCACCTGGGCTGGGGTAGGAGTAGGGAGCTTTGGGGATGATAGAGAGGGACTGTGGTGAGGAATTGTACAACTCCATAAACTTAATAAAAATCATTGAATTTATATTTAAAACAGGTGAATTCTATGGGAATGTAAATTATCTTAATACAGTTCTTAAAAAAGTAAACCCTTCTTTCAACTTCTCCTTGTACTGCAGTTGGTTATGTTGACCCAAGATGTTCCATTATATTGACTTTTTTAACTAAAAAAAACCCTTAAACCTGTTTTCCATACCTTGCAGTTGATACATCCCTCCTGGTCACAAATCTGCCTTATTCTATTTAACAGTCATGGATGCCAAGTAGAGCCAGAATCGGATAATTTATTGCTCATCTGTTCATTCCTACCATTTTTTCACACAGGCACTTCATTTTTAGGAACTATTTTGATTATTTTCCCCTCTGGTGATTGAAGAAGATCAACAGTTGCTATGATTGTGACCTTCCTGCCGAGCTGCTGTGAGGAGTGAGTATGAAGCTTTGCTCGCTAGCTATTCTCAAAATACATAAATATCAACCCAAACCAGCTTCTGACCTTTGGGGGTGGAAGTCCATAAACAACACATTTTACTTGAAAATACTGGATTTAATAGAAAATATTGTAAACAAGTCCATTGATCCATTAGCTTAAGACAGAATGACAGCACAATCACGTATAAAAGCTAAAGATGAAATGCTGGTACCAAACACAGCACTTAAAGAGAGGCCTGAGCCAGGCTCTGAAAGGTCTTTCCCAGAAATAGAGGCAGCAGCAGCTTCAAATGGGCACAGAAATAGGGAGGAGGAGGCAGCATCCAAACCATCAAGGCAGAGGAGTAAAAGAAGGCAGAGCAGTAGACAGCTTGTGAACAAGGGGTGAAGGATAAAGGAGCAAAAGCACTGTATTTCCTGATGTTCTGGTAACATCAGACCATGCCACACGAACCTGGGAGGGTTAGAAGGGCAGGGTATTTTCAGTGGGGAAAGGACATTAGGCAACTTTAGAAACAGTTGGTATGTTTCTTGGCACTCAGCTCTTAGGGATGTAGAACATGTCACTCGTGTGTTGTTTCTAACTCAACTGAGCTGCTTGCCCTGGCTCCATCACCTTGACTGAACACAACGCTGAACTTGACGGTATCTGCTGGCCCTGTGGACTTATGAAAGAGCGTGTATGAGAGGTGCCACAGTGAGTCCTTGGAACAAAACATAGGGCTCTGGTGGGAAAAGCGTTTCTGCCTTCCTCCTGGTGCTGGAAGGTCCCTGATGGATGGGAGTTTGACGTGGCTGGGCCCCTTGAGGCTCTGAGTTTATCAGCAAAAGCCTTCTTCTTAGTCCTACCCACCCAAATCCTCCCTCAAGGAGTCCTCTGAGTTCACAGAAAGGCCAACTGAAAGAGCAGTAAAAACTGGGGAAAGAAAGTAAGGGTTGCTGTGCTGTCCTCCGCGGCTCCGAAGCTCCCCGCTCCGCCTCCCGCAATCTCTGCCCGCGAAGGGGCTCCTAGTGTGTGGAGACCTTTCCTCCTTCACGGCTCCCTCCCACTGGTGCAGGTGCCAGCCCTATTCTATTGTCTCTGTTTTTAATTTTTTTTTTCTTTTGCCCTACCCAGGTACGTGGGGAGTTTCTTGCCTTTTGGGAGGTCTGAGGTCTTCTGCCAGCATTCAGTAGGTGTTCTGTAGGAGTTGTTCCACATGTAGATGTATTTCTGGTGTATCTGTGGGGAGGCAGGTGGTCTCCGCGTCTTACTCCTCCGCCATCTTTCCACCGCCCCCTGCTTTTGCTTTTTAAATGAAGACTTCAAGACGTTCCATTAGATAAGTCAAGATGCATTACCTAAAATATGCTGTTTTCTAGCTGAGGGTCAGGAGGGAACAGAGGGTGTGTTGGAAGTCAGAGAACATCCCTGATGGTTAAGGTGGAATCATTACCCATTTCTTCTTGGGACCCAAGTGTATCCTTTAATTTCTGGGCATGGGAGATCCCAGGCATTCCAATTAACAACACTTTATTTTTCATACGGAGTGTAATAAACACTGCAAACTTGGAAAAGAGAGAGAAAAACCATGAAATAAAACAAAATGTAAAAGGCAGAAATCCTGTTGCCCTAAGGCTAGTTTGGTGCTGGGATCAGGGGTGGGCTCCTGAGGCCCCAGAATTCCTCCCAGTGGCTCAAATCCTTCCAAGGAAGTGGAGGGGAGGACACATTGGCTCAGTGGTACCTGTTATTTAAAGACCAAGGATCCTAATTTAGGGACACCCACTAAATGCCATTGACTTTTTTCTTTTTTCTTTTTTTTTTTTGTGGTACGTGGGCCTCTCACTGTTGTGGCCTCTCCCGTTGTGGAGTACAGGCTCCGGATGCGCAGGCTCAGCGGCCATGGCTCATGGGCCCAGCCGCTCCGTGGCATGTGGGATCTTCCCGGACCGGGGCACGAACCCGTGTCCCCTGCATCGGCAGGTGGACTGTCAACCGCTGCGCCACCAGGGAAGCCCTGCCATTGACTTTAATGACCTCTGATCCTTGCATTTCTGGGAGGTGGGTATTATTTTCCTCAAAAAACAATTTTTTTTTTGCACATCCATAAAGCCTTTTAATTATATGGGAATAGTGATAATAAGAAAAAATTATTACATGTATTAAAAATGATTTATTTCTGACAGTGAATGTCTCCCATGACATTTTTCAACAATTAAAACATAAGCAGCCTTCAGGCTTTATACTTACAGGGAAAAAAATTGCTGGTTTGTGGAATCAGAAAGGTTTTTTCATTTTAAAATTTTTGTTGGAGTATAGGTGATTTACAGTGTTGTGTTAGTATGGGGTGTACCAGCAAAGTGAATCAGTTATACCTACATATATCTGCTCTTTTTTTAGCTTCTTTCCCCATATAGATCATTATAGAGTATTGAGTAGAGTTCCCTGTAGGGAACTCTATAGAGTAGGTCCTTATTAGTTTTCTATTTTATATTTAGTAGTTTTATATGTCAATCTCAATCTCCCAATTTATCCCTCCTCCCCCCACCCCCTTACCTCCTGGTAACCATAAGTTTGATCTCTACATCTGTGACTCTATTTCTGTTTTGTAGGTAAGTTCATTTGTACCCTTTTTTTTAGATTCCACATATAAACAATATCATATGATATTTGTCTCTCCCTGTCTGACTTATTTCACTTAATATGATAATCTCTAGGTCCATCCATGCATGTTGCTGCAAATGACATTATTTCGTTCTGTTAATGGCTGAGTAATATTCCATTGTGGGTATTATTTTCCTCACTTTGTAAGGCTAGAAATGGAGGCTCAGAGAGGTGAAGAAAACTGCCCACATAATTGTTAATGCCAATGAAGCCCTTACGTACCAGTTCAAGTTATAGGCACTTTATATGTAGTAACTTATTTAATCTTCACTCTATCCCTATGATTAGGCCACTCTTATTCTCCCCATTTCACAGATGAGGAAACTGAGGCACCGGAGGTCAAGGGGCTCATCCAAAGTCATGTGATTAGTGAATGGGCGGGCCGGGATTCAAACCAAGTCTGTCCGATTTCCCAACCTCTTTTATTTTTCTTACCTCACCATGTGGCAGCTTTAAAAACTGAGAAATATCACAAACATCACAAAATCCAGAAAAATAACATACTGTTTTTATTAATTTATTTTCTAGGATACTTTTATCTTTTTCCCTACTTTTTTGGGCAGCACGTTTTGACTCTTTACATAACAATAATTTTGTAATATCAATTTCTATAGTGACAATAGAAAATAATTCAGTCCTTCCTTTAGCCTGACTGATCAAAACTTTTTTAAAAAATTAGAGTTGAGAATGCATAAATCATGTGATGTCACACACAGACAAACTTGTTTAATACAACTATAGGATTTTGGCCTATGATAAAGGAATTATGATAAATTCTATTCTGTACAATTCTCATAAAAAATATCTAGTGCATCTATAACTGTATACCATGCATTGTTGCATCTATTCCTGAAAGAAACTTTTGTTCTGACTAGGCTTCAACGAGAATTGAATCTCCCAGTTACAATTTTACATGTCTGAAGACTAAAATTATTTTCCACAAACTAGCTTCTGGTTCCCTATATTCCAAATCTTGTTTCTCTTCTGCTACCCACACACTTTCAGTGCTGGGTGCTATAGAACAGGTGATAATACATTTGGGTTTATCTGGGTCAGTCCCAGTTTACACCTGTCGTCCTGGCATAATAGGGCCTTTCTTTTCGCTCACAAAACTGTCCTGGTGGGGAGGAAGGAGTTAAAGCAGCTCATTTGTGATCCATTTCTCCTCTGATTCCTGGGGGAAAACTTCTGCAAAAGAAAGGAAGTGGCCTGGCTTCATCTCCCTGTAAATATGCTCTTAACTGGACCCCCTGGTAGACCAATGATATTTGATAGGAAAGTCCTTATATATTGAGTGTTCTTAGTTGGATATCCTTGATTTAGGATTACTTAGGGCCAACAAACCTAGATGTTATAGATTTATGAGGCATGATCCCTGGAGAATATCATGTTACCTATACAATTATCTGGGTATAAAATGGGGCTGTTTCATAACCTAAAATCTCCTTGGTGTGTGAGGTGACACACCACCCTCATCTAGAGACCCTCATATATTATTATTCTGTCCAGAGGGCATGTGTCTGATGTGGGAAGAAAGGACCGGGGCAGTCAGTAGGACATCTCAGACATCACCCTGCTTTGCCTATGCCTCCTGATTGCTTATACCCTTAAAACCACTAGTACAGCTTGATTTGGGGGTAACGTCTCAGATTGGTGTGAGTGTGATTTGACAACCTGATGCTTTAGGCTAGCTCACTGGGGTTGCTCACAGGAGATTATAGGGCATCCTAACCTTCTGACCCAGTCACGTGGTCCTGTGACCTCTAGCTCTTTATCTTTGTGTCGTGAGGTTGGGCACGTTGGCACAGACGGAGCTTTTCTGGAATCCTACTGACGACTAGACACGGAGAGGACAAACAACTTCCCAGGTGGTACTGGTATTGGTGTTCCGAGTTCCACATCTTGAGAACCACTAGTTTAAAACCCCTGATTGGCCTCTCTGGGTCCCAGTCCCATTTTGGGGTCTTGCTCTGATGACAGCCCGGGACACTTTGAAACCTCGCTTTCCAGCTACTGCTTATGGTTGCTCTAGGTCTTGCCTTTTAGTACTCAAGTATAAATCTGTTAGATTCCACAGAACCACTGAATTACCAGTTTTCTAGTCCCAGCCTCTCTCAATGTCTTTTAGCACAGTTTAAGCCAGAGACATTTAATTTCCAGGAGACCCACTTGGAACAAGCACTTGGCAGATGCTCAGCAAGCTTCTGCTGTTTAGAGACACTGATTATATCACAAGGCTGTTGAAGACACAGATGACCCAAGAAATAGCTCCCTTTTCCCTAC
>NW_006784492.1:3067653-3081187 GCF_000442215.2 Lipotes vexillifer
TTCCCTACAGCCCTGTTGTTCAGCACAGCATATTAGAGAATCTATAAGGAGAATTAATGATGCCAAGATCTAATAAAAAAAGGCCAACCACATATATCCAAAGTGGATATAAAGTTTCCGCCATGATCAAATTCCTTGTAAGAAATTAAAATTCAGTAATCAAATCTTGAAATTTCAGGTCCAGATATGTTAAAAGTCCAAGGATGTAAAATAAGAAATATATATTTCTTACCCTTGGGTTAAACATTCTGATGTTAAAGCCTCCAATTTCTTTTTCTGCTGAGTCACTGGAACCTCCATCCCAGGCCAGCACACATGTTGAGTGCAATCCAGTTCAAGTAGCACCACCTCTGCTGAGACCTCCTTCATGGGCCAGAGCCTCAGCTTTTACCTTTTGTAACCCAGCGGGACTGTATGGGGCCTTCCCAGGGCAGACCCTTCCCCCATATCCTCTGCTGTAGCCCCTCTCTGAAGTACCTAGATAACAGTATCTGATGCACATTTCCTGAGTTGTTTTACAGGTGCTAAAACCCTCACCAAATGCAAGAAATTAACTACTTGATGACCACGAGCCTGTAGCCCCCAGACCTACTGGGCCTAAGGATTGATAATGTTAACCCCTGTGACACCACCCTGTTACCTCACCATCAGCCAATCAGAGAATTGTGCACGAGCTGATCACATACCCTGGGACACCCCTCCCTCACCTTGGCTTTAAAACTGCTTTGCTGAAACCCTTTGGGGAGTTTGGGGTTTTTGAGAACGAACCACAAGCCACCCTTTCTCCTTGTATTGGTGCCTTACAATAAACGCTGCACTTTCCTTTGCCACAGTAGATTGGCTTTACTGCACGCGGGTGAGTGGACCCATGTTTGGTTTGGTAACACTTTTCCTAGTAGCTTATTTGCCTTGGCTAAAATCTGGATGTCTTTGTGTAAGGCCAGAGTGGAGGAAACATTTGCTTGAAGCCACCATGCAGGCAGCCTTCCTTTCATGGAAGCAGGCACTTGCCTAAGGATGAAGCCACCTTAACTGGCAGGAGGGGCAAAAATCTTTCCCCATTAACACAGACCAGTGGGCCTTCATGTGGCTTCAGAGGCCATCTCTAGAGATTCCGATTAAGGTTTGGGGCAGGGTCTAAGAACTGGTAGCTCAACAAGCACCTCAGGTGATTCTGATGGAAGTTGTGTGTGGCATTTGGTTGCAAATTCCTGGAATGCATTCCCAGTTTATAGCGTAGCATCTGGAACTTATTAGGCGCTCAATGAATATGTGTGTACTGAGTAAAACACTTTGAAACTGAAAGGTGAGAAAGGATGACAGGGGATCTGAGGGAGAATTTCATAAAACTGTGCTGATCGTCCAGCTTTGTCAAGGCTAAGAGATTCTTATTCTTAGAATGTATTTGTTAGTAGGTTCTTGGGTTTTAGGTTTTGACGGTGGTGGGACTGGGAAGGAGGGGACATTAGAAAGTCAATTCCTTCTAAAATTACTGGGACTGTATATGTATATCACATCATCATGTTGTACACTTAGAATATGCTACAGTTTTATCTGTCAATTATACCTCACTAAAACTGAAAAGAATTACTGGGACTGTAGGACCCAAGGGTATGTCACGTTGTTTGTCAATGAATGTCACTTTCTATACAGACCAGTGCCAGTCAATAGTCAGATAGAACCTGTCTTGGATGCAGAATGTCATTTATTGTCTCTACAATGCTTTATAATCCTAATGTCGTATAGTTACTTCTGATTTTAGTGCCACACTGACTTCCAACTCTGTTCTGTTAGCTCTTATCACTTACACCCCGATTTTTAAAAACTTAGGTATTCTGTGCAAAATTCTTTTCTCCCTTGAAGTTCCTTCCGTCTTGTTATGCTTTACTTTTTCTCTCTGCACCTCTCCTGCACATCTCTAAACTAGACAGTTACATCTCTGCAGCCAATTTGATTCTCTGAGAAATCACTGAAAATCCTTTGGTTAAGGAATTTAGCCACCAGTAATCCATATAGAATGAATTTTCAACTTTTACGTGCTCATACTATATATTTTTCAGAAAGTCACAGATTCTGCTTAACTTGACCTAGCCAGGAGTCCTCAGACATAGGCTAAGGCATGTTTTTCTACTGGTAGGAAAGCTGTCACCAGGCTTAACAAAGATAAAAAGTAGTTGTGCAGCAAAACGTGACCTGAGTTGCTTGGCCCTCAGGTGTCCTGAAGGTTGATAAGGTAATCCTATTGCCGGTGAGAGAGCGTGAGAGCATGTGGCCCCCCAGCTGCCATCTCGGGGGGATCAGGTGAGGCCCCCGAGCCCCCCAGCTTTGCATGCTTGGATACGTGCAGGTGAGGCTGGCTGCTTCCACTGTAGCGTGAGTCTCGGTGCGTTCAATCACTCTGTCCCTGCCTTTTATTTTGGAGTCTCCCATTGTGAAAAGAAAACTGGAATTCTAAGACGTTTTAGATACTGCATTCTTCGGAGGTATTCTAAGTCTTTCGGACTTGTCTTCTTTCACCCGTGAGACAAAATCCCAGCACTAAAAATAAGCCTGGGTGCTGACAGTGTTAGGACACAATCCCTATCTCCTTAGTTCCAGAGTAAACAAATGCATATCTTGTACCTTGGCCAATCACAGAAGTTGGGTCTCAGCCACTCTGCTATCTGCTCTCTCTGCTGGGCTTCTGCAAATCTGTGCAAACCCTAACCCAGGAATAGTTCATTTTCATCCCAAAATTTGTTTTCCGTCTTCCCTCTGTAGTACCACATTTGCCCAGAAACGATCTCACTCTGTCCCTTCACTAGTGGGTCTCAAACATTAGCCTACATCAGAATCACCTGAAATTCACTGAAACACAGATGACTGGGCTCCACTCCGTGAGTTTCTGATTCAGTAGGTTTGGGTTGGAGGTCTGAGAATTTGCATTTCTTTCTTTCTTTTTTTTTTTTTTTGCGGTACGCGGGGCTCTCACTGTTGTGGCCTCTCCCGTTGCGGATCCGGACGCGCAGGCTCAGCGGCCATGGCTCACGGGCGCAGCCGCTCCGCGGCACGTGGGATCTTCCCGGACCGGGGCACGAACCCGCGTGCCCTGCATCGGCAGGCGGACTCTCAACCCCTGCGCCACCAGGGAAGCCTTTTGCATTTCTAATAAGTCTCCAAGTGATCTTGATGCTTTTGCTGGTACAGGGACCACACTTTGAGAACCACTGCCCTAAACCAGTTTTACTGATTCTGATTAACTACTGGACTGGGATAAATTTAAAATACCATCAGGTTAAGTTAAAGAGCATCAGGTGGAGATGATGTTTAATTAAATTCGATTAAATGAATACATTAGATCAATTTAAAATGCCAGCAGATAAATTTAGATACCACTGGGTCAATTTAAAATACCATCACTCATCCCTGGTGGTGCAGTGGTTCAGACTCCATGCTCCCAATGCAGGGGGCCCAGGTTTGATCCCTCATCAGGGAACTAGATCCCAAATGGATGCCACAACTAAGGAGCCTGCGTGCTGCAACTAAGGAGCTGGTGAGCTGCAACTAAGGAGCCCACCTGCTGCAACTAAAACCCGGTGCAACCAAATAAATAAATAAATATTAAAAAAATACTATTAGTCAGAGATGATAGTTCAACCACAGGTCCTAAGAAAAGGGGCAAAAAAATTGAGTGAGTGAGCGTTTTGAGAACCTCTTGTTTCCATAAATTCTTCAAAAATATGTGGGAAGAGATGGCAGTGAACTGTGCACCTTTGCATGTTGATACAAGTACACCAGAACATAAAATTATGGTGCATTATTATATCAGCTCAGCTAAATTATGGGTTGGAACATAACCCTTACAGTCTGTTATAGGGCCAAGATGCTGATGAGTCCTAGCTCTTAATTCAGAAAATGGTTATTGAGGTTCTATTATGTGCATGACACCAGATTAAACATAGGTGCAGAAGTTAGATGACAAGACACAGTTCTAAGAGCTTGCAATCCAGTAAGTAAGATTAGTCAGAACAATAGTACAAGGCATGGAAAGTGTCACGAGAGAAGTACAAATACATTATTTTGGATGTTCAGAGGAAGAAAGGATCACGTGAAGAAAGGAAGGGAGAATGAGAAAAAGTGTAAAAGAAGAGGGGGTCTTTTGAGGGGACAGTGGACGTCTTAGGTCAGGGACTGGAGGCTGTTTGTGTATTTGAGGACACTAATATAGCACCTGGGCAGGTAGGTGGTCACTGTGTGTTTGTGGGTACACATCTTGAAGGATGAGTGTGACTTAGGTAGGTGGAAAATGATGAGAGTCTTCATCAAAAGAATGGGAATTTTTTTTTTTTTAATATTTATTTATTTGGTTGTGCCGGGTCTTAGTTGCAGTTCGAGGGCTCCTTAGTTGTGGCTTGCCAGCTCCTTAGTCGTGGCTTGCGAACCCCCAGCTGCAGCATGCATGTGGGATCCAGTTCCCTGACCAGGGACCAAACCCAGGCCCCCTGCATTGGGAGTTTGGAGTCCCAACCACTGTGCCACAAAGGAAGTCCCAAGAATGGGAAATTTTGTGGGGGAAAAGTGAGAAAGCTGAAAGGTACAATTTCAGATGTGAAATGCCAGCTTGAGGAATTTATTTCAAAGGCTTTGGGGGACTGGGTGTTGTTTTATGAACTAGGCAAACAATCTGGTAAATAAGAAGAATGAATTGTGGCTGGGTGGGTGTAACAGTTACGTTCAGTGAACGTTTGCTAATGTGCTAGGTTCTGCGCTAAGTACTTCAAGGGGGAATATCTTTACTCCTCGTAACAACGGATGGATAAATACGTTATTGTTCCCACTTTACAGATGAGGATATGGGGACATAGCAACCTAAAGGGAGTTGCCCAAGGTGTCATAACTAGTAAATGGTGGGGAAGTAATGAGAGCCTGAGGAAGGGGGACGGTGGCAGGAGTCCTCAGCAGGGGACATGCTCTGGGGACATAACAGTATGGCAGAGGTAATATCCACAGGGCTAGGCAATGACCATGGTGAGAGAGGGAGCAGGATAGGTCAAAGGTGATTCAAGTGTTGAGGCTGGACAGCTTGAGAAAAAAGTGTTCCCAGCACCGTGGTTTCCAGTCCTGATAATATTAACATTGTAAATGAAGCTTCGTTGTCTTTGAAAAGGAGAGTGGGAAACAACAAAGAGGAGAGATGCTTAGTTGAAAAGGATGTGAGGAGAATGAGTGTTATTAGGCGAAGGGGGCCCCTGCTGTGTGTGTGAGGAACACAGATGTAGCGTGCACTTTGATCCCATTTACAGCCCCGGCAATGCTCCAGAATCTTCCCATCTCTCTGCCAGTGTACCCTGTGAATTCCTTAAAGAGGTAGAGTCTATTTTCACATCCTTTGAAGTTGGGCTGTCCTTGACCATATTTAACGAGGTTTAAACGATGTTGTGCAACGTCTAACCCTGCTCTTTGAGAGGGCTGCACGTTTCCACTTGCTCTCTCTCTCTCTCTCTCTTTTTTTTTTTTGCAACTTTTAAAAAATTGGAGTATTGTCGCTTTACGATGTTGTGCTAGTTTCTGCTGTGCAGCAAAGTGAATCAGCCATACCTATACATCTCTCCCCTCCTTTTTTGGATTTCCTTCCCATTTAGTTCATCACAGAGTGTTGAGTAGAGTTCCCTGTGCTAAACTGCAGGTTCTCATGAGTTATCTACTTTATACATAGTAGTGTGTCTATGTCAAGCCCAATCTCCCAATGTCCACCTGTTCTCTTGATGTGAGCCAGGTCACAGCAAAAACACCACCCAACCAACCTTCAGAACCATGAGCAAATGAATGATTGTTGTTTCAATCCACTGCATTTTGGGGTCATTCATCATGAGGCAAAGTCTAACTGATTCACCACGTTACTTGATGGACCCATTCAACAATATCCTCAGCTGTGGATTTCCCAGCCATATACAGGCCCAAAGGACTCAAGACTCAACGAGTTATTCTATCACCCCACTGTAAACGCTTGACTTTCCAGTCCTGGAGGGTTTAAATTCATTTCTTCATATGTTTGAAACAGAGCAGAAGAAATCTAACTTAGTTTGTCGACTCAGTGATAGATCTGGGAAAAATTTCTCCTGGATCCCATTTTTAAACAGCAACACCACTTTGACTTCTCTTGATAAGAAAATTCCTCATAAATGATCATTGTTGTTGTCTACATCAGTGATTTCCTATCTTGAATGAGCAGAAGTGTAACCTGAATACTCTTGGGCTCCATTCTCAGCGATGTGATTCAGTAAGTCTGGGGAGGGGCTCAACAGTCTGTATTGGGGCTTCCCTGGTGGCGCAGTGGTTGAGAGTCCGCCTGCCGATGCAGCGGACGCGGGTTCGTGCCCCGGTCCGGGAGGATCCCACATGCCGCGGAGCGGCTGGGCCCGTGAGCCATGGCCGCTGGGCCTGTGCGTCCGGAGCCTGTGCTCTGCAACGGGAGAGGCCACAGCAGTGAGAGGCCCACGTACCACAAAACAAAAACAAAAACAAAAACAAAAACAAAACAAAAAAAGAGAGTCTATATTGATAATAAGGACCCAGGATGGTTATGAGGCAGGTACTTTGCTGATCACACTTTGGAAATATTGGCCTAAACATTGAAGATTGAATCTGAAATAGTCTATGTCTCCTCTCTGGCCTTGCTCTGTGATTTGCCCGTAATTACAGGTAAATGGAAACAATTTCTGGAACAGGCCAACTGGTAAACAAGTATCAGGGTACTGAGAATGCCCATCTCCCATACTTATGCCACGTAGATGCCAGATTTACTCATGTAATTCCCTGTTTTCTATGACATTTTTCTTCTAAGTGAGGTATATTGAGGGAATTCATAGAATGAGGGTTCTGTTTTGTAGGCATCTTATTTAACTTTCATTAATCATTGACATTCTTATTCCTCCCTACCAAGGAGGCTTGAAAAGTTCAGTACATAGCAAGCAGGGGGCAAAATTAATTGGTGTCTAGATTTCTTTAAGTCTGTCTCCCTTTTTCTAAGGGTCCTTCCTAAAAGTGTGGTTTGGATGAGAAGCTTCAAAATGTGTATAGAAGAGAGAGAAATACAGGGGTTAAGGGAGAAAATGAGGTGGAGGGAGAGAGAGAGGGGGAGAGAGAGAGAGAGAGAGAGAGCGAGAGCGAGAGTGAGAGAGAGAGAGAGAGAGAGAGAGATGGTTATGCTAGATAAAAAAAAAAAAGATAGGAGAGGGTTTGTAAAACTATGAAAAGGTAATGTTTACCACTATTAGTTTCTTTCTAATTTTCAAGTTTCAGGAAAATTCGTGCAGGGTAAGGAGAGGGAATTAGCTGTTTCAGTCTAGTTTCTTACTTCCAGGATTCCTCATGAGTTTGAAAGTGAATTTCATCTTGAGGAAGTGACCCTGTCCTTTGTCGGAGTTGGTGTCATTTTCGATGCTTCGTGCCTGAACAGTTTCACTGGACGACTCGATAGTCCCTGAAAGAAATAGCCATAGTAGAAGTGAGAAGAGAGTTGGGAATCTTTAGAAGAGCGTCTAATTTTCCTCATGCCCAAGCAGGGCTATTTTAAATTCACCTCTTCACTCATTTCCCCACTTCACTAGAATATAGAACTTTTTTTCCTTCCATCGATGACTTTTTAAGGTTTAATGGTCTCTGTTGTTTGAATGAAAAACACAAAAACAAGGAGTACATCTCATAGGGGAAATACCCTGATTTTTCTCTGTGGGAGAGAGATCAAAATGTGTGGGTGAAAACAGGGAGGAACAACAGAGCCACTCATCTGAGTCCTGGGTTCTCCTACAACGTCAAATCACATTCGGACTGTTTCTAGAATAGTCTGGTTTCAGAACAACTGGTGACCTTCTTAATCCAAACATCCATTCAATTTAGTGAAACAAAAATTAATCCATCTGATTGTTTGATTGGGTTGGCCTGTCCATTTGACTGAAACCATGGTGTTTCAACCTGAGAAGTGGTGGCTTTGGGGGTTAGTAGGGAGCTCCAAATCAGAATCTACCAGGGAAATTGCTTTTTTCTTTAAAATACACATGTTCAGGGCTTCCCTGGTGGCGCAGTGGTTAAGGATCCACCTGCCAATGCAGGGGACACGGGTTCGAGCCCTAGTCCGGGAAGATCCCACATGCCGCGGAGCAACTAAGCCCGCAAGCCACAACTACTGAGCCCACGTGCCTAGAGCCCGTGCTCCACACCAAGAGAAGCCACCGCAATGAGAAGCCCCACGCACTGCAACGAAGAGTAGCCCCGGCTCGCCCCAACTAGAGAAAGCCCGTGCACATTCTTTTGGGGGGCTTAGGGGGCTTGTGATTCAGCTCGTGTTTTAGGAAGGCATCGACACTGACAGCACAAGCATGAACCTTTGGTTCGATGGCATCTGCTATGTCTACCCTGAACTTGGACTGAAGCTGCTTTCAGGCTGGCTCTGACAGTGAGGGGCTTTCTCTTTTGAACGCTTGTTTTACGATCTAAAAACCAGCTTCACCCGCAGAACAGTAAGTCCCCTGTATGACAAGGCTGTGTGCCATCCGGGGATTTACGAATGGCTAAGCTGCGTTATGAACAGAGATTTATGATCAACTTCCCAGTCAATTAAAATTCCAGATATGACTAAGGCAGAATTCAATTAAGGTTAATTGGAGCTTCTGAAAACTGCTTTTCCAAAGGGAAACCATGATGGGATTGTGATTCCTGGTGGGTTTCGATCAGTTTTAAATAACTTTCCGTGCCTTTCTTTTCTTGGCAAGAAGTCTCTTCTCCCTGCTGTCCCGCTACTGCTATTATCATTCGATTTAGATGTTGATTTCTCTGTCATAAGTTATCAAGGTGACTTATTTGGTTTTGGCTTTGTCTTTTTCTTAAAAACAAAAAAACCCAGAAAAACAAAACAAAACTCCCAAGGCTCTCAGCAGACCAGAACCCTTCACAAAATCGCAACCTGCACTGTGGCGGAACCCACCGTGGTCTGACATGAAAGAAATATAGTCATTTGGAAGATTGTGACAACATTTCAGAAGCAATTCTCCAAACTGGAAAAATAACCCATTTCTTTTCCTTTGTCATTAAGGTGGATGAAAAGGTTCTCAAACATTGTCGACGATGGGGAGAAATGAAGCCGGGTGGGGGGGTGGTGTGTGGAAAACAGGTGCGGGCCAGAAATACGATGCAAGTCAGGCTTTCCATTCTACCTGAAATTTTATCTTCTTGTCGTCAAGGGCTATTGTGACAGTTCTTAGCACAGTTGATTGAGCTGGGAAAACACATGGGACGGGGCCTTAGTCACCGAATGCAGAGCATGTATTCTGTAGCTCGTAGAGCCATGTGGAGCAAAGGCGTGAATAGTAATTTCAGCAGTTTGTTTTCTCAGAGTTTCCAACCTATTGTTCATCACTGGAGATTAATAGCACCGAGCTAAAGAGACATTTTCTTTCTGAAAAGGAGAAGTGGAAATGTGTGAGTCGGGGGAGACATCGCAACCACTCAGATGTTTCGTTGTTCATGGGTTCTTCCAACTAGCAGAGCTGTGCATTTGCCACGGCAGCTAGGAGCCCGTCAGATGCTGCCTCCTTCTTGAATTAGCAACTCTTTCCAAGTTTCGCACACCAGTGCCTCCCCCTGTACAGGTGCTCGCTGGGGCACACACACTGGGGACAGTTTTGTCCGGAGCGTGACTTTGGAAATGGCCTTGCTTAGGAGAGCAGAGGAAGGAGTTAGGTGAGGCCAGTAGTAAAGGTAGTTGATTTGTGTAATTCCCCTCTTTGAGCATTTCAGCTGATGGTCAAACAGTGCCGTGGACAGGCTGTGACCGGTGGCAGTGAACAGGTCTGTGTAGTGTCACCTGTTTTAAATGACTTTCTTCCCAATATGCCTCTTTTACTTGTATGTGAGGATAGTATTCAGATTGCTCCTGCCCCCTCGTAGGAAGGACCCACATTGGAATTGTTTCCTAGGGATGGTCTCGTTGGCACAGTGTTCCAACGCACTGCTTTTCTCTACAGATGATGCACGGCCTAGGAAGGAAGGTCCCTCTTTACAACCTTATCTTTGCCAATTTCCTCTTCCCTTTCTTTTTCTTTTTTTTTTAATAGCATTATTGGAGTATACTTGCTTTACAGTGTTGTGTTAGTTTCTGCTTTATAACAAAGTGAGTCAGCTATATGTGTACATATATCCCCATATCCCCTCCCTCTTGCATCTCCCTCCCACCCTCCCTATCCCACCCCTCTAGGTGGTCACAAAGCACCGAGCTGATCTCCCTGTGCTATGCGGCTGCTTCCCACTAGCTATCTATTTTACATTTGGTACTGTGTATATGTCCATGCCACTCTCTCACTTTGTCACAGCTTACCCTTCCCCCTCCCCATATCCTCAAGTCCATTCCCTAGTAGGTCTGCATCTTTATTCCTGTCCTGCCCCTAGGTTCATCAGACCTTCTTTTGTTTTGTTTTTTTTAGACTCCATATATATGTGTTAGCATACGGTATTTGTTTTTCTCTTTCTGACTTACTTCACTCTCTATGACAGTCTCTGGGTCCATCCATGTCTCTACAAATGACCCAGTTTCGTTTCTTTTTATGGCTGAGTAATATTCCATTGTATATATGTGCCAAATCTTCTTTATCCATTTATCTGTCAGTGGACACTTAGGTTGCTTCCAAGTCCTGGCTATTGTAAATAGAGCTGCAATGAACATTTTGGTACATGACTCTCTTTGAATTATGGTTTTCTCAGGGTATATGCCCAGTAGTGGGATTGCTGGGTCATATGGTAGTTCTAGTTTTAGTTTTTTAAGAAACCTCCATACTGTTCTCCACATGGGCTGTATCAATTTACATTCCAATCAACAGTGCAAGAGGGTTCCCTTTTCTCCACACCCTCTCCAGCATTTATTGTTTGTAGATTTTGTGATGATGGCCATTCTGACTGGTGGGAGGTGATACCGCACTGTAGTTTTGATTTACATTTCTCTAATGATTAGTGATGTTGAGCATCTTTTCATGTATTTGTTGGCAATCTGTATATCTTCTTTGGAGAAATGTCTATTTAGGTCTTCTGCCCATTTTTGGATTGGGTTGTTTGTTTTTTTGATATTGAGCTGCATGAGCTGCTTGTATATTTTGGAGATTAATCCTTTGTCAGTTGCTTTGTTTGCAAATATTTTCTCCCATTCTGAGGGTTGTCTTTTCATCTTTTTTATGGTTTCCTTTGCTGTGCAAAAGCTTTGAAGTTTCATTAGGTCCCATTTGTTTATTTTTGTTTTTATTACCATTTCTCTAGGAGGTGGGTCAGAAAGGATCTTGCTGTGATTTATGTCATAGAGTGTTCTGCCTATGTTTTCCTCTAAGAGTTTTATAGTGTCTGGGCTTACATTTAGGTCTTTAATCCATTTTGAGTTTATTTTTGTGTATGGTGTTAGGGAGTGTTCTAATTTCATTCTTTTATTCATTAGCTGTCCAGTTTTCCCAGCACCACTTATTGAAGAGGCTGTCTTTTCTCCATTGTATATTCTTGTCTCCTTTATCAAAAATAAGGTGACCATATGTGTGAGGGTTTATCTCTGGGCTTTCTGTCCTGTTCCATTGATCTTCCCTTTCTTTTTAAAGGCAGACTGGAAAAGGAGAGACTGGAAAAATGAGAGGTTCTAAAATGGTAGAGAGGTTTAGGGGAAAAAGTTTCTGTAATCAGAAATCTGGGGTGTAATTATACAATTGCCAGAAGAAAGAAACATGAAACAAGTCTCCGGAGTAAGATTACTAATGAATTCTCTCTGTTCCTTATGGAAAAGAGCCACATTTGTAAAATTAAAAGTCAATGCCTCTTTGATGAGAGGATTTGCAGTCTCCGCTGTCCTTTTTTCAAATATCGTGTGCTTGGAAAGAGAGCGAGGAATGGAATCCTCTAGTCCAGGGCGCTGGAGCAGAGCAAGCAGCTGGCTGCCTGCCCCCATCTCTGGGCTGTGGGAGCCTTTTTCAGAAAGAACTTGATCGGTGCTACGTACATGGATGTTTTGCGGAATGTGGCCTTGTCTAGACAACTTCAGAATCCCCAGTCAATTCAGGGGAGAAAAACACTTTTTTAATTGAGTTTTATTTTTATTTATTAAAAAATTTTTTTTTATTGATGTAGAGTTGATGTACAATATGCTGTGCCAGTGTCTGCTGTACAGCAGAGTGACTCAGTTATCCACATAGAGACATTCGTTTCTTAAAAAATCCTTTTCCATCATGGTTTATCACACTATATTGAATATAGTTCCCCATGCTATACATTAGGACCTTGTTGTTTATGTACTCTAAATGTAATAGTTTGCATCTACGAACCCCAAACTTCCACTCCATCCCTCCCCCACCTCCTCCCCCTTGGCGACCACATGCCTGCTCTCTATGTCTGTGAGTCTGTTTCTGTTTCATAGATAGGTTCACTTGTGTCATATTTTAGATTCCACATATAAGTGACATCATATGGTATTTGTCTTTCTCTTTCTGACATACTTTACTTAGAAAGATAATCTCTAGGTCCATCCATGTTGCTGCAAATGGCAGTGTTTCATTCTTTTTCATGGCTGAGTAGTATTCCACTGTATATACG
The DNA here is from genome assembly GCF_000442215.2 of Lipotes vexillifer. Lineage (NCBI taxonomy): Eukaryota > Metazoa > Chordata > Mammalia > Artiodactyla > Lipotidae > Lipotes > Lipotes vexillifer. Next base: position 3,080,245 of record NW_006784492.1, read on the forward strand.
TACCACATCTTCTTTATCCATTCCTCTGTTGATGGACATTTAGGTTGTTTCCATGTCTTCGCTATTGTGAACAGTGTTGCTATGAACATAGGGGTGCATGTATATTTTTGAATTATAGTTTTGTCCAGGTATATTCCCAGGAGTGGGATTGCTGGATCATATGGTAGCTCTATTTTTAGTTTTCTGAGAACCTCCATACTGTTCTCCATAGTGGCTGCACCAACTTATATTCCCACCAACAGTGTAGGAGGGTTCCCTCAGAGGAGAAAAACATTTGAGCTATACTAGTCTTCTGGCATGGTGTAGCCCAAACGAGTGGGTGACTGGATTTTTCAGTCACCCACTTTGGGGGCCACACTGACTTTGTGGGTATTGTGAGTATGTGTTCCAGCTGACACGAAGTGCAGGGTCACCAGCCACCAAGTGTCACAGCGCAAGAGGCCGTTGTCCATGTGGTGGGAGGGTCTCCATTGAAAAACACTTAGAATTTGAGAGGAGGCCAAGAAACAGCAACTTCATAGACCTGGCAAGTTACCTGAAATTCATCCTTTCTAGCTCCTCTTTTGGGTCACATGATAAATGCCACCAGTTAGCAGTCACCTTAGCAAACCAGAAGGAGGGCGTGGGTGTGTTGGGGGGTTGGGGGCAGTTTGCTGCAGCCAGCACCTACAGCCAGAGAGAGCCAGCTGTTCAGTTTTCTGGAAATTTGTGAGCTGGCTGTTAAACACAGGTGTCATTTATAAGAATTAAATTATATAAACATATTTCAATAAATTATTATTAGAAACAAAGGTAATACGCAGTACTCACCCTTTCCTAATTATTTTACTACATTTAACAATGGTCTGTGCCTCGAGGCTCTTCGTACCTCTTGTATCTGTGTGGTGGAGATGCTGGGTAACCATGTGCTGGTGTCCGTCTCTTTCAAACTAGCCCGCCCCCC
>NW_006784492.1:3083698-3107100 GCF_000442215.2 Lipotes vexillifer
GGTTGGGGTGATTTCGAGGTTATTTGTCCACACACAATGAAGGGAGCGTGTGAGGATTCTGGGGTGCTTTACACACCCACTCGAGTTTCAGGAGGGTAATGAGAAAGATGCTGTGCCGGGAACCAGGAGGCCTGGGCTTTAAAGGCAGGTGTTGCACTTCTAGCTGCGGAATGAATTTCGGGCAGCAAGCAAACAGCCTCTGTTCATTCCTATATTAAAAGGCATATGCTCGGGCTTCTCTGGTGGCGCAGTGGTTGAGAGTCCGCCTGCCGATGCAGGGGACGCGGGTTCGTGCCCCGGTCCGGGAAGATCCCACGTGCCGCGGAGCGGCTGGGCCCGTGAGCCATGGCCGCTGAGCCTGCGCGTCGGGAGCCTGTGCTCCGCAACGGGAGAGGCCACGATGGTGAGAGGCCTGCGTTCCATAAAAAATGTATAAACCTGTGCAAACGGAAGGTGTGAGTAGCCCAGGGGCAATTTTTAAATGCACAGGCCCAGTGCTAAAGGCGATTTTCTTTTTTTGGAACCCACTTACCTCTTTCTCCCCATAGCCTTCCTTCTCTTTCCGTAATATTTAATTTTCCTGCTTTAACTCTCTTATTTATTTTGACTTTCTCTCCTCCTTTCTTCCTCACTCTGTTTTTCTCTCCAGGCTTCTTCCCCTCTCTCTCATTTCTCTAAGAATATAATAGGATGACACCCCTCACCCTGGGAGTGGGGTGTGGAAATTGCTAGGGGATCTCCTCTGGGGACAGGCAGACCGTTGCTTGTAGCAGTGGCACAGTCGAGGCTTAGAATCCTAGTTTTTCTTGAAGGAAGGATGGCAATTAACCTTGGCAGTGGAGCAGAACTCGCTTGAATTTGTACTTGTAAATCTGCACCTCTCCTTAAGCAAATATGATGGGAAGAATCCAGATTTTCATCAAAAGTAAATTAAAAATGGAGTCTTCACCTTACGAAAGAATTTGCAGGGAGATTTCCTTAGCGAGCGGCTCTTCCTCTCTTGTATTTAAGGCGCGTTTTGATTCAGAGAAATTCATTACCGACAGGGCTTTTTCTAGCGGGAGACCCCCTGAAAACGTGAGGCACAACTGGCTTAAGCGACAGCCCAGCTCACAGCTTCACTAAGTTTACCAGCCGGCATTGATCCTTACTTCTTTTAAGCCCGGGTGAGCCTGTTGTTTTTCTTCTGCCCATTGGGGCTTAAGACAATACCCGTTTGGACTCATGGCTCTGTTCTCTCTCCCCTTAGGCAGGGATTTTGGTTTCTGTGATGCGTGAGAAAGTAGGTCACGAATGAAATGCTTCATGCCACGAATAAATGCTCTGCCATCCGAATGGCGCCCAAAGGATGTTTACCAAAGAGACAGTCCAGACGGAGAGCGAGAGGCACAGCCAGACTAGGACGCTTTCCAGGAATTGTGCAGAATGTCACTGCAGTGTGGACGTCAGATCTCTGAGCTGCAGGAACTCTGGCCTGGCGGCAAATTCACACAAAACGTCCCAAAGGCAATAGTGATGCTGGTGGATGCACCACCTCCTTTGGGGCAGAGTTTGCCAGAGGTTAGCTGGGGCGAGTGGAGCCATTGAAGCTGTTTTTCCAACTTCGTGTTCATCTCTGGTACATCCTGCTACCCCCTGATGATCTGGAATGTTGGGCTCCAGGAAGGAGATGCAGATTGAAGTGAGTGATGGAGCCGGGTATGTCCTTTCTACAGAGACCATGAGTCCCCTTGAAGATGTTCTCCGTTCATTGCAGTTACCTTCCCCTCACTGTATTAGTCTGTATTAGTCTCCCACCGCTGCTCTAACAAATGACCACAAACCAGGCAGCTTAAAACCACAGAAATGTATTCTCTCACCATTCTGGAGGCCAGAAGTCTGCACTCGGTTTCACTGGACTGAGGTCAAGGTATCTGCAGGGCCTCGTTCCCTCCAGAGGCTCTGAGTGGGCATCTGTTAACTTGCCTCTAGCTTCTGATGGCTGCTCAAAGCAGCCACACCGCCTGCTTTCTCTGCCTGTGTCGGATCTCTCTCTGCCTGTCTCTTATGAGGATACTGTGATGGCATTTAGGGCCTACTGAGGTAACCCGGGATAATCTCCCACCTCGAGACCCTTAACTTAATCACATCTGCAAAGTTTTTGCCAAGTAAGGTGACATTTACAAGTTCTAGGAATTAGGTCCTGACATCTTTGGGGCCATTCTTCATCTTACTACGCCACCTCTCAATTTTTCAGCAGTTCTTTGCTTCAGTGTTAGCAGAGCACTGATCATCTGTAATTACTGAGTGGCACTGGAAAGCTCTTCCATGGACTTCCTGCCAACTAAGGACTCTCTGGCCTCGTAGCACACAGGCACGTGCGTGTGTGTGCGTGCACGTGTGTGTGATTGTGTGATAAAATGCCCTGGCAAGGAGGGGCATTTTACCACAGACATTGCTTCCAATTGCCTTTGTGTGATGCTAATAATAAAACTGGGTCAGTTTTATTTTGGGCGGACCCCTCTCCCCCCACCGCTGCCACCTTGGTACATCACTGCTCTGGCAGCTTCTCAGTAAAGGAACCAGCTCCTACTTTATGGATCACTCTAGGCTCAGAGGGGTGAGAAGATCTGCCCACGGAGCTGAGACCAGCACTCATGGCTCCTCGCTCACAGCTCAGGGCCAAGTCCTTGCCCCTTATGTCCCTCCTCGAGCCCCATGACTGGCTTCCACTTACTAAGCTCTGAAGGCTCCAGAGGTCCAGCTTGACCCTCATGCTTCTCTTCTGAGCTGTCATCTTCTGCTCTTTCTTGGGGGCTTTTCTCCTTCCCAATCTAAGTCTGGTTGCAGAGTGGGAGATTCTTTCTCTATTTTCCTGTTTCCTGGGGCAGGTGGAACATCTGGTCCAAGGGCCTCCAGGCTGCTCACCAGGGGAAAAGAAAGCCACAGAGATGTAGCAAAGATTCCAGGCATCTTATACCATTCTTACGGCCGTGAGTCACGATCCATAGTTCCGTGTTCCTTCTCTTAAATTGTGTGGGAAGTCCCTCTGGGATGTTCTTGGATGTCCTTCTCACTGTACCTGGCCAGTTTTAGCTACCCAGGTCTGATTAGGCTGGAGGCTGCCTAAACCGCTCAGGCAGATGGGGCTGGCAGATCCTTCTAGCCTTCCTTCCTAATCTTTCTAGGTGTGGGACTCTTAGGCTGGCCCTCGGTTTCCTGGGATGGCTCTGGGGGAACTTCTGTGCACAGTTGCTTTGCACAGGCTGTGTGTTCCTCTCGTGAGCCCCCGAAATCATATGCACAGAGTCACGTAAAGGCCACTCTCCCTTGCTCTTTGGATTATACCCCAAGCCCCAAAGTAGTCGCTGACAACCTGGGGTAAAATACTGACTCACTTTTCCTAGGCCAGAGAAGGCCCCTGTGGCCTTTGACACCGAAGGAGGCCAGGTGGCCGTCATGACCCATTTGCCCTTTCAGTGTGCTCCCCTACCCCTATCCTGGGCCATTCCTAGGGTGGGGACAGATCTTAGCAGGGAACACCCCCAGGCTGTCTTCACTCTAAGATGTGCGCAAATCCAAAAAGAAACTGCCCATATTCACTGCCCCTGACCCCCGATGAAAGCTCCAAGCTATAGCCCCTGAGGCCCCATGAATATTTTAAACTTTGATTCATCCATGTGGACACTCCTCTTTGGAGAGCATGGGGCGGAGCATACACTACCTTGCAGCCCATCTTTCTGTACAGATTTCCAGGTACCTCTCCCCCTCCCTCCCTCCCTCCAGTGGTGACCTTGCGGGCTCTAGTCCAGATAACTCTCGCTTTCCTTTCTCCTCCGGAGAAGTGTGACGCGTCCTAAATTGGCTCTTAAAACTCCTTTAAGATTTTATGTGGAACCTAGAAAAATGGTAGAGATGAACTTATCAGCAAAGCAGAAATGGAGGCACAGACATAGAGAATAATCTTACGGTTGCCAAGGGGGAAGCGGGGTGGGTGGGAGGAATTGGGAGATGGAGGTTGACATAGACACGCTACTATGTATAAAAGAGATAACTAATGAGAACCTACTGTTTAGCACAGGGAACCCAACTCAATGCTATGTGTTGACCTAAATTGGAAGGAAATCCAAAGAAAAGTGGAAATATGTATACGTATGGCCGATTCACTTTACTGTACAGCAGAAACTAACACAACATTGTAAAGCAGTTATACTCCAATAAAAAGTTAAAAAAGAAAAAGAAAAGAAAGATTTTCTCGTTTAGCCTTCCAGGAAGACCCGGGCCCCTGGAAGGCCTCCTCTCCCCTGCTTTCTCCGCTCTCTTGTGTTTGCCAGCGGTTCCTCACGGGCCAGTCCTTAAGGCTGATTTGACGTAGGTTGAATGCCAGCATCTTTTTCAGCTACTTTAAGCCAACGGTCCGCCCTCTGACACAGCCCGGCCCCCCTGGGAGAACCCGTCTTGCTTGACGGGAGCTGCATCCCTTAGGTTTGCTCCCTCCTTCCAGCTCCTGGGACTTTTCTCTTCACACCAAAAAGCTCCTGTGCTCCCCAGACGGGCCTCTGGTTCACAGCTCTGCATGGAGCTCAGTGGAACGATCCGGATGGCCCCAGCTCAGGTTATTGTGGGTCGGGGCCCCCTCTTGTGTTACTTTCCCCTCCATTCTCTTCTCTCTCTGCTCCCGCCCCCGCTTCCCCCTGCCCTCAACGGAGCAGAATCTTTTCCAATCGCATCTTTAAAAAAGAAAATGCTTCAAAATACGGAGACAATAAAAGACATAAAACCTGCCGAGGGACGAGGAGGTTATTTCCAGAAAACATGTGTTTTCTGACAATTTTGGCAAAGTGCTTCCCAAACATCTGCATTAAATATTCCCCAACACAGTGTGCTTAATGAAGTCTTGGAGTAAATAACACAGAATGGCAATCACCAGGCGGCTTGGGACTAGACAGGCCCTCTACCTGGGTTTACTTCTTGGGACTCCAGGGTGAAGGAGGCCCTGGGACCTGGGCTCCGGGGCTGCACGGGGATAGATTTGCTTTTGCTCAGACAGCCCTGAATATCAACTTGCTCTTAATTTAGCCACTGTGCTATCATTCTTCTGCTCCACAGATGAGAAAAACGAGGCAGGGAATAGTCAAAGTTTATCTCCTAAGTACCTCTGTACCTCGTCCACTCGTTGAAGAGGCTGGACTAAAGTTTCTTCTTATTCTCAACTGGTCTGATTCTATGAAATCACTCCTTCCAATGCTGATGAGTGCGGCTGCCTCTCTAATTTCTGAGGGATGTGAAGGGTTTTCTAGCAATCTGCAGGCTGAACTGAATGCGTCTTTGTGCTTTCCATCACGGTCTAAAAGAAAATCTTTGGAATTGTAGCAGGGGAAAAAAAAAAAAAAAAAAAAACATCTGAAAATGTCTCAGAAAAAGAAAAGTGCCTTCACGGTAGCCTCTGTTGCACAAAAGGAAAAAGAGCTTGACATTTTCCCAGGAGTGAATGAGTAGGTGCAGCAATTGTAAGGGTTTGTAATGGCAAGGTCTCCCAAGAGCTCTGGGATAAGGATGGGATCATTACTGAACTTCTCAATGAGCTTTTTAAGGGATGACGCACTGGCTGGAACCTAGGATGCCATTATATTTCTCGGGTGAGGAACCAAAAGGCTGTTTTAACGCATCTCCTGCTCTACTCCCCTCTTCAGTAGCCTGTGGATCCACGTATGTACGTATGTATGTATCTCTCCCTGTCAAATCCATCTATGTACGTATGTATCCATCCATCCATCGGTCTGTCCATCTATCCATCCATCTGCCTTTCTTTCCCTTGATCTCGCCTGCCTGCTGTGACTCTGCCTCTTCTCATTTTTGTCTCGTCAGGCTGAAATTACTTGTCTTCCCAGTAAGGATGAATAATGACCCCCACCCCGCCCCCCCGCAGTATGTCAGTCTTTCTCCTGAGTGGACTGTTCAGATAGGTTTCATTGAATTAAAATTCCAAGTCTGCCCTGAAAGTTGAAACATACATCTTTAATGCTTCCTAAGGGTTTTCAGAAATTCCACTACAGCTGATCATAGCTGCTGATGGTGGGGCGCCTCTACTCTAAATGGTCCCGGAGGCCTTTCAGTATGATCATCAAGGAGGTGTCCCCAGGTGCCTGTTGGCAGTAAGGGTCGACATCTTCCCATTCAAATTCTCTTTGTCTCCTGAGGTGTGGATGGAATTTGGAGGCTGCAGGATCCCATGGAGGATGTGTTAATGCCGTCTCTTCCTTAAGGAGCTTGAGGTCTTGGAAAGAAGACTCGCATTTCCTGAGAACAAACAGAGTCATGAAGTCTACAAATAGAATTTTTAACGAGCAGATCATCTCTTCCAGGTCCCCGACCCTGCTCATTTGACTCGCTGGAATGTAGTGACCATAGCTGGCATCGATTGAGAGTGTAGACATTGTTACAAGTGTTGTACACGCATGAACACACTTAATTCCCACAGTAACCCAATGGGGCAGATACTATTAATAGCCTTATTTTACAGGAAGGGGGTTAATGAGGTAACTGATATCTTTTGGATGGTGAGGCACACATTCTGTTCGGGGATTAAAGAGACAAGGGAATCCAAAAAGTGAATTTCTGTCCTACCCACATTTAAAATTCCCTACTGGCAGGCAAAAATAATTTTAAAATAATTTAAAAAATAGGGCAATAAGGATAAATAGGGCAGGGAAAAAATAGAGCAACTATGGCTAGATTCCTGGTCTGCTGGGGTGGACGTGAGTAGGGATACAGGACATCATCTCGAGATCATCCTCGGCCCCTGGTCAGCTGTTGAGAACATCTGTAAGACAGGTGGGTCGCTTCAGCTCTGTGTCATGGCCATTCTGAGCCCCACGGGGCTGATGATGCCTTTTCTCCATCTCTAGTCATGCTCTTCCCGCTGGGGGTGCAGACTCACCGGACGCAATAGAATCTGGGTTTCCATCTATGCCTGACTTGTGCTGCCCTTTACTCCGCAAGTTTCTTGGCTCCTGAGGGGTGGAGAGGGCAGAGGAAAAGGGAGCTCTAAGGACCAGCTGCCCACGCCTCTGATCTGTTTACCTCTGCGTCTGTTGGCAGGTGCAGGGTTGAGGAGGGTGAGGGGACCGAACCCAAGTCGCTCCTTCTGCAAGGCTGGTGGGATCTCCGTCACATTCCATCAACACTGTAGACGGCTAGTTGCCATCCTTCTGGACAGGACCATGACTGCCTATGCTTTCCAAAAGGCTAAACTTGGCTTCTGTTTTTAAGCCTTTAAACCAGAGCGTGGAGAAAGCAGGTCCCTCCAGTGCAGGATATTGACAGCTTATCTAAGTTTAGAGGCCATGAAGGGTGTGATTTTGCATATGTCCCTTCCTGATGCCAGTTGGCACCGCAGAACTCAGCACAAGCCCTGAGCATTTTCGTGCTGCTCCCTCGCTGTGCGTGCGCGCATGTGCGCGCGTGTGCGCACAAACACACACACACACACACACACACACACACACACACACACACACACACACACACACACACACTCACACCCTGTGCGTTCCAGACAGGCTGCTTCAAGCAGGTGACTAAGAAGAGACAACAAAAGCATTGTACCAGTTGCTTTGAAAATGGCTCCTTTCAAAATGCCCTTGAGATCTGGGTGCAACTCTCTCTCTGGAATCTATGGGGAAATGCCATGTACCCAGCACAGTGTTCCGAGGCACAACAGTTCCTGTGTCGGCCAACTGTGCCCTCTGCCAAGCCTGTTTAGAGTAAGCTTTCACTGCCAGAGCCTCTCACGCTTCTCAAATTCAGGACATAGCCACTAGATGGCGCTAAAGGTCTGTGAAACTCGTTTTTGGTAGGCCCTTAAATCTGTAATTCCACCCTTAGCTGAAGAATCCTTGCAGAAGAGAGAGACCTTGATCATAAATCCCACACGCAATAACAGGTTCATAATGCATCCTAGTGACTACACGTTGTATTTCTTTTTCTCCCTGAGAAATAAAATTTCTCTTTCAATGGAGAAAGATGTTCCTTAACATCTAACATGTGCTAATGTTAAATCTCTTTCCTAGGAAGCCTGCAAACTAAGCCTTTAATGTGCACTGACCAAGACATCTGGGCAATGTCTGCGGCGGGATGCCGATTGATAGCTTGAGGGACTGAGAACACATAAGACACAGTCTTGGCAGCCTGGATAGAGAAGGTTACTTTTCCCCTAAAAAATGAACATTTGACTTGTCAAAAACGTTTTCTCATTGATCCACTGAGACAGAATCTGCAGGTTGGAGAGGCAAGTTTACGGAAAATCTCCTTCATCTTTGGAAGGGAAGTTAGGGGAAAAGCAGAGACTAATTTCTTCCGTTTAAAAAGTATTTACCTATTTGAGAGTGAGTTTAAGAATATAATATTGGTGGGACAGAAATGCATTTCTTTTTTTCCCTGACTCTTCCATCCCATGGCCTTCCACATTACCTGGGTAAGAGGAATGACAGAACGTTAAAAAAATGCCAAATGAGGGAATCAACAGCAGAATCTATATGAAAACAGAGCGCAATACATTCACCAACATCTCAGTTTATTTTATTTTATTTTTTTGTGTGTGTGGTACGTGGGCCTCTCACTGCTGTGGCCCCTCCCGTTGCGGAGCACAAGCTCAGGATGCGCAGGCTCAGCGGCCATGGCTCACGGGCCCAGCCGCTCCGCGGCATGTGGGATCTTCCCGGACCAGGGGCACGAACCCGTGTCCCCTGCATCGGCAGGTGGACTCTCAACCACTGTGCCACCAGGGAAGCCCTTCAATTTAGTCTTAATATCGGTCCTTTTGTTAGCAGTGCCATGCAGCGAAAAGGGCTGGAATTCCCTGATTATGATGCACCTTTTGGTAGCTTATTGGTGAAGTCTTTACGTGTTGATTGTTTGTCATGTGCACAATGTGAGATTAGATAAAAACCAAAACCAAAACCAAAACGGAAAAACCCACACACTTAAAACCAAATTGCATTGCAATTCCTTTGAAATCTCTACCTGTCATAGAGTCCCAGTTAAGTCTCCAAATTGCTTTCTGGGGTCTGCGCTAGAAGGGCAGGTGCCTTGCGTCTCTCTTTCCTTCTTGCGTGCCCAGCACCTGGCCACACGTCTGGCATATGTGTGGGGACTCCATCTACTTGCTCCGGGAAAGAAGGGCATGAAGGACTGGCTGTGGGCCCAGCACGGAGAGAACGTGTTAATTTCTATATTTTGTATGTGTCCCATTCTGAAATCTGCCTATTTCAGACTGACCCCTCCAGAGGCAAAGACTTACCTTAGAGACCTTGCAAGCTTATGGTTGGAAAACGTTAGGATCAAAACCACCACACTGGGAATTCCCTGGTGGCGCAGTGGTTAAGAATCTGCCTGCCAATGCAGGGGACACGGGTTTGAGCCCTGGTCCTGGAAGATCCCACATGCTGCAGAGCGACTAAGCCCGTGCGCCACAACTACTGAGCCTGCACTCTAGAGCCCGCGAGCTACAACTACTGAGCCCACGAGCCACAACTGCTGAGCCCACAAGCCACAAGTACTGAAGCCCACGCACCTAGAGCCCGTGCTCTGCAACAAGAGAAGCCACCGCAATGAGAAGCCCGCGCACTGCAATAAAGAGTAACCCCTGTTCACTGCAACTAGAGAAAGCCCACGTGCAGCAACGAAGACCCAATGCAGCCAAAAATAAATAAGTGGATAAATTATTAAAAAAATAAAACCCACTGCACCTCCATGACAAAAATGGGGACAATCTGCTGCCTTTCAGAGAAATCAAACCAAGATTCTCACAGTTAAATGTGGCGAAGTTATTATTATTTTTTTTATTGAAATATAGTTGATTTACAGTGTTGTGTTAGTTTCAGGTGTACATCAAAGTGATTCAGATATATATATATATATATATATATATTCTTTTTCATATTCTTTTCCATTGTGGTTTATTATAGGGTATTGAGTACAGTTCCCTGTGCTATACAATAGGACCTTGTTGTTTAAAAATATGGAATGCTCCGCGAATTTGCATGTCACCCTTGTGCAGGGACCATGCTAATCTTGTCTGTATCGTTCCAGTTTTAGTATACGTGCTGCCAAAGTGTGCGCTGGCACAATTATTTGTAACAGGTTTGTTTGTTTTTATTACTATGTATCATAAACAAGAGGCATTTACTCTGTCAATGTTTTTCTTCTCCAGAGTTGGATGATGTCTTCCTGGCTTCCACAATGCTAAATAGCCATCTCACATGTAGTGCCGCCTGTGTGGCCATTTGTAAAAGGGATGTCCACGGACCCCCCTCCCCTCCCCTCCCCTCCCTCCCGTCCCCTCCCGTCCCCTCCTGCTCTCACTTCTATCCTCTCTTCCTCCAGACAAAGAGATAGGTCTCTTTCTTTCCCTTCAAGATGAGATAAATCATGGTCTCTGATCTTCAAAGGAGGAACAGTTGTGTCTCCTTGGGCTGCATCCCCATTCAGTGATGGAGAATCACAGGTCAAGGCTGGGGGACGTACCATCTACCTCCCAACAGCTGGGCCCCAGAAGCTGGGATGTGACCACAGCAGGACCAGAAACTGCTACCTCTTCCCAGCTGCTGAGGCCACAGACCCAGCAGTGAGGGAGCAGAAATGGCCTCCCGCTTTTCCCTTAGACAGCCTGTTGGCTGTCACACCCAGGAAGCAAACTGAATGCAGCGCAGATCACACTTCAGCTGGGAGTTCCTTATTCTGGTCAGAACGTAAGGATGTAGCTTCAGGGAACGCTTTTCTTTGTGGTCCCTGAGGTCCCCTTCTGCTCTGGGGCAGCACCTCACCTATCCCACAAGGGGTTTTGCTGGAGACTCAGCAGCATAGCTCTCTCCAAAGATATGGCTTCATCGATAGCGTCATCCAAACCCCTCACAGAATTCTTGCTCCTTTTGTCCTCTTTTCACATCCTTATCAGGACCCAGGGGCCAGGAGTTGTGAAAGGTGTTCTGGGATCATCTCCGTGAATTCTGCTGAGACAGGTCTGTCCCAATCATCTTGATATCAGATACCAGTTTTTTTTTGGCACCTCAGTTGAAATGGAGGCAGAAAGAGTCTCTTTCTAATCTCATTCCTTCGGGACTGAATGAGATCCTGTCGCTAAAAACCAAATGTGAAGAGATCTCTGTCAACTATAACATTCTGTGCAAACGTCACTTACGAGCATCACCGTTCTCTGCTAATCTGATAACGGAGTCTTCTTACAACCACTACCAGGAAATAGGAAAAAACCCTTTCCAGTGAGACAGTGTACATTCTGGAAACAATGTTTACGTTCCAGGGTAATTAGTGAGTGATAATCTTTGGTAGGGGAGCAGTTAATTTCCAATCCTGTATCCGAGGCAGTGGGCAGTGGCCATGTGCTGAGACTGTGCGGTGAATACTAACCGTCCTCAAAAATACTGCCCCGATTCAAGTGGGCTGAGGGCAATCAGTGGCACATCAAGTGACTGTAAAACAATGCTGTTGTTTTCAAGAGGCAAAGAGAAATTCAGTCAGCATTTAATACCTAAGGGAATGAAAGTGGGGGAGGGATGAGTATTCCAGGGATGGGCACACAAATGGAAAGGAGAGGGGCTCCACGAGGCGTGTGTGTGTGTCTGTGTTGTGTGTGTGATTTGTGTGTGTGTGTAGCGTGTGGGTTGTGTGTGTATGTGTATGTGTGGGTTGTGTGTGTGTGTGTGATTTGTGTGTATGTGGTGTGTGTTGTGTATGTGGTGTGTGTGTCATGTGGGCTGTGTGTGTATATGTGTATGAGTGTGTGCTGTGTGCTGTGTGTGTGTATGGTGTGTGTATGTGCACACATGCTTGTGTACCTGTAACTGGGGAAGGGTGCCTTCAGAGCATTAATTAGACACCTAATTGCCCTGTTAGAAAGTTGATGGAAGGAAGGTCTTAAGAGCTGATTCTGAGCTAAGGTTTGATAAATAGTGAATGTTGAGTCATGTTGAATTCTGGCATAATATAGATGCCAGGGGTTTTCCCCAGGAGGCGGGCGTGGGGCAGTGCTTGGTAGACTTGGGGGGCATGTCACCTCGAGGTGGACGCCACTGGGTGACCAACCACCCTTGGCCATGAGTAGACCTTACAGTGGGGCAAAGAGAAGAGAACTCAGCTATTGTCAGTCTCCTGAACTCCGGGGAACTTGCCAGTCCTCCTCCCATGGGGCTACAGCTTCTCCTTGTCACTGTCTGCGTCCCTGGTCATGTCTCTGCATCTTCCCCCTGGCCCCTGGAGCTTTTCCTCCCAGTCTCGCTCAGCCTTAAACCTTTGCTCTGTTAGCACGCACCAGATCTTCCTGCCCTAAATCCATTACTTGTGACATTCTTCTTGTTCTGTTGTGTGTGACTCACGCCAGGGTACCAGTAAAGGGTTCTGGTCAGCCTAGTTAGAGGGAGAAACACACAGATTAATAACCTGAAATACCCTCACGTGGATAATTTAAGAGTGAAAGCCTTCACGATACCATGCCTTAGAGAAAACCCCTGTTCCCACCTGCCATGTATTCTTCCAGGCACCTGATGACATGGGCAAGAAGACATGCAATCATGTCTGTGTTATTTACAAAAACGGGATCTTACTACATGGACTCTTCTGCGTCGTATTTTTTTCACTTGACACATCTTGGATGTCTTTCCAAATTGTGAGCCGTAGATCAACCTCAGAACCTCTAGGGGGCGCACGAGGATGTTATTTTGGGAAAACTGCCCAGGCAATCCAGGAGCTAATCCTTCCCACCCCAGGCCGCTGCCCTGCGACCCCTCTGTGATGAATACCCTCACTCCTTTGCTTGGTGCCCACAGAGGCTGTGCTTGATGCCTTATCAGCACACTTATTGTCCCTTTATTAATGTCGAAAAGAACCACAGAAGGGCTGTTGTCTAGCTTTCCTTTCCTGCAGCTGGAACCCTAATGAGCTTTGATCACCTTGAGGGAGGAGGACACATATGAAAAATGCCCAGCGTCTCTGAATGCTGCGGTGCTGCCAGGCTGGGGAGAAGCCTGGGAGGAGGTGCCCCTGCAGGGACGCTGGGGCCAGAGCCGAGGCTCCTCTGGTTCCTTGGAAAAATAACATTTCTCTTCTGTCACTGCCATTAGGTTGCTCGCAAGATGCATCTGCGCTTTTGTCTAAAAGCATAGGAGAGCAGGCACATAGAATCAGAGCAGCTCCGGTTTGCCTGTGGTTTCACCGCATCACGAATGCAGCTGGCTTCCCCGTCCTCTGCCAAGACCTGTTGCCTGATGGCTGGTATTTTTGCCTTTAATCACCGGCCTTAGAGTTCGAGGCTGGGGGTGGTGGCTCTAACTCTGCAACCTTCATCCTCACGTGACATCTGTTACAGATCTCACGGGCAGGGGCACCATTAGAATTTCAGCTTTTTCCTGAAACGAGGGACCTAGTTCAGCAAATGACTCTCTAACTTCAATAGTCTGTCTGTCTGATCAATAAGGAAACATTTTTGACAAGTTTGATGTTCAGTTTTGAGGAGGAAAATGACCTCCTTGAGCTGGGAGGGGAAGGATTTGTGTGCCAGGGCAGGAAGACCTTGGCTTTCACCCTGAGCTTGTGGAAGGAGATGTTAGGGTAATGCACACTTGGCTTCTTTTGCCTCTGTGACAACTTCTATCAGGACCTTTTTTTTTTTTCCTTCTTAAGCTCAAATATCAAAGCTAGTAGCAAACATTACAAACCATGACACCAGCAATCACAAAGAAGAAAAAACAAGCTTCTTGGAAGGGTAAATGACATCCTTTGATTTTTCTTAGGGACACGGTTAGATTATGAGTTTTCAGAAGGAGTTATTCTGACCCTTGAATGGGATTTCCATTCGGGAGAAGGCTAATTCCCTGTCTTACCTCCCTCTGTCTAGTGTTTTACTTTGTGACACTTTCTTCTCATCTTACCCATGAGGAATTTGAGGTACCGATAGGCTTGGTAAGTCTCCAGGAGCAAGTGGCATTTGAAACCTTTGTCCAACTGCATATTAAGATAGAGTCTCTGTTAATCTCAATTTTCCTGTTCCCACTGGGTTTGAGATCAGAAGATAGTGTAGATGCCCAGGAGAATTCCAGCACAGAGGCAGGAAACCCACCGAGGTTTGGGAGTGCTACCTTGCAGGGGCAGTGGGGCCTGGCCCTACCTTCACCTGGTAGTTCCTGGTACAAAGAACTCAGGTTTGATGCCCTGGATGGGCTGTCCTACTTTGCTCTTTTTTGTTTTTCTTTTGCCCATGCCGCACGGCACGTGGGATCTTAGTTCCGCGACCAGGGATCGAACCCGGCCCCCTGCATTGGAAGGCAGAGTCTTAACCGCTGGACCACAAGAGAAGTCCTCCTACTTCCTGCTCTCTAGGTGCTTGGGATGCAGGACAGCAAACCGTGGTCAGATAGAATCTTAATTGTGGGCTTCCAATTAAATGGGATGTGCTCAAGGCATTTTTTTCACTCCCAGAAGACATAGAAGGGAGTTCGTGAGGAATCCATATGCTACTCAGAAGCCTACACTTCCGAGAGGTTTGGAGGAAGTGCCTTCTATCTTGGGGGCAGACCAATTCCAACTCTGAGGCAGATATATTGAAATGATTGACCGGGAGTGTGGATACCTATTCAGGGTCTGAAAAAGAAAGACAGGGCTTAACAACTAAGACACTAATTGAACCTTGTTAGAAATCAATGCATTAAATGGAATTGAACTGGTGGATGAAGCCCCATCCAATCCGGGCCTGGGGTTTGGGCACCTTCTTTTATCAGCTCTGAGTTTAGCTTTGTTCAATGATAATCTGATAGCAGTTCTGCATGCTGATTGGCTGGGGGCGGTTCTCTTCTGCAATGAGAAACTAGTCAATCATGTTACAGGCTTTTGTCTTGGCGAAGGTATTTAGATTTCAGCCAGCTGGTAAGCTGCCTCAAGGCCACCTGCTTGACTGAAAAATAAAGCATCAGTCTCTTTCCCCTTGCAAGGAGAGGGGAGGAAGTATTGACTTGTGATAATTTTAGGTGGATGATTAAATTTGGCCTCTTAGGCTCCAGCTGAAAATTCGATTCGGATGACTGGTTTTTCTTTGCATATACCGTTGAGCAATCCTGTGTACTGCCATGGCTAATGTTCCTGTCTATTGTCCTACAGAATCCCCGGCCACTGTCTATTTCATGTGGCTCCGGGCTTCCAGAACAGAATGAGGAAATGCACTCTTACTACGTAAGTTAAGAATAAAACTCTTATGCAGGCATGCGCAGAGAGGCTCTCCAAGTAACAAAATTGCTCTGTTGGAGAAAATAGGAACAGTGATGATTTCTCTGATGATAGTTTATAAAATATACCAGTTTCCTCTGGTGCATTTCAAATTTACAGGGCAATTGGTCATGCGTCTGGCGCCATTTGGCCGAAGCATCACAATCTCAGATGCCAAAGGAGCAAACGAGTTCCATGTGTAAGAGCTGGCCCCAAGTCAGAGGGACGTTCTTGACTCTCTCACTCCCCACATCAAATCCATCAGCAAATCCTGCCATTCTAGCTCCGTGACATTTCTCCGAACTTGCTTCTCTGCATCTTCACAAAGTACCACCCAGTAAACACCTCCATCCTCTCTCACCTGGACGACTGCCAGCACCTCCTAAGTGGTCCCCCTCCTTCCATTTTTGCCTTCCAAAATCCATTCCCCTCGCAACAGCTAGGGTACTCTTTAAAAAAAAAAAAAAAAAAAAAAATTAGGTCACGAATCCCCCTTGATTAAAAACTTCTAATAGCTGCCCATCATACTTAGGTCAAAATGAAGATCTCCGGTAGAGTCCTGAGGACCTTAGGAGATCTGGCCTCTGCCCACCTGTCTGACCTCACCTCACACCTCTCTCTTCTCCCTCGCCCTGCTCTTGCTGTGTCTTGAAAACGTCAAGTTCCCTTCCATCTTAGGGCGTGTGCACTAAGTGTTTCCTGTGCCTGGAATGTTCTTCCCCTAGCCAAGATCTTCACGGAATGTCATCCTATTTATTCTGGCTTCAGCAACTAATGCAAACTAAAGTAGTCTAGTCCTTTTGTCTTACATTCTCCTGTTTTATCTTTGAAATAGCACTAACCACTACCATACATGTTTTTCCTTGTGTATTCGTTTATTACCTGTCTCCTTTACTAGAATGTAAGATCTGTTACAATTACAATACTGACTTTGTTGTATTCAGTTTTGTAAATAGCAGGTGCCCAGTAGCTTGTAAATGAAGGAGCAGGCAAAGAGGCAAAGAGGAGATTTTCCTAAGTGATACAGGAACAGGATGCTTTAGGTGTAGTCCTATCAAGAGTTAGGGGATGAGGCTGACTGGCTTTTTGCAGGTTTCTTTTTGATACATATTCTGAGCTTCTAAGTTATCAGATATTCTCCAAGACCCAATGTCTGTGATGATGTTAAATGTACTCAAACAATGACAACCTCTTATCTTGAGGAGGTAAGAGATTGACCTCATTCTCAGCTGATCTGATCAACTGAAAAGCAAAATGTGCCATTAATTTTAGGATCCATTATACGTGACATTTTTGTCTTGCTAAAGGTTAGGGGCCAATAGGAGAATTGGAGAAGCTTGCTAACCAATGTATCTTTATACACATTTGGAATTAATCAGCCCTGGGGACAGTTTTGTACTCACCCCGAGTTGAGGTCTAGGTCTTATTTTTCCAGGAAGGGCTGGTGTCTATGCTGTGTCCTCAGGTGTCTAAAATATCTTATTCATGCATAAACAAAGGGCAGGCGTGATTCAGACAGGATGAATCCCTGAACCTCACAGACAGGAGAAAAATGTGGAGTTGTGATACTTGAAACATTTCTCAGCCTCTCTTGCCAGTGCTGGTTCTGATGTTCTGAAGAACATTTCTGAAATGAACTCTGCTAAGGCTAGGTCAGTGACACCATAAAAAAGAACTTTGCAATTAAAAAGGCTTAGAGGGTTCACTGACAAGATGGCTTTTTCTTTTCTTTTTTAAAAAACAAGTCACTTAAAGAAGTAAACTCAACAGAAGTCTTTCCTTACATCAGTTTTACCATCAGTCAAAATGAAGGCATCCAGGCTGAGAAGAGCCACCATTTGAGAAACTCTAAAGGGCAGTTTTTTAGAGCTCAGCCTTTGCTTGGGAAGCCATTTTTAATGTAATGAAGGCATCTGTATGGTGACTACAGTGGTCCTTAAAGTTTGACAATCTATGAAGGAAGATAATAGGATTAGGAAATAAGATATAAATAAAACAGCTCATTGGAAAAGTCCTACCTTTTATGAACATCTATAAGCTTTACTATTTTAATGTACCAGATGGATGGAAGTGATTTAACATATTACAATGAAGGAAAACAATCACTTCCACCAAATCACATAATATCCAATGTACATTTACTACTTTTGACACATCTGGGTCTCAGGATTTAGATCTTACTAGCTGTTTTTTTTTTTTTTAAGATTTGTTTACTTATTTGGCTGCACTGGGTCTTAGTTGCGGCACGTGGGATCTTTAGTTGCGGCGTGTGGGATCTTTAGTTGTGGCATGCGAACTCTTAGTTGTGGCTTGTGGGATCTAGTTTCCCAACCAGGGATCAAACCCGGGCCCCCTGCATTGGGAGTGTGGAGTCTTAGCCACTGGACCACCAAGGAAGTCCCACTAGCTGTTTAATAAATTAGCCAAAATACCCCAAATCAGCGACAATGACGTGAATGAAAAAGGAGCAGGAGGGTCATTCGTGTCTGGGGTCCCCTTGGTGCTCTAAGAGGAAGCAGCTATTTTCCTGAGCTACCCTGTGATGATAAATGACCATAGGAGTTGACGTCAGTTCAGCCTCTCTCTTGAATGGAAAGCAATTAAGATCCATAATGAGAGATTATCCCATGGGAGGAGTTTTAAATCAGACAGTTGACGGGTTCTTTCCGACAGTTTGCCATTACCAGGACCACACACACACACACACACACACACACACACACACACACAGAGAGAGAGAGAGAGCAAAAATGACCACAGAACTCTATGACGGGACAGAACGGGAGGTTTAGAGAGTATTTGAGCTGGAAGATCTCAGAGAGCATCCAGCCTGAACTCCCTGTTATGCCAACAGGGAACTGAGACCTGAAAGGGTTAAACGATGTGCGAAGTGCCACACAGATAATGACGAAGTGAGGGCTGGTACCTGAGTGTGGTGAACCATAGCCTTTCTAGACAGAATGGAAAATTAGAAAAAAGCCCCATTATTTCTAATGCTGATTATACTGTCTTCAATGTCCTTCTGCTACAAGGTGGCATGTGTTTGAAGGAGCTATGATGTCTGTGTTTGAACACAGGATCTCTTACTCTTAGCTGTCTGATCTTAGGTAAATTATTTAACCACTCTGGGTTCCTGTTCCCTGATCCTTGGAAAGTACAAACATAGGCAGTTGTGAACTTTAAAAGCAGTATGTGCGAAAGCTAGTGTCGAGTAAGGAAGGTGGCTGTTCTTATTACATTGGAGGAAACGTTGTTTGCTAGTTGAGAGAGTGGCCACTGGAGTCAGGCTGACAGGCTTCGATTCTCCCTCCACTTCCTAGTTCTGGGACCTCCTTAGTTCTTTAAGCTTTGAGTCCTTTCACTTTTTTATTTTTATTTGGTTGCTCTGGGTCTTAGTTTCGGCAGGTGTGTCTTAGTTGCGGTAGGCGGGCTCCTTAGTTGTGGCACGTGGGATCTACTTCCCTGACCAGGGATTGAACCTGGGCCCCCTGCGTTGGGAGCGTGGAGACTTAACCCCTGCACCATCAGGGAGGTCCCAAGTATTTCACTTTTAAAATGGAGAAAACAAAATACTTACTTGATAGAACTGTTGTAGAGAATTAATAATACACTTCATGGTATGTGTGTAACCGCATTGTACGTTGTAAAGTTTGATAAACATTGGCCATTATGATAATTATCTTCAATTTTGCCACAAAGGATATAGGGCCAGAGTCAGTAGACTTTATAAAGGGTCAAATAATTAATATCTTGGGCTTTGCGTGCCATTTAAGGGCTCTGTTGCAAATACTCAACTCTGCCGTTTGTAGCAAGAAAGGAGCCATAGACAACATGGGAATGAATATGCATGGCTGTGTTCCAATAAAACTTTATTTACAAAAACAGTCAGTGGGCTGGACTTGGCTTGTGGGCCATACTTTGCTAACTCCTGATAAAGGGCAATTAAGAACTCCTGCTCTATGGCTTCCGGAGGAAGGCATCTGTTGATACAGGTAAAGGAGCAGATATAGTTTTTCGTGGAAAGAAGAACTAAATAAGTCCCCTTTAGACACATGTTTCCTATCTTCAGACCCTGTTCATGGCAGAATTTACAAGTAGTAGGGCAAGAGTCTCTTTTTTGCCCTCTGCCCGAAGCTTGCTTTCTCCCAGCAGACACGGCCAGTCAGGCTCATAAAGAGACAAAGAACCTAAGAATCACCTCACAGTCAGATCCACAATACACCCAGTTTCTATGCGGTCCTTAGATTTCATGTCATGATGTCAGCATACAAGATGATGGATATTAGTTCCAAATGCTGTGTGGTTCTGATGTTGGCATGATTTGCACAGTTCACTAGAGGTTTTCAATTTTTCTTCCCCTGCTATTTGTGGAAGAGCAGGTGGTTTCTGCTTTGCTTTGAGTCCTAGGACCCTTCATGAGAAGGTCTTCAGAGACAAGGTATTTTTGGCTTTGACACCACGCTGTCATCTTTCTTCTGTTGTTCCTGAACCCAGCAAGCGGAAGGTCAGTTGCTCCCTTTCTGGAGATGATTAAAGGTGGCACTTTGCCCCAGAGTGGAGGTGTAATCTTATTAATCTGGTACCAGAGTACATCTTTCAGGCAGAAAAAAGAGAAATTTAATCTTGGCTACTTTCACATGCAGTATCAAGACAATTTATTTCCTATCTACTGATCTAGGTTCTGGGACTGTAGGAAAGAAGCATCTTGGGCAGCTGCAAAAATTAGGGAATGAACTCTGCTAAATAAACATTCAGTGGCTTTATATAATACAAAGCACGGTGATTGCCAACAACAGTCTAAATAGTAGTGAGCTAATCATTAGAGTGAGGCTCCAAGACTTTCTCAATGATCCAGGGTTAAGTGTTCCCCACAGAGCATGTGTGCAAAGGAAGCTATTTATGGGAAAAAAGATCAGGTCCTTGTGGTCTCAGCGGAAACCTGTGACCAATATTTCCTGGTTAGTGTTGGGGGAAGGCAGTTAAAAAAATACCACGACGTTTAGGAGAAAAGGAAAGTTCTCTCATATTTCTTTTCTTTCTTTTCCATTATGGTTTATTACAGGATATTGAATGTAGTTCCCTGTGTTCTCTCATATTTCTTTTTTTTTTTTTTTTTTTTTTGCGGTACACGGGCCTCTCACTGTTGTGGCCTCTCCCGTTGCGGAGCACAGGCTCCGGACGCGTAGGCTCAGCGGCCATGGCTCACGGGACCAGCCGCTCCGCGGCACGTGGGATCTTCCCAGACCGGGGCACAAACCCGTGTCCCCTGCATCGGCAGGGGGACTCTCAACCACTGTGCCACCAGGGAAGCCCTCTCATATTTCTTAAAAAATTTTTTTAAAAATAAATTTATTTTATTTATTTATTTATTTTTGGCTGCATTGGGTCTTCGTTGCTGTGCACAGGCTTTCTCTAGTTGTGGTGAACGGGGGCTAGTCTTCGTTGCGGTGCACAGGCTTCTCATTGTGGTGGCTTCTCTTGTTGCAGAGCACAGGCTCTAGGCGTGAGTGCTTCAGTAGTTGTGGCACGTGGGCTCAGTAGTTGTGGCACACGGGCTTAGTTGCTCCACGGCATGTGGGATCTTCCCGGACCAGGGCTCGAACCCGTGTCCCCTGCATTGGCAGGAGGATTCTTAACCACTGTTAAGGGAAGCCCAGCAGGGAAGCCCTCTCTCATATTTCTGACATTAAAACATATTATTTCAGGACGTTCATAGACAGATATTGATAATTAATTTTTCCCAGAATCCTCCTTACTGTAGACCTTTGACTCTCTTGGGGGCGGGGCATCAAGTTTGTCATCTGTAATCAGAGTTCTGGGGAGTTAGTAGGATATTACCTTGCCAGTTCTCAATTACGGAATTTTTTTTCATTATGTGACCAGTGTTTCTATAGGTATTTTTTAAATTTTTAAATTTTTAATTTATTTGATTGTGCCGGGTCTTAGTTGTAGCAGGCAGCCTCCTTAGTTGCGGCTCACTGGTTCCTTAGTTGCAGCACACAGGCTCCTCAGTTGTGGCATGCGAACTCAGTTGCGGCATGCACATGGGATCTAGTTCCCTGACCAGGGATTGAACCTGGGCCACCTGCATTGGGAGCGTGGAGTCTTAACCACTGCGCCACCAGGGCAAGCCCATCTACAGGTATTAAAGTATATTTATTTTCTTGGGCATGATTTTATTTTTGTCTATCCAGACAACAGAGCTGGCATTCCTTCAGAATGGACTCATTTTATATTCTTCAATGTGCTCTCTGAGGTAACGTCTAATTATCTGTTAATTTTGTATTAATGGTGATGAATTAATGTGCAATCTTTTCAAAAGACATTTACTTTTCAAACAGAGGATTCTGTGAGATACAGGACTTTAACCCAGAGAGCTGGCTCTTCAGTCACATATTTGGTGTGGAGGAGCTCTCTGTGTAGGGAGGTGGTGAGGACGGAGGGGCTGGAGAGCTCTACCTCATCCTCTCTGAAGCCCTCAGACACATTGCTGCTGCTCAGCTTTGAATAAAGCCAAGTGCTGCAACGCAGACAGCGTGGCGGCAGAGGGGAACAGACAATGTTGGAGAGCTCAGAAAGAGGGCTTCCTCCATCACGTCAGACATATCCAAAAAGTCCAAAGGATTAGGAGTCCTTATAGACTATTAGACTTGGCTAAAAGGTTGGATTTGATGATCCTGAAGGGTCGTTTCAGTGGTGTGCTGGGTGGGAAAGCTGTCTTTTAGATGTTTGAAGAGACAATGTATGAAGGTAAGGGAGATTTGGCAAGTAAAGACTGGATGAAACTAAGGCAGTATTTGCAGGCGGTAGCAGGGCCACGTCATGGTAACAGCATGAGGAGAAGTGATGCTCCTGGCAGCCTTGCTGGTGGCACCACAGGTTCATGGAGGAGCAGGCACTGGAACCTGCAGCACCTGATACCCAGCCTTGGGACGACTTTCCACACGACAGGAACACGAGCATGTTTGATGACAGAAGGAAAGGACCAGTGGAGGCTTGTTCAGGATGCTGGAGGGGCGGTGTTCTGTTTTGTTTTTTTAAAAATAAATTTATTTATTTATTTATTTATTTTGGGCTGCGTTGGGTCTTTGTTGCTGCGCACGAGCTTTCTTTAGTTGCGGCGAGCAGGGACTACTCTTCGTTGCGGTGCATGGGCTTCTCATTGTCGTGGCTTCTCTTGTTGTGGAGCACGGGCTCTAGGCACGCGGGCTTCAGTAGTTGTGGCTCGCGGGCTCTAGAGCTCAGGCTCAGTAGTTGTGGCACACGGGCTTAGCTGCTCCGCGGCATGTGGGATCTTCCCGGACCAGGGCTCGAACCCGTGTCCCCTGCATTGGCAGGCGGATTCTTAACCACTACGCCACCAGGGAAGCCCTGGGGCAGTGGTTTTTGAGCAAAAAACACCTCTTCTCTCTGAAGGCTGAGAGGGAAGCCCAAAAGGTGGATAAAGAAACGAGGGAGGCGGATGGACGACCAATGCCAGGTTGTCATATGCTCCTCAGAAGAATCCATATTAATGGTAAATGAAACCTCTCTCTTCACACACACACACACGCACGCTAACAAATAGTGAACAATGGAAATTTAATGATTCTTACTTGGGCTGATTCTTTCCCCTTTTCAGGGAGTAAATCTTCAAATGATTGCTATGACTCGCCTTCCTGGATTTAGGTAGGGAGAGAAAATTGTTCCCATTTTCCTGTTTAAGTCTCTTTTAAATTAGGACTATTTTGATGCAATTCTTTGCCTCTAGAATGTAGGTTATGGTGGAGCTGGCTATAGTTCATGGAGACGTGAGATCACCATCCTTCCTCCCTTCCTTTCTTTCTCTTACAAACTGATTTCTAAGTGTTGGCCACATCCCAGGACTAGGATCTATAAAATAGCCTTAACGATTTTACCAGACTAGTAACCATTACAAGATACCTCTTGAAGGTAGGATATTACAAATAATAGAAAATCTACCAGCGCTATGCTAGAATCAAGCTTGGGGGCCCAGTGCACAGCATGTACACTCTGTAAATTTTCTTCCAATGCTATTTGGGTTTAGCTTGTTAGGAAATGCTAGGGGAAAAATAATGGGTGCTTTACAATCACCATAAAAAGACCCAGATTCCTTTAATTTCACATTTCTTGTGATGACAAGCCTTCATTCC
>NW_006784492.1:3107148-3120433 GCF_000442215.2 Lipotes vexillifer
ATTCCTGCTCTACCTGCTGATTCCCATCTGCAGTTCAGGACTGAGAGCTAAGAGCTAAGACGATCCTCCTTCTGTATTTATAATCTCAGGATAAACCATAGATGCTAGAAATGAATGCGTAAGTTGATGTTTATCCAAAATTCAAACCTCCAGAGAGCTCGTATTGGCAACGTGTATTTCTAAAAGTGCTGGGCAGTGATGAACAATTTTCATAATTGTCACCCAAGGCTTAGAATAATCCTGAGAGGCCGTCTGGATTATCAAAGAGAGGTGCCTTTTTGTTCAGTCTTAGTATTCGATTTCTTTCATTTGATTTTCTAATTTGCTGAAAACAGAGGATGGTTTATGAAACCTCAGCCAGAATATTTGATTAGCAGGGGCCACTGAACGTCTAGCCATTTTTTCTGAATGGGAACAAAGGGAAAGCAAATCCTGCTTTATTCTCTTCCCCGAAGAGGCCACAGGGATGGTGAGAAAGTCCCTTCTTTAAAGTAAAGCTGCTTGTGAAAAGAGAAAGGACTTGTCTCGCCTACCTTGCTAGCCACCTGCGTTCAATCACAAAAGGAGACATCACCACACAAGGGTTAATTCCTAACACCTGACTGCTCCAGGAGACACTGCCAGCGAGTCTAGCCGCTTCCCTGGTCTAATTACCCACTGAACGCTGGGGTGGGAGCCCGCTCGGCAGGAGGCCCTGCCCTACCTGCTTGAACGCTTAGGCTGGAACACGCCTGGTTTTTAATCCTATACACAGCCCAGTCTTCTGCTAGTTGTTATTTTCCTTCCTCACCTCTGGACACTTCGGCGCATTCACTGGCAACATCATCACGGTAGAACTCGGCTTTGACAGAAACCTCTTTGAAATGATTTTTTTTTTTTTTTTTCCTGTTCTGGCTTGCACTTGAATAATTCTCCATCAACAGCACGTCTGATTGAGTTGGCATCACAAACCCTTTTGTATGCTATTTTTTTTCCTTCGAGAAATATTAAAGTCTGAATAAAATTGGAATAGCTGCCTAGTAATGATCTCATTATATAAAAATACAAAAGTGCTGGCGGGGCGGGGCGGCGGGGTACGTAATGACTCCCAGGCTCAGGTATGCGGCGAATACCTATTACCTTGCAGGTGTCCGCCCACAGCAGCCCTTCTCCACGCCGCCACCACCACGCATCCCTTTCAGCCCCAGGTTCAAGTTGCAGAGAACGAATGGCTGATTGAAGGTGGGAATAGGGCTTTTTTCTTTTTCCCCTTCGTGACATATGTTAGGAGATGAAAGGAACCCGGGCCGTGTGTTTACTTCTCATTTGGGAGCTTCACATGTTCTGATTGGTCGGGAAGCCAAAAAAGGGCAGAAGGAGAGACATTTGGTGCTGGCTGCAAACCACATCCATTCTCAATGTGTAGCTGCCTCGTTTGGTGAGGATAATTGTGATGAGGTAGGTACGGACGCTCCTCAAAGATGGTTAAAAATCCCAGGCCCGCCACTCAGTTTGAGTTCTTAGGTAGCAAAGAACACACACAGATGGCGGCAGTCGGAGTGGGGCGTGGGGTGGGAGAGACCCTCTTAATGTGGGAGTTTATTAGTGCTTAGCCCCAGTCATGTTTTCTGGCTGCCAAGGCGTAAGTGCATGAGTTTAGCACATCACGGAGGGCCACGTGTAGGGTTCCGTTCCCGATACGGGCTAAGCAACACTGGACTATTTTTACCCGTTGTGATTAGCATCAAGAAAAGCAACTGGATAGGGGAGATGGTAGACCCCATTGCTCTCAACGTCCGTCTTAGGTTCTAAAGGGGCATTCGTCTAAAGGAGGATTGCCATCTGCCATCTTAGACCAGAAAGAGAGCGGTGGTGGTGGAAAAGTACCTGGCTGTTTCCTCCGGCATGAGGTTATAAAGCTGATTTTTTCTTTCTGACATCCATATTGGGAACTATCGAAAATACAGAATAATACTATGAACATAAGTCTTTGGCAAAAGGATGGCATGAATGGCAAAGATATTTTGCCCATAGTTAAAAGTCTTTCGTGCAAATGTACATGGTATATTGTAGAGCTGTGACAACAAATTCCTGTTGACTGAGGGTTATGGCCATAAAATCTAAAGAAGGAAGTGTTAGGCGGATTACACAGGGGCCTGTGTGGCCAGACGGGAGCCCCTGGCATCGGGTGGGACCATTCTCACTGTGCAGAGGTTCAGGAAAAACGCTCTCGGCCCCGATGGGATCCATACTATACACATTGCTGTTTGATACACTTCTAAGTTTTTCCTTAGTTCATTATATGTTGACGTTTGTAATGTCTTAGCCTCAGGGAAAGAATCTTCCTTCTCTCCTTCCAGTGCCACAGCTACCGTTGGGATCTGAGAGAATGTTCCCCCACTTGTGCTCTGATCTCCTTGGGTGATGGCAATGGAGGGTGAATTCAATTGTTTGCAGAAATTGAGCATTGGGACCCCAACTTCTCGTAGTTTTCCTGTTCCTTGTGGAAGGATCTAAGAGAAATAAATCCCCATTTCAGTAACTACATATCCCCTCCAGTACCCAGGCATATCTCGGGATGCCTCCCTTTTGATGATGATGATGATAAAGAAACGACCGTTCTTTGAGAGTTTAACACACGCCAAGCACAGGGCTGCCTGCTTTACACACTTGGTCTCATTACTGGGAGGTGGATACTATTATGTCATTTGCAAGATGATCTTACGGATAATAGTTTGATGTCTAACTGCAGAAGGACTGGTTTGTGGCGACACATACTTGGAGGCTGTGGAGGCCTCCTGTGGAAGCAGGAGGGGAGATGGGTTACACAGAAGAGAAATCTCTGAAGGAATCCCTTGTTTTCTCAATCCCTTTGCACTTAGTTGACCAGTTTTCATGATGACTTCAGTATTCAGCCTCCGTCGTTTGCGATACCACAGAAATACGAGGCACAATCCCTGCCTACAGGGCACCGATAATCTAGTAGGTGGATAAGAGGAGACTGTGAAAACACCACCACGTGGAACAAATTTGGGTTTCGCCTCTCGTCTCCTATTAGCTATTAGACTTTGTGGGCCTAAGCTGCTGCCTCTTCCATTTTTTTTTTTTTTTTTTTTTTTGGTCATGCCATGAGGCTTGTGGTGTTTTAGTTCCCTGAGCAAGGATGGAACCCAGGCCCTGGCAAACAGAAGAGCCAAGTCCTAACCTGACCTACGCTTTCTTCTAAAAACTAAATGATTGGACCAGATAAGAAGTTTGCAAACTTTTTTTCTATAAAAGGCCAGATATAAATATTTTAGTCTCTTGGGGCCCTACAGCCTTTGTCTGACTACTCAACGCTGCCGTCATAGCATGCAAGTGGCTGAGGACAGTATGTAACAAATAGGCATGGCTGTATTCAAACAAAGTTTTGTTTATAAGAACACCTGGAAATAAAAATCAGGTGCGCTGGATTTAGCCCATGGCCGACCCCTGGACCAGTTGATGGCTATCAGCCCTTTCTGGCTAGAAAATGCAATCGTTTCTTCACCTTCCACATTGATTTCAGCCTTGGAGTGTGGAGACATTTCTTTGGCTTTTCTCTTCTTGAGGAGGAGTATATAAAAAAATGGCAATAGAAGTGGTCCTGGAGAGGCACCAGGAGGGATTCCCAGCAATGTTTTGATTGAAATCGCAATGGGAGAAAGCCATTAAAAGAGGTGGGGAGAAAGGTCCCATTAATCAGAGGTGGGCACTGCTGTTTTAGTTGGAGATCTGGCTATCAGCTCAACAGGAACACAAGGAAGACAAGATGGGGTAGGCTGGAAAATTGGCTTTTCCAGAGGCAGAAGCCTAATGAATTCTTTTCAGAACAAAATTTTCATGCAATTCCTTATATAAAGCTTAAAATCCAAGGCATAGTCAATAATGAAATTTTGCTTGTATTGGGAAACACAATCTAGCATAGCAATGTAACAATCTTAACAAAGGATTCTAACAATCCTAACAGTCTAACACAGTCTAAACGTAGATTTCATTTTTGTTGCAAATACCTATATCTCTCCACTTGAAAACTCTCTCATGTGGTTTTGCCATATATTTGAATAACTGGGGTTTCCAAGACATTTAAACAGATGCACAGTCATAGGACTCTTCCATTGCAAGTGAAGGAAACACCTTGTTCAGTTTGACCTAAAACACAGGATATGTGGGCTCAGAATACAGCGCAGTCCAGAGGGATGCTGGCTTCCTCTGGGGGAAGTGTCTGATCCAGAATGTCACACGAGGTCATTCGTTTCCTGTCTCTTTCATTTCTTCTTTCCTTGTGTATCCGCCTCATCTGCAGGTGGACTCCTTTCTGGGTAATAGGATGCTATCCCAAGACTCACCTTCTTATATGACCAAATACAGCAGAGGAGCAGGGGCTTCTTTTTTGTCGAAAGCGATGACACAGTCTCCTTGGCCCTGATTGGGCCACGTGCCCATTTCTAAACCAACTCCTGTGGCCTTAGCCAGTTAGGGCCCACTACACAGCTAAGAATGGTAAAGGGGAGGTTCCCCAAAGGAGAGTTGGATTACATCTATTGGACAGAGGTGGATGATTTTGGGTAACTACCAGCAGATGTCCAGTGTAGTGATACATTATAATTTTCAAAACACTCTCATGGAAACTGTCTCATTTGATTTTACAACAGTTTCATGGGAATATGTTTGTCAGGTATTATTATTTCCATTTTCAGATGAGAACACTAGGGCTTAAATCACGTGACTTGTTCAAAGTCACGTAGGTGGTGAAAGATGTTGTATGACATTTTTTCCCTCATGCTGTGACGTTTGACCACTGAACAACAGGACTGTTACCTCTCTTGTTTTGGACTAGATACCTATTAATATCATCTAAATTACAATTAGCATTTTGGGGCAGCCATATCACACTGGCTTATATTGATTCTATAGCAAAGTAAGAATCTCACTGGTTTTTCCACATGATTGCTGGTAAAATGTACCTAAAATGGCTTTTTGAACCTAAGTGCAGGGCTACCTTTATTCCTGTGATATTTTATATTAAATTTCCCCCATTGCCAGCCTGGCAAGGATTTTTGAGTCATGTGGAAAAATCCAAAATATTAACTGTCTCTTCCAGCTTTGTACCATCTTCAGGTTTCACAAATAGCCACTTCTATTTCATCTTTTAAGTAATTGCTAACATGGTTGAACAATATATGTAACATTGACTAATGACTGACTTTAATCTGGAATGAAATCTCCAGGTGACACGTCACAGGACCCTACCTTTGGATTTGTTCAATATTTTTATAACTGATATGGCTGGAGGCTTAACTGATATGTTAGAAAGGTCAGTCACATCACAGATGGAATATTTCTTCTCATTTGGCCGCCTGTCCCATATTTCTGATATGAGCAACATTTTGACTGAGGACATCACCGTTTGGAATGAAAAGCCAAATGATTGCCATGGAGTCAGTGGTAACTATGATTTCGTGAAACCCCCGTATCATTTATCCTGGATAGAGTCAGGAAAATTGTGGCCGTTCAGTTAATGTTACAATCCAGAAGTGAAAATAAGAAGGTAATCACAGTGGTGGTCAAGCATCACCATCTGAGAAAATTTAGGAAGAAACACATTACGTATTCCCCTAGTGACCTAATTTTCTTTTTTCAGATTTAGAAAATTGAAATTCTAGAACTCACATGGAAGCGATACCAAGAATTCGGCCAGAAATATTATCTAGGACTCAGCTTCTCAGGCACGCACGTGGCAGGTGGGTTGTAGGCTCATCTGGTGGCAGGGATGGCAGTGAGGATTTTACCCATACGTGCTCCCATCTTATAGCTTTGACTGGGGGTTAGTTCGAAGCACTTTGAAGGAGGGTGAGAGATTTTTATGACTATACTAGAAATAATTTTATCCGTTATTATCATCATTTAAACGGGTTTGAGAAATATCACTGTGCAGCTTAATTTCTCTAAAAAGACCCCTTTTAGGACTGGGCTCAGCCCTAGAGCGGGAGGCTTGCTTCTTGAGCCCCCCCTCGGAAGGTCCGGGGGAGGCGCCCTCGTCACTTTCGCCCTGGTCGCTTTCTCCCCGAGGACCGATTCCACCGCCAAAAGCTTTGCAGCCCCTGTGTCCCAGCTGATGACCATGTTCTCCCAGACAATGACCGGAACACAGCTGTTCCTGCACTGCCTTCTGCCATCTCTGCGCCCTCTTCCCCACCCTGAGAGCTTGTAGGAACGCCACCCTCACGTAGGTATTTCCTAGAGAAATTTTGCTTTCAAACTAATGGATGGGTTTCACGGAAGATGAACAAAAGCGATTCTCTTCTCTTCTTTCCCATTAAGTGATTAACCTTGAGATCTGGAAAATACCGTTTCTGTTTAAAAGGAGAAATATTTAGAGAGCAAGCTTCACCTTTTCCCAGCTGCTCTCAGAAAACGAGAAAACAGTTGCTTGTTCTCTTGTTCAGGGCTCTCACCCGCCCTCTCCCCTCCCAGCGGCCCCCTTTCCCCATCACAGTCCTTCCTCAGCTCCAAGCACAGGATAAGCTCGAAAATGTTCCAGTCTTGTGTTAAGCATCAGCCACGTGGCACTGCTCAAAAGAGGTTAAATGCTTGTGTGAACCTGTGTTTTCCACCCCCCGGCCAGGCAGCCCTAAGCCGGGGTGATCCGGCCTCGCCTGGGCCTCTCCCCACAAGAGACTCGTGGTGCGGCGGGATGATTGAGGTGACCTCAGCCTCCCCAGCAGCTGCTGACTTGCACTTGGAAATTCAATCCTCTCAAGGTAATTCCTCAGCTTAGGAGAAACTTCCAGCAATGAATTCTGGCTTTGATGCAGGGTAAAGGCAGGCTCCCTGGCTTCCACAGACGCCGGGCCTGGGGTGGGTGAGAAGCGTTGTGTTATCAAAGCAGTTTTACAAGTAGGACTCTTGTGGGCTCATTAGGAGGTTTCTAGCAATTTCTAGAACACCGTTCTGAATCTTCTTTCCCTTCGGAGGTTTTCTGCATCCCAAATGACTCGGGCCCGTCCGGCCACCCCATAGGCTACAAGGTGGCCTGGCTTCGAATGTCAGAGTAAAACTATGCTTCTGTCTCTTCTCGGCTGGAGCATCTCTCACTGCTTAGAGTGGCACTTTGGCACTAACACTGGAGGCCGAGCTAATTATGGAAGGAGATATGGGGGCACCATTTGCTATGGCACCTCGGTCACCTCCTGCAAGCTGGTGGAAGTGGACATCTTGGCATAAACAGATGGGGTACCAGGTTCGGAGAAATTCTCCTCAATGCAGGGAAGTGGCCCAGAGATTCTGCAATAACCATCTGCTTTTAAGATTTGGGGGATCATTTTTCTCAGGCGGTAACCATTTCCCTTTCTTTTCCTTCCTCACTCCCCAAAGCCGCTCCCATCCCCAAGACCAGGAAGTCTCCAATGGTGGATGCAGGGACTGCCATGACACTCCTCTGCCTCCTCACGGGGACGGCTTTGTTGTGGGAAGACCTGAATGTCCTTGTTGTCCCCTAAAGCTTCAGCTCCGAGTTTCAGGATGTGATTTGGCAAGTGCCAAATCCAATCGTCACTGAGCCCTTGATCATCTTTTATGCCCCATAGAAGTATGTTTTTATTCATCCATTTCTTCAGGAGGTAAGAAATAAAGCCGTTCCATTCTAGGCATAAATTAGCATTTATAACAATGCAGTGCAAAAAGTGTAATTTAAATAGAACTGATTAGAATTTTGATAGGGCACCTAGGAACCTCTAAACAAATGCTGATCAGGTAATGAGTGGAACAAGCCATTTATTTCAGGGCTTCACTTCTCCGTTCGATGATTGGGTCATAGTTTCCCAAACATCTACGGCGACTGTTCATTAATTATTCACTTCTCGCTCAGTAATTGCCCAATTTAACTACAAACCGTGAGCTTATAGGCAAAGCCACAGAAGACAGCAGAGGGAAAAAGGAACAACCTAGATAAAAGTATATTTTCTTTTTGTAATAACATTCGCTAATTCAAGGACTCAGAGAGAGGGTTAGCTATTGTTAGACTTTGGCCTTTGTCTCATCTGCATGCAGTGGAGTAAACTGCTCACCATTTGTTAAGCGGGGACGTTTAAGCTCCAGAGTGCCGAGCTTTGCAAATGAGGCTGTACAAGTTGGCATTCAGCCTGTCTTTGTGGGTAGAGCCTCACCTCTGGGTCAGTGAGCAACGTGCCGTAAGTGGGACAGAGAAGTTTCAGGATGCTATCATCCTGAATCACATGTTTTTCTTTAGGTGCCTCATCTTGGAAAATGTTCTGAATCAATTCTGAAAGGTTCATTTGCAGGGTTTTTCTCCTTTGATATTTTGGAGGTTTTTCTTTTATTAAGAAGATGAAAATGTTTCCCTCTTATTTCATGAGTTCGACTCACATTCAGGAAATTCTGGGTGCGGTGGCTTCCCCAGTATATCATTACATTCCATGTTCTGCTTTACTTATTGATTATCTTCACTGGTAGTTAAAATTAGTTTATCAGCCCTCTTGTCTTGATATAATCTTGGTATTAGTAGGATGTCATCTGCTAGAATGCAGGTTAGAAATGAAATCCCAAGAAAGGCAATAAGTTAAACAATTGTTCCACCCCCAAGTCAGAACAAAGCATTGTTTTAAAGGAAGAATCATCAGTTTATTATAGTTTTTAAAAAAAATGTTTATTTATTTAGTTATTTGGCTGTATAGGGTCTTAGTTGCAGCACGCGAGACCTTCATTGCAGTGCGCAGGCTACTCTCTAGTTGTGGTGCGCGGGCTCTCGAGTGTGCGGGCTCCGTAGTTGGAGCACGCGGGCTCTAGAGCTTGCAGGCTTAGCTGCCCCGCGGCATGTGGGATCTTAGTTCCACGACCAGGGATCGAACCGGCGTCCCCTGCATTGGAAGGCGGATTCTTAACCGCTGGACCACCAGGGAAGGCCCTTTATTATAGTTTTAATGTTGCCCTCCTTGTCCTGGGTGTTTTGTGGGTGAAGAACCTCCAGGGATGAGGCTCTACAAAGTGGAGCGTGCTTTGAACGCGCACCTGATATCTGGGGCAGGTGGGAGAACAGGGCTAGCGTGATCCTATGGTCTGGCGGGTTAATGGTTGGCATAGCGATTTGTGTGAGTGGCCCTTGTCTTTCTTCGTGCTGCAGCCTGAAAAGAGAATGTCTTCCTTCCTTTGGGTCATGACTGGGTACAAAGCAAGCATCTAAGGCGGTACCCAGTGGAGGAGGCATCTACACTGCTCATCATTACAGAGTTCATAAAGCTGGGGTCTAGGTGAAACCCACATGCTGGCAGTGGAGTGACAAGCATGTGTAGAGAATTTCTGTTGATGAAACAACAGCAAATATCTCTGGGACGGAGTCTTTGTTGCCCAAACTTACCGTATCCTTGGGGAAGAATACGTAAAAGTTTGTTATTGCCGCAAGAATTGATAGCAGCCTGGCTCTATGTTTGCATAATTCAACCGTCCTCTGAATACCTGTTTCTTCGAATAGGTGTCAGGCCATTTTACAGCCGAGTAAACTAAGGCAAAGAGAGGTGAAGAGATTTGCCATGCTCACAAAATAATTCTGAGGCCTAGGAGAAATGAGGACCAATGGTCCACTGCAAAGCGATTTAAAGGCCTATGTGTATCCCTGTGTATCCCTGTGCCTTTCTTTTTAAAATCAAGTAAAAAGGAATTAGGTGTACTATTAGAGATGGCTGGTACTGTTTTCGACAGTGATGATTTTGGTTCTCATGAACTTTGCTATTTAGAGATACGCTAAGAGAACTTGCTACCTTGGAACAAGCAAATGGCAAACAGATAAAATATTGTGTTTGGGGTAATTTATTTACTATGGCTTTGTTAACTGAGCAATTAACTGGATTATTTCCCTAATGTGAACAGGGACTCTATTCATATTAAAACGATTAATTGGACAATTGTTGTAGAGGGTGAACGTTTACTCTCTTATTTTCCCCTCCTCCTCCTGTCACCTCTCCTTTCCCGCATGTCTGGCTCTCTCAGAGAGGGCAGTTTCCACCGCATGATGTCTACGTGAAGATTGGAAGCTCTCAAAAATCATAGCAAGGAATTATAGCCGCACACTTATTCTCAGCAGATCTTTGCATATCTTTGGATTTTTATGTTTTGCTTACTTTCCAATGACTGAGCTCCATGCTGTAACATCTCCGTTATTTTGGTGGGTGGATTAGAGCTTATTGTCTCTCACAGCAGCCTTCGGCTGCCCTGGGTGAGACCTCCACAGCCTTACTTACCTTATCATAATATTGGAAAGCAATTTCTCTTGACTGCTGTGAACCGACACTAGAATTCTGAAATGCTGCCACAGTCATTAAGTGATTTCCAATTAGTTAATTGGTTTCACAGGCTGCTTCTTTCTAAACTGTACCTTAAATGAAAAGCGGAACCATTCATTTTTGAGAGGGAAAAATATCCTGGGGCCTTTGGGTTTTAAGATCCTGAAACGAAGCATACTTTGGAAGAAACGTCACTGAAAACACCAGTCCTGCAAACAGAAAATATTATTATTATTATTACAGAAAAGAACGGACGGTCTCTCCTGGCCTTGCCAAATGGTCGAGGGTTTATTTTGCCCACTTTAACTTTGAATCAAAGGAAGTGACGTAGATTATCAGAGAGCAGCACAGAACGTGGAGAGTTTCGAGATCGACATGGATTCTTCTCTAGGGAAGCTACCTGGGCCTCTGTGTTGGGTCTTCAGGGCCATGTCTGCTTGGCTGCTCTAGGATGCACTAACCCTCACTGAGCAGTACGGCAAAGTCCTTGTGCATGGTTCATCAAGAAGCTGCTTTTTGGAAAGGGAACTCTATATGGTTAGGTATGTGGACTGACAGAAGGAATGGGGTGAAAGAAGGTGAGAAGTTTATGTAGAATATCTCTAGTCAACGCGTGTTGTTAATGGTGGGGGCCATAAGCTGGATTTTTGAGCAATAACTGATTTGCACAGTAGAATAAATATTTATTCAATAGGGTAGATATGGTAATAATTACCCACTAGGGTAAATCAATCATCCGTTTTCCCTGATAGAGAAAACTTGGCTTTAATAGTAGGTAGGCTGCATAAAATATGAATGCAAAATTTCCTCTCTGTTAATTAGACAAAAACACAGCCAATCAAATAAGAAGCATCGGAGTCTAGCGGTTAAAAGCATGGACTCTGGAGATATACTGCCTGGGTGGAAATCCTGATCGTCACTTTCTAGTTGTGTGACTTCGGGCAAGTTGCTTGACCTCTCTGTGCTTGTCTCCGGGGAAATGGAAGAGAGCAGTAATACCATCCTCACAGGGTTGTTATGAAGGGTGAACATAAAGGGTTAAAATTCATCAATCCCTTAGAATCGGGTTTGAAACATAGTGTGTTAAAGAAACCAAATTTTATTGTATGCCATGTTTTGAAAGATCCATCTTTTGATTTCTCCACTGAAAAAACCCTCTCCTCTTCTGGGTAATCAGCCATGAGATCCAGTACTAAAAGGAGGGCAAGAGCTGAGATGCCGGCGGTTCCTTGTGTTGGTCAGTCCATCTGTCGGTCAGCTATGTTCCCTGCCATTAGCTCTTTAAGACAATTTCTTTCCCCCAAATCGGTCAGCCTGACCTTTTTGTTACAGAAGAATGTTTATGTCAGAGAAGCAGATTAAATTGGAACAGCAAAGGGGGCAGTGGCTGGAATACTGGGTCAGAAAGAGGCAAAGAACTTCAGTGTGTGCAGGTGTATATGTGTGTGTGTGTGTGTGTGTGTGCGTGTGTGTCTGTATGAAAGACAGAGACAGAGAGACATGGTGTCAGAGAAAGACAGAGAGGGACACACAGACACATTCACACAGACAGAGAGACACAGGGACACAGACAGAGACAGAGAGAACATGCGGAGAGCAACAGAAAATCTTCGGTGAGTGGGAGACCATGCACAGGGAAAGTCAGCACTTTGCTGAGAA
The DNA here is from genome assembly GCF_000442215.2 of Lipotes vexillifer. Lineage (NCBI taxonomy): Eukaryota > Metazoa > Chordata > Mammalia > Artiodactyla > Lipotidae > Lipotes > Lipotes vexillifer. The sequence goes on from NW_006784492.1 coordinate 3,119,103, forward strand.
GGAATTGAGAGACGTGAGGAATACTGAAGGCCAAGAAGGGAGCTGAGGACAGAAAGCCCTGACTGGCGATCGTGCCTTTTTGTCTGCTTTAGAAGCAGTTGGTTCATCATTTCAGCAGCCTGGAGTCCTTTAGTAATGACCTTATGGATTAAAATTTAAAACCAAATTAGATGTGTTTACAAAACAGCACTCACACTGAATTGATAACAAGATGCTGAAGTTGGGCTCACAATTATCCCAGAGCCCGGGGTATGCTGTTCTGCTAGACGGTCCTGGTGCTTGTTGAAGTGGGTAAGACCACAGCCCCACTTTCTTCTGTGTCACTTCCCGCCCTGCCTAAAGGTAGCACTTTCAGGTGATATGCTGACAGGCACAAGTATCGCATTTACGGGCACATGTTGCCTGGCCTCGATAGTAACCCTAGTAGAAACTTGTCTGCTTTTTTAAAAATTTATTTTTAAGTTTCCTCGTGCGGTCTGTTCATTCCAGTCGAAATGATGGTTTGAGAAATACTAAGTCCAGAATCTCATAATGATACAGGAGTTTTGAGACCGTGTGGTTTTTTGTTTTTGAATTTTATTTTATTTAGTTTTTTATACAGCAGGTTCTTATTAGTAATCAATTTTATACACATCAGTGTCTACATGTCAATCCCAACAGCCCAATTCATCACACCACCACCCACACCCCCCGCCGCTTTCCCCTCTTGGTGTCCATACGTTTGTTCTCTTCATCTGTGTCTCAATTTGTGCCCTGCAAACCAGTTCATCTGTACCATTTTTCTAGGTTCCGCATATATGCGTTAGTATACGATATTTGTTTTTCTCTTTCTGACTTACTTCACTCTGTATGACAGTCTCTAGATCCATCCACCTCTCGACAAATGACCCAATTTCGTTCCTTTTTATGGCTGAGTAATATTCCATTGTATATATGTACCACATCTTCTTTATCTATTTGTCTGTCAATGGGCATTTAGGTTGCTTCTGTGACCTGGCTATTGTAAATAGTGCTGCAATGAACATTGGGGTGCATGTATCTTTTTGTATTATGGTTTTCTCTGGGTATATACCCAGTAGTGGGATTGCTGGATCATATGATATTTCTATTTTTAGTTTTGTAAGGAACCTCCATACTGTTCTCCATAGTGGCTGTATCAACTTACATTCCCACCAACAGTTTAAGAGGGTTCCCTTTTCTCCACACACTCTCCAGCGTTTGTTGTCTGTAGATTTTCTGATGATGCCCATTCGGACTGGTGTGAGGTGATACCTCATTGTAGTTTTTTTTTTTTTTTTTTTTTTTTTTTTTTTTTTTTTTTGGGCGCCTCT
>NW_006784492.1:3120541-3130460 GCF_000442215.2 Lipotes vexillifer
CATCGGCAGGCGGACTCTCAACCACTGCGCCACCAGGGAAGCCCTCATTGTAGTTTTGATTTGCATTTCTCTAATAATTAGTCATGTTGAACAGCTTTTGATGTGCTTCTTGGTCATCTGTATGTTTTCTTTGGAGAAATGTCTACTTGGGTCTTCTGCGCATTTTTGGATTAGGTTGTTTTTTTTTTTAATATTGAGCTGCACAAGCTGTTTATATATTTTGTAGATTAATCCTTTGTCCGTTGATTCATTTGCAAATATTTTCTCCCATTCTGAGGGTTGTCTTTTCGTCTTGTTTATGGTTTCCTTTGCTGTGCAAAAGCTTTGAAGTTTCATTAGGTCCCATTGGTTTATTTTTGTTTTTATTTCTATTATTCTAGGAGGAGGAGGATCAAAAAATACCTTGCTGTGATTTATGTCATAGAGTGTTCTTCCTATGTTTTCCCAGCACCACTTATTGAAGAGACTGTCTTTTCTCCATTGTATACCCTTGCCTCCTTTGTCATAGATTAGCTGACCATAGGTGCATGGGTTTATTTCTGGGCTTTCTATCTTGCTCCATTGATCTGTATTTCTGTTTTTGTGCCAGTACCATAATGTCTTGATTACTATAGCTTTGTAGTATAGTCTGAAGTCAGGGAGTCTGATTCCTCCAGCTCTGCTTTTTCCTCTCAATACTGCTTTGACTTTTCAGGGTCTTTTGTGTCTCCATAGAAATTTTAAGATTTTTTTGTTCTAGCTCTGTAAAAAATGCCATTGATAATTTGATAGGGATTGCATTGAATCTGCAGATTGCTTTGGGTAATATAGTCATTTTCACAATACTGATTCTTCCAATCCAAGAATATGGTATATCTCTCCATCTGTTGGTATCATCTTTAATTTCTTTCATCAGTGTCTTATAGTTTTCTCATACAGGTCCTTTGTCTCCCTAGGTAGGTTTATTCCTAGTTATTTTATTCTTTTTGTTGCAATGGTAAATGGGAGTGTTTCCTTAATTTCTCTTTCAGATTTTTTATCATTAATATATAGGAATGCAAGAGATTTCTGTGCATTAATTTTGTATCCTGCAACTTTACCAAATTCATTAATTAGCTCTAGTAATTTTCTGGTGGCATCTTTAGGATTCTCTATGTATAGTATTGTGTCATCTGCAGTGTCAGTTTTGCGTCTTCTTTTCCAATTTGTATTCCTTTTATTTCTTTTTCTTCTCTGATTGCCGTGGCGAGAACTCTCAAAACTATGTTGAACAACAGTGGTGAGAATGGACATCCTTGTCTTGTTCCTGATCTTAGAGGAAATGCTTTCAGTTTTTCACTATTGAGAATGATGTTTGCTGTGGGTTTGTCATATATGGCCTTTATTATGTTGAGGTAGGTTCCCTCTATGCCCACTTTCTGGAGAGTTTTTATCATAAATGGGTGTTGAATTTTGTCAAAAGCTTTCTCTGCATCTACTGAGATGATCATATGGTTTTTCTCCTTCAAAATTTGTGAATATGGTGTATCACATAGATTGATTTGCATATATTGAAGAATCCTTGCATCCCTGGGATAAATCCCACTTGATCATAGTGTATGATCCCTTTAATGTGTTGTTGGATTCTGTTTGCTAGTATTTTGTTGAGAATTTTTGCATCTATATTCATCAGTGATATTGGTCTGTAATTTTCTTTTTTTGTCATATCTTTGTCTGGTTTTGGTATCAGGGTGATGCTGGCCTTATACAATGAGTTTGGGAGTGTTCCTTTGCAATCTTTTGGAAGAGTTTGAGAAGGATGGGTGTTAGCTCTTCCCTAAATGTTTGATAGAATTCACCTGTGAAGCCATCTGGTCCTGGACTTTTGTTTGTTGGAAGATTTTTAATCACAGTTTCAATTTCATTACTTGTGATTGGTCTGTTCATATTTTCTATTTCTTCCTGGTTCAGTCTTGGGAGGTTATACCTCTCTAAGAATTTGTCCATTTCTTCCAGGTTGTCCATTTTATTGGCATAGAGTTGCTTGTAGTAGTCTCTTAGGATGCTTTGTATTTCTGCGGTGTCTGTTGTAACTTCTCCTTTTTCATTTTTAATTTTATTGATTTGAGTCCTCTCCCTCTTTTTCTTGAAGAGTCTGGCTAATGGTTTATCAATTTTGTTTATCTTCTCAAAGAACCAGCTTTTAGTTTTATTGATCTTTGCTATTGTTTTCTTTGTTTCTATTTCATTTATTTCTGCTCTGATCTTTATGATTTCTTTCCTTCTGCTACCTTTGGGTTTTGTTTTGTTCTTCTTTCTCTAGTCCCTTTAAGTGTAAGGTTAGATTGTTTATTTGAGATTTTTCTTGTTTCTTGAGGTAGGATTGTATAGCTATAAACTTTCTTCTTAGAACTGCTTTTGCCGCATCCCATAGGTTTTGGATCATCGTGTTTTCATTGTCATTTGTCTCTAGGTATTTTTTGATTTCCTCTTTGATTTCTTCAGTGATCTCTTGGTTATTTAGTAACGTATTGTTCAGCCTCCATGTGTTTGTGTTTTTTACGTTTTTTCCCCTGTAATTGATTTCTAATCTCATAGCGTTGTGGTCAGAAAAGATGCTTGATATAATTTCAGTTTTCTTAAATTTACTGAGGCTTGATTTGTGACCCAAGATGTGATCTATCCTGGAGAATGTTCCGTGTGCACTTGAGAACAAAGTGTAATCTGCTCTTTTTGGATGGAATGTCCTATAAATATCGATTAAATCTATCTGGTCTATTGTGTCATTTAAAGCTTCTGTTTCCGTATTTATTTTCATTTTGGATGATCTGTCCATTGGTGTAAGTGACGTGTTAAAGTCCCCCACTATTATTGTGTTACTGTTGATTTCCTCTTTTATAGCTGTTAGCAGTTGCCTTATGTATTGAGGTGCTCCTATGTTGGGTGCATATATATTTATAATTGTTATATCCTCTTCTTGGATTGATCCCGTGATCATTATGTAGTGTCCTTCCTTGTCTCTTGTAACATTCTTTATTTTAAAGTCTATTTTATCTGATATGAATATTGCTACTCCAGCTTTCTTTTGATTTCCATTTGCATGGAATATCTTTTTCCATCCCCTCACTTTCAGTCTGTATGTGTCCCTACGTCTGAAGTGGCCCTCTTGTAGACAGCATATATATGGGTCTTGTTTTTGGATCCATTCAGCAAAACTGTGTCTTTTGGTTGGAGCATTTAATCCGTTCACGTTTAAGGTAATTATTGATATGTATGTTCCTATGACCATTTTCTTAATTGTTTTGGGTTTGTTTTTGCAGGTCCCTTTCTTTTCTTGTGTTTCCCACTTAGAGAAGTTCCTTTAGCATTTGTTGTAGAGCTGGTTTCGTGGTGCTGAATTCTCTTAGCTTCTGCTGGTCTGTAAAGCTTTTGATTTCTCCATCGAATCTGAATGAGATCCTTGCTGGGTAGAGTAATCTTGGTTGTAGGTTCTTCCCTTTCATCACTTTAAGTATATCATGCCACTCCCTTCTGGCTTGTAGAGTTTCTGCTGAGAAATCAGCTGTTAACCTTATGGGAGTTCCCTTGTATGTTATTGGTCATTTTTCCCTTGCTGCTTTCAATAATTTTTCTTTGTCTTTAATTTTTGCCAGTTTGATTATTATGTGTCTTGGCGTGTTTCTCCTCGAGTTTATCCTGTATGGGACTCTCTGCGCTTCCTGGACTTGAGTGGCTATTTCCTTTCCCATGTTAGGGAAATTTTTGACTGTAATCTCTTCAAATATTTTCTCAGGTCTTTTCTCTCTCTGTTCTCCTTCTGGGACCCCTATAATGCAAATGTTGTTGCGTTTAATGCTGTCCCACAGGTCTCTTAGGCTGTCTTCATTTCTTTTCATTCTTTTTTCTTTTTTCTGTTCCATGCCAGTGAATTCCACCATTCTGTCTCCCTGGTCACTTATCCGTTCTTTTGCCTCAGTTATTCTGCTGTTGATTCCTTCTAGTGTAGTTTTCATTTCAGTTATTGTATTGTTCATCTCTGATCGTTTGTTCTTTAATTCTTCTAGGTCTTTGTTAAACATTTCTTGCATCTCCTCGATCTTTGCCTCCATTCTTTTTCTGAGGTCCTGGATCATCTTCACTATCATTATTCTGAATTCTTTTTCTGGAAGGTTGCCTATCTCCACTTCATTTAGTTGTTTTTCTGGGGTTTTATCTTGTTCCTTCATCTGGTCCATAGCCCTTTGCGTTTTCATCTTGTCTATCTTTCTGTGAATGTGGTTTTTGTTCCACAGGCTGCAGGATTGTAGTTCTTCTTGCTTCTGCTGTCTGCCCTCTGGTGGATGAGGCTATCTCAAGACCATGTGTTTTGAAAGGGAAATGTTTTCAGGAACGACGAGTTCCTCTGCTACCTTCTCCAGCAGCAAGCCCTGTTTCCTACTGCATAGTTGTTCCAGAGAGAGGGAGAATCTTTTATTTCAGTTTTCTGCAATAGAATGCAGTTTTTTCTCCTCCTATACTTTTTAGAACAGGAGCTGCTCTTTCAAGTTTGCTAATCAGTATAAAGGCAAGACGACATCAAAGGGAACGCTTCTTGGTTTGAAGACACAGCAAGGCTTTTTCTTGTAATGAAGTGCATTGATAGATTTATTTCTGTGGTCCATGAAGCTAGTTATGACTCAATAAATATCAAATCAATCAATCAGCCACATAACCTCTCCCTGCCCTCAAGGAGCTTATGATCTGCTGAAACACGATGAGTATCATGTACCTGTATCTTTTAATATTTTTTTGACTTTCACTTAATGGCAATAAAATCTCACGAATTCCCAACCAGGGAGGCTGAAGAGCTTTGGGCTCCTAAATTCATTTACAAGCCAATGAGAAGATTTGGTTGGAGTTGTTACCTAAGCCTGAATAATGCTTGTGAAATGGCTCCTTTATGAAAGAGAGCTAAGTGCTAAAATAACAGGGGGGGCTGAAGAAAGTGTGGCTGCTTGTGATGGTCCAGAGGGGTGTGTGCTGTGTCTCCAAGGGTAGGGAGAGCGGGGCAAGCACACTGGGACAAGACTGTGCCATCTGTTAATCACAAGATTTAAAACCACCTTTCACTTACATGGGATTCCATGCTAATATGAGTGGCTTTTCCATTTCAGAAGGCAGCAGGAGCCCGCAGCAGAGTCAGTGGGCATCTGACAGCTTCATTAAATGTGGTGAGGGTACGCATGGAATATTTTAGTCTCTGGATGTTACTTAGATTGAGTTGCTCCCAGGAGCATCTTGGGAGAACAGAGATGCATTAAAGCTGCACACGTAAGGGACAATCTTTTACTTCCAGAGAGGCTGCATGTTGCTGTGTGGGCTCCAGCGGCCCCCGGTAAAGCTCTTGGCTTCTTCCTGACCTGCGCTAAACCTGCTCTCTGGGCTCAAGAAGCATTAGAAATAAACAAAATGCACTTGTTTGAATCAATGACGGGCATTAAGCGGCTCCTGGGCTTTACATCAGGGTCTCTGGTAGGGGTGGTTATCCTCTGGCTGCGTGCGCTGGGGTTTGGGTGACGGGATATTTATTTATTTACCTTGGAGGATAGTTGCTTTACAATGTTGTGTTAGTTTCTGCTGTACAGAAAAGTGAATCGGTTATACGTATACATATAACCACTCTTTTTTAGATTTCCTTCTCATTTAGGTCAACACAGAGCATTGCGTGAAGTTCCCTGTGCTATACAATAGGTTCTCATTAGTTATCTATTTTATGCATAATAGTGCGTATGTGTCAATCCCAATCTCTCAGTTCATCCCATCCCCCCATCCCCCCTTGGTAACCGCAAGCTTGTTCTCTACATCTGTGACTCTATTTCTGCTTTGCAGATAAGTTCATCTGTACCATTTTTCTAGATTCCACATATAAGTGATATTACATGATATTTATCTTTCTCTGTGTGAGTTCACTCTGTATGGCAGTCTCTAGGTTCGTCCACGTCTCTGTAAATGGCACCATTTTGTTCCTTTTTTATGGCTGAGTAATATTCCATTGTATATATGTACCACATCTTTATCCATTCCTCTGTAGGTGACAGGAAATTTAAAACGAAATGGGCCAGACATTTAACACCTGGAGGCACTTGGTCTTGTGACTGTTCCTAGGTTCTCGAGCCTTTAGGAAGTTCCTGATCGAATAGGAGGGAGGGTGCTGTCCTCCCTCAATGTTTTATGCCTTCTCACTGCTCTGCCTCTTACTTTGTCCCTTACTTAACTCATTCTTCAAGAGCAGTTAAAAATGTCACGTTGATCTTCCTTGGTGCTTGCCTTTACTAATGCTTATCCCCCTTCCCGCCCCATCCCCATAAAACACTTAAGAAGCATAGTATCGGGCTTCCCTGGTGGCGCAGTGGTTGAGAGTCCGCCTGCCGATGGAGGGGACACAGGTTCGTGTCCCAGTCCGGGAAGATCCCACATGCCGCGGAGCGGCTGGGCCTGTGAGCCATGGCCGCTGAGCCTGTGCGTCCGGAACCTGTGCTCTGCAACGGGAGAGGCCACAACAGTGAGAGGCCCACATACGGCAAAAAAAATAAAATAAAATAAAATAAAGAATAATAGTATCATAGAAAAGCATGGATTTTGTTCCAGATAAGTCTGAGTTTATGTTCCAGGTCTCACAGTTACTAGGTGTGTTTACCTGGTAAGGCTTCCGTCCTTTTTTTAGCCTTACTTTCCCCTAACCGTAAAGTGGGGATAATCCCACTTACCTTAGGATTTGTAGGTGCATTAAATGATGCCACCAAGTACAAGGCCAGGTAGAGAATATTCCATTGATCTTAGCTCCTTCATCCTTCATAGTTTGTCCGACCAACTGCAATTCTTAATCTTTGGGTCATGGATCTGTTGGAGAATCTGATGCAAGTGATGGTCTCTGCTCCCAGGGAAAAAAAAAGATACATGAACAAATTTTCATACAATTTAAGGAAATTCAGGGATCCCTAGAGTCCAAAGGAGAGCCCCTTAAGGATGGTGAACCTGGGACTTCCCTGGTGGCCCAATGGTTAGGACTCCGTGCTTCCATTGCAGGGGGCACGGGTTTTATCCCTGGTCAGGGAACAAAGATCCTGCAAGCCATGAGGCATGGCCAAAAAAAAGGGTGGTGATCCCTTGGTTAAACCCCTCCTCTACCAAATAGCCACATTTGTAAGACATTTGCAAGGCTGAAAAGAGACTTGGCACTTAGGAGGGGCTGAACAAACACTGATTAACCTCGCCTCTGCCTAAATTGCAATCACAATATACACCATGCCTGGTGGAAATCTAGCTGTAATTTTTCCTTCTGTTTAGTTTTGAGAAGCTGTCATGGACAAGTGACAGAAATACCTCTGAACGGAGAGTCTGGTCCTTGACTGACATGTCTTCCAGCTGGGCTGCCATGCCTGTTTTCAACAAATTTGGCCTTTTCAAAGACCTTCCCTTTCTTATCCCACTCTACCCTGCAGTTCTGTGTGTGCTGCTCCCCAGCCAGGCGATGTGTTTTGCTGACATCTCTGTCTTTGCTCTCTGTACGGAATGTAGAGCAATTATCCTTTGGTTGGTCCCCGTGTCTGTATTTTGGCAGGCTGCCCTGCTTTCCATGTGTTAAGTGTTTTGCAGACAGCGCAGCCTGACCTCTGCCAAGCCTAATATCACCCTCATCAGATGCCGCCTGGGTCCAGGGGTTACCTCCACCTGCCCCTTCCCTTCTGAGTCTGCTGGTGCAGCTTCCCCTGGCACTACGTTTAAAAGCACAAAACGATGTGCAAGTCTGACTGTGATCCAGTGCCTTGGAACAGTGTTAGCAGTGAAAGTGAACCTGGATAATTCAGGCACCTCCGAATGTTTTTCTTACAACCTGCATTGGTTTGTCTGGCTGTGTACAGCAAGTAAATGAACTGAATAATCGCCATATTTCTATTCCACTCTGTGCTGTGTAGCCTGCGCCTCTGGAAACAAAAGTTTTCTCTACACCAAAGTCAATCCTCAAGAAAAACGATGGCCCCCGGGGGGGATGAATCCCTTTGTCAGTGTGTGCCAAGGTATGGCTAATCAAATTGACTCAGAAAGCACCTTTCTCCCATTTGATTTTCACTGGATAAGAGCAAGCAACAGCAACAAAAAACTATAAAAACAACCAACCAAACAAAACCCAAACCAACATCACCTCCCTCCAAACCATCTCTCATTGATGTGCCCCCTTCAAACTGTGTGCGTCTGGCTTTATTTATTGTCTGGCTGCACTGCGAATGTCCGCATTGGACTGCTCAGGGATTCTATGGATCACGGTTTCTCAAGCTTTAATGTGCATTCAGATCACCTGGAGGTCTTGGTAAAATGCAGATTCCAATTCAGTGGGTCTGGGGAGGGATCAGAGATTCTGCATGTCTAACAAGCTCCCGGGGATGCTGGTGCCACTGGTCCATGGGCGAACCTTGGAGAATCGAGACAGTAGCCTCATCCTGTAAGGCACATGCACACAAGTCAAGTCCGTCCCAACACGTGCCAACCTATGTGGCCCATTAGGCCCTTGGCTTGGTGTGCTCTTCATCACAGCTTGCTTTTATTTCTTACAGCACATGCAAGTAGAAAGGCTCTGGTCTTGAGAGAAGGGCAAACAAATTTTCATGAAATCAAGGCAGAATGCACCTAAATATAACACATGGCCCTCACAGACACCTCCTTGCCTGTAAGTCCTCATTGGCTTCTCGCTAGTTATTTAAAGTTCTCGGTAGGAAATTGTTCATCACTCAAAATTTAGGACAGCTTAGAAAAGTGCAATGACTGTAAATTTTCAGAGTCTGGAGTACTTGTCACAGCAAAGAGCAAATTCTTGGAGTTTGAGTTTAAGACAAGGAAAACTCTAATCACAGCCACTCTTTTTTTTTTTTTTTCTCACTCCTATTAAATACCATTCTTTTTTGGTTTTATGTCTCTTAGAAAACCACCTGAACTGTTTGCTGGAAGGAATCAGATACATTATGTAAACATTTATTCTTTAAACACAGAATGTCTCCTATGTGTGAAAAAATTGTGGTAGTGACTTTCTTCTGAGTTAATAAAACAAGCCATTAACCTCTGTGAGTTTCCATTTTCACATCTGAATAATGAAGGGCTGGCCTGCATGATTCCGGTTGTCTGGGATCGTGCTTAATTCTAAGCACTGGGATACAATGAAGCAGAGCATTCTGCCTGTTTTGTGGCTTTTTACTGTCCAACATGAAGGTTTTTCTTAGCTCTTTCTGTTTCATGGCAGAGTGGGGAAGGCATACGTCCTTCTGTGTGTGTCTCTCATGGTTTATAGGGTGATAAGTGAGGAAAGGAATACGGTTCCTAGTAGGCATGTTGCTTTTTTCTTTCTCTTTTGCGTGGAAGAGTATTCCTATCAAAGAAAAATCCCACATAGAATTCCTATATACAAAAGTGAGAAAGGTGAAGGGGTCCAAAGTCCATCTGGGGGCCGATGCTTTGGCCCTTGAGGAGGTTCCAGAGATACCCTAGGTCCCTGCAGGAGATGGATGGAAAACCATTGCTCTAAACTGAGTTCTCAAAGGTCCAAATTGCAAACCACTCAGCTGTTCCTATGTAAATAAAGCTGGTGATGGGAAATCTAATTTAGGAAAACAATGTGTAAGGAACAGTGTGGAAATCTGAGTGGGCCTCGGTAAATAGAAATAAGGAGGATAGAGAGGCTGTGTCCTTCTTTTTTTTTTTTTTTTTAAATATTTATTTGGCTGCGCCGGGTCTCAGTTGCAACACTCAGGATCTTCGTTGCTGCCTGTGGGATCCTCGTTGCGGCATGTGGGCTCTTGGTTGCGGCATGTGGGATCTAGTGCCCTGACCAGGGATCGAACCCAGGCCCCCTGCATTGGGAGCGTGGAGTCTTAGCCTCTGGACTGCCAGGGAAGTCCCTAGGCTGTGTCCTTCTGAGGATGGTGAGGGAAAG
>NW_006784492.1:3130470-3133759 GCF_000442215.2 Lipotes vexillifer
GGTGCGACCTGGCCACTGTGTGTAAAGCTGACCAGACTAGGTCTTAACAGCTCATGGTTCTTCCCATGCAAGGGGTGGATGTGAGTTTTGTAATGGAGAGGCTGGCATTTGGACTTGTTCTTGAAACAGGAATGAGGGGCAGGCAGGGACTGAGAAAGAGAGAGAGAGAGAGAATGAACGAGAGAGAGAGAAATGTAGCTAGCCTGCACTCCCTGGGTCTGGTGGGCAGAAAATTAAGCAGAGCCGCTGGGAGCCCATGACGGATGGCGTGGAGGGGACTTTCCTGTCCAATGTAAGTCTGTCCATTTACATTGAGTTGGTGTGAAAGTCCCAATCTCCAAACCACAGGGGCCGAGTTTAGACTCTCAGTCAAGTATCTGCCTTCATTGCCTTTGGTGTCTGCGAAATGCTTAACCACTGAGTGAGAAGAGGAATTCTAGTTTTGACTTAGGCCAGTGGAGCATATGTCTTGCTATAGCCTTCGGGCAAATGGCTTTTTATTTCATCTGTATATAAGGTAAATAACCTCATATATATGTGTGTGTGTGTGTGTGTGTGTGTGTGTGTGTGTGTGTATGTATGTATTTTTTTTTTTCCTTTTCTTACAGGATGACTAAAAGTGATGTGTTCCTTTCCTGTTGTTGCGAAGGCTGCTGTCTAGTTGAGTTGCTTCTCTAGCAGGACCAGTCAGTGTCATTAACCTTTCCTCCATACTGTGTGAGCTGTGGAACACGAAACTGGCTTGATTGATCACATTGGCACTTCAAAATGGAGGCAGGTAGGTGTGTGGGTTGATGAACCACTTTGGAGATTTGTGTAGTTATCACAGCACTGCCCCTCGGTGGCTGGATTACATTTTGGATCGGCCTGTGTGTGAGGGGCTGGGTAAAATCAGGATGGAAGGAGAGAGATGGGGCGAAACTAAAGGGAGAACATGACCCTGCCTCAGCCACGCGGCAGCCATAATTGCGAGATGGGCTATGTTTGGGTGCTTGTCTGAAGGTGGGGCATGATGTGTGCCTGGGGGCGGAACCAGGATGGAAAAGGGATTGAAAATCCTGTTACATAAGGAAGAGATCAAAGACCGAGTGTATTTAATGGCAAAAGAGAAATTCTACTTTTGGGTGTGTCCTATTTTTTGTCTTCAATTCTTAAAAGGCTGTTGAAGGGAGGGCTATGGAATCTCCTGTATGGCTTCCGAGGAAAAATTGGAGCCTCTTTGACTCCATTTGAGGTGAAATGTTTAAATGGAATGGGTAGCTGCTAATGGAAGTGGATTTCTCCTCAGGCCGCCATTCAAGCCAATGCCTTAAGGGAAGTGCGTGATCTGGGACGAAGTTGGCTTGGTTGACCTCTAGAGGTGCTTAGAAGGCTGTCAGACAAAGAGTCCATCACATTTCACAATTTTCTCCCCGTCTCTAATAACAACTCACGAACAATTTCTGGCCTTGCTGAAACTAGATACCCTGCCGTGGACAGAATCTAGTTTCCTGTGGAAGTGGAGTCGTACAGAATTGGCTTTTATTCCCCTTAAGGAGTAAGAAGATTAAAAATCTCAGTTTCTGGGGGTTTCCCTGGTGGCGCAGTGGTTAAGAATCCGCCTGCCAATGCTGGGGACATGGGTTCGAGCCCCAGTCTGGGAAGATCCCACATGCCGCAGAGCAACTAAGCCCGTGCGCCACAGCTACTGAGCCTGCGCTCCAGAGCCCGTGCTCTGCAACAAGAGAAGCCACCGCAGTGAGAAGCCCGTGCACTGCTACAAAGAGCAGCCCCCGCTCGCCGCAACTAGAGAAAGCTTGTGCACAGCAACGAAGATCCAACACAGCCAAAAAATAAATAAATAAAAAAATCTCGGTTTCTGTGTCCTTGTGGTACAGGAGAAGGAACAGAACTTGGAATCTAGAGTGGGATCCTAACTTAAACATTTTCTTATTGTGTGATCTTGGGCAAAGTTTCAGATTTTTAATTTGTAAATTGGAGCTAATGCTATTACCTTTGCATGGTTGTTAGAAGCATTAAGTGAGATGATATTGGTACAGTGCCCAAGACAGGGCTTGGTACACAGTAGTCACTCAATAAATGGATTTATTTCCATTTATTTCCTTTAGTCTCCCGGATAACTAAAATGGAACAGTTGGACTGTAAGAAAAGGAAACTACAGGCCAATATCCCTGATGAATATGGATGCAAAAATTCTCAACAAAACTGCACTCAACAGCACATTAAAGGGATTATACACCATGGTCAAGTGGGGTTCACCCTTGAGATGCAGAGACGGTTCCACACATGCAACTCAGTAAATGTGATTCATCACATTAATAGGATGAAAGATGAAAGTCATATGATCATCTTTGTGAGATAAGTGGCCATGAGGCTGCTCAGCGTGTGCTCAGACTCAGGGTGAATGCAGGTCATGGGTCCAAGACCCATGGGAGGGATGGATGAATGGTGGGGAGGAGGGATGGGATGGCAGAGCGCTGGATGCCAGTGTGTCGGTTGTTCAGACTAGAGCAGGGATCTCCTTTTGCGGTCCCATTTGCCTCAGAGCAGCGTGCGTGTGCGTGTGCGTGTGCGTGTGCGCGCGCATATGTTTTTCTTCTGCTTCTCCTAGGCTCAAGCCGTCTATTGCATAATTCCTCTAGTCCAGTGTTCCTCAAACTCCAATGTGCATACAAATCTCCTGGGGATCTTGGGAAAACGCAGATACCAGTTCAACATATCGGTGGAGGGGCGTGAGATTTTGCATTTCTAAGATGCTCCCGGGCAGCGCTGAAGCTGCTGGTGTATGGACTGCACTTTGGGTGGAAAGGTTTTAGTTCGTGACACTGCTGCCTGTAGAAAGCCTCCGAAGCCGTCTCTAGTTGGGTGATGACTTTGGAGCCTGCCTCTCCGATCCTGCCGGGATTCCTGGAGAACGTTTCCTTATCATTGTCTCTTTTTTTCTGCTAGGACCTATTATTTATGAGTACTATCTAGGTATCTCTTTTTCTCCAAAGATGAGGTCTACCCGCAATCTATAAAGCCCATATTTGGGCTTCTTATAGCAACACATCTTTTTCTCAGAGTGGTGCTAACACTGCTGGTGGTGAAGCCCTAGGTACAAAGCTGTTTTAGGAAAGAAATTCATCTTGTAAGAGGGAGCTGAGTACTTACAAGGCAGATAAGGTTCTGCAGCTTGCTGAATTGATGAAGAGAGGCACCGAGATTCAGACTTAACCTATCTTTCATTCTTTGAATGAAGTCTATCTTCTGAATTACATGAGCCGTGTGAAGCAGGGAAAGAGAGCAA
>NW_006784492.1:3133827-3161796 GCF_000442215.2 Lipotes vexillifer
GGAAAGAGAGCAATGGTTCTAGAAACAAAAACAGAGTTCTTATCTTTTAATACGGGAGACAATGCCTCGGGATATTATTATTTGTGATTTATGGGGTGTGTAGCAATATGACCAGTGTCTCACCACAGCAGACAGAGGACTCTGAACCTCTGCCTTTGATGAACTCTTGTAGCTTCCCAGGGGCAATCTTCCACTGTAGAATAGCTGCTGCATCACAAAATTTTGGCTTAAAAAAATCATTCTGAATGAGCTGCTAGGAAACTTGGTTTCTGTTTTCAGTCTTACTGCTGACTTATTCTGACTTTGTCCAAACTCCTTCAATCTTCTGACCTGTTAGTAAATATTGCTATCAAATATTTGCTTTTGACATACCTTGAGATGTTTATTAGCTAAATTAGTCTCAAGTATTTGTGAAAACTTGCTTTTCCTTCTGAAGATATATCAGATTTCCCTGACAAGGGCAAACTGTGTAAATGAATAAAACCAACTGAACAAACAAAACAGAGAAGACAACCAGATCATCCTCTGTAAGAAAGGAGTAGAAGAAAAGACAAATTGCCTCCCCCCTCCTTTCTTCCTTTCTTCTGACTTTTTAAAAACTTTATTTTGAAATAATTTCAGATTTATAGAAAAGTTGCAAGAATAGTATAAAGATTGTGCAAACGTTAACATTTTTACCACATTTGCTCTCATTCTCTCTCTCTTTCTATCTATATCTATATATCTGTGTTTTTTTTCTGACCCAATTGAGAATAAGTGGAAGGCAAAGTACATGCCCCTTTATGCTTAAATACTGCAGTGAGTGTACTGAGGATGTACTTACTCACAATATAGTTATGGAAATCAAGAATTAAACTGACAACACTATTCAATCTATGGACTTTATTCAGATTTTGTCAGTTGCCTTAATATGTCCGTTATAGTAAGACAAAAAAAAAAATCTTTGGTCCAGATCCAAACCAGGCTCATGTGTTTTATATAATTGTCCTGTTTCTTGTCTCATTAACCTAGAGCATCAACTCAATCTTTCTTTCTTTCATAGTGAAGCTAAATTCTTTTTTTAAATTGAAATATAGTTGAAATACAATATTGTGTTAGTTTCAGGTGTGTACTACATAATGATTTGACAGTTGCATACATTATGAAATGATCCCCACGATAAGTCTAGTCTGTCCCCATATAAAATTATTATAATATTATTGACGATGTTTCTTGTGCTGTATATTATATTCCTGTGGCTTATTTATTATATACCTGGAGTTTGTACCTCTTAATCCCCTTCACCTATTTCACCCACCCCCAGACCTCCCTCCTTTCTGGCAACCACCTGCTTGTTCTCTGTATCTATGACTCTGTTTTCATTCTGCTTTGCTTTGCTTTTTAGATTCCACATTTAAGTGAGATCATGCAGTATTTGTACTTCCCTGTGTGACTTAGTTCACTTAGCCTAATACTCTTTTGATCCATGCTTACTATTGCAAATGGCTAGATTTCTTTTTTTAATGGCTGAGTAATATTCCATTGTGTATATACATATATATGCATGTTTGTATATGTGTATATATATATGTATATATATGTAGACATATATATGCATATATATATACACACATACACACATATATGCATATCTTCCTTATCCATTTGTCTGTTGATGGACACTTAAGTTGCTTCTATATCTTGGATATTATAAATAATGCTGCAATGAACATTGGAGTGCACGTATCTTTTCAAATTAGAGTTTTTGTTTTCTTTGTGTAAATACCCAGAAGTAAAATTGCTGGATCATATGGCAGTTCTATTTTTAATTTTTTGAGGAAGCTCCATTCTGTTTTCTATAATGGCTACACCAATTTACAATCCCGCCAACAGTGCAAGGGTTCCCTTTTCTCCACATCCTTGCCAACACTTGTTATTTATTGTCTTTTTGAAGATAGCCATTCTGACAGGTGTGAGGTGGTATCTCGTGTTTTTTAAAAAAATTATTTATTTTATTTTGTTTTTGGCTGTGTTGGGTCTTTCTTGCTGCGTGCGGGCTTTCTCTAGTTGTGGTGAGCAGGGGCTACTCTTCCTTGCAGTGCATGGGCTTCTCATTGCAGTGGCTTCTCTTGGTGTGGAGCACGGGCTCTAGATGTGCAGGCTTCAGTAGTTGTGGCATGTGGGCTCTAGAGCACAGGCTCAGCAGTTGTTATGCATGGGCTTAGTTGCTCCGTGGCATGTAGGATCCTTCTGGACCAAGGCTCAAATCTGTGTCCCCTGCATAGTCAGGTGGATTTCCAGCCACTGTGCCACCAGGGAAGCCCTATCTCATGGTTTTGATTTGCATTTCCCTGACGTTTAGTGATGTTGAGCATCTTTTCATGTGCCTGTTGGCCATCTGTACATCTTCTATTCAGTAGGCGGCCTTTTTGTTTTGTTGATAGTTTCCTTAGTTGTGCAAAAGCTTTTTAGTTCGACATAGTCATATTTTTTTATTTTTGCTTTTGTTTTCCTTGCCTGAGGAGACAGATCCAAAAAAATATTACTAAGGCTGATGTCAGAGAGTATACTGCCTATGTATTTTTCTAGGAGTTTTGTGGTTTCAGGTCTTACATTTAAGTCTAATCCATTTTGAGTTTATTTTTGTATATGGTGCAGGAAAATAGTCCAATGTGATTCTTTTGCATGGAAGCTGTTCAATTTTCCCAATACCACTTACTGAAGAAGCTGTCTTTTGCCTATTGTATATTCTTGTCTCCTTTGTTATAGATCAATTGACTATATAAGTGTGGGTTTATTTCTGGGCTCTGTATTCCATTCCACTGATCTATGTATCTGTTTTTGTGCCAGTACCATATTGTTTTGATTACTGTAACTTTGTAGTATAGTTTGAAATCAGGGCGCATGATACCTCTATCTTTGCTTTTCTTTCTGAAGATTGTTTTAGCTATTTGAGGTCTTTTTTGTTTCCATACAAATTTTAGGATTATTTGTTCTAGTTCTATGAAAAATGTCATTGGTATTTTGACAGAGATTGCATTGAATCTTTAGTTTTCTTGAGGTACTGTAGCCATTTTAATAATATTAATTCTTCTAATCCATGTTCATGGTATATCTTTCCATTTGCTTGTGTTGTCTTCAATTTCTTTCATTAGTGTCATATAGTTTTTCTCAGTACAAGTTTTTTGCCTCCTTGGTTAGGTTTATTCCTAGGTATTTTATTCTTTTTGATGCAATTATGAATGCGATTGTTTTCTTAATTTCTCTTTTTGATAGTTCATTGTTAGTATATAGAAATGCAGCAGATTTCTGTATATTAATTTTGTATCCTGCAACTTTACTGCATTCATTTATTAGTTCTAATAGTTTTTTGGTGGTGTGTGTGTCATCTTTAGGATTTTCTGTATGAAGTATCATGCCATCTGCAAACAGTGACAGTTTTACTTCTTCCTCTCCAATTTGTATTCCTTTTATTTCTTTTTCTTGTCTGATTGCTGTGGGTAGGACTTCCAGTACTATGTTAAATAAAAATAGTGAGAGTGGATATCCTTGTCTTGTTCCTGATCTCAGAGGAAATGCTTTCACCTTTTCACTATTGAGTGTGATGTCGGGTGTAAGTTTATCATATATGGCCTTTCTTATGTTCAGGTATCTTGGCTTTATACCCACTTTGTTGAGAGTTTTTATCATAAATGGATGTTGAATTTTGTCAAAAGTTTGTTTATTCCTGCAACTATTGAGATGATCATATAATTTTAATTCAATTTTGTAACTGTGGTGTATCACACAGATTGATTTGTGGATACTGAACCATCCTTGCATCCCTAGAATAAATCCCATTTAATCATGGTGTATGATCCTTTCACTATATTGTTGAATTCAATTTGCTAATATTTTGTTGACGATTTTTGCATCTATGTTCATCAGTGATATTGGCCTGTAGTTTTTTCTTTTTGTGATGTCTTTGTCTGGTTTTGGTATCAGGGTGATGCTGACCTCATAGAATGAGTTTGGAAGTATTCCTTCCTTGCGGTTTTTTTGCAATAGTTTGAGAAGGATAGGTGTTAACTTTTCTTGAAAAGTTTGGTAGAATTCATCTGTGAAGCCATCTGGTCCTGGAATTTTGTTTGTGGTGAGTTTTTTTTCTTTTTTAAATTAATTTTTTTAAATTAATTAATTAATTTATTTTGGCTGCGTAGGGTCTTCGTTGCTGTGCGCGGGCTTTCTCTAGCTGCGGCAAGCGGGGGCTACTCTTTGTTATGGTGCATGGGCTTCTGACTGTGGTGGCTTCTCTTGTTGTGGAGCACAGGCTCTAGGTGCTCGGGCTTCAGTAGTTGTGGCATGCGGGCTCAGTAGTTGTGGCTCACAGGCTCTAGAGCGCAGGCTCAGTAGTTGTGGCACATGGACTTAGTTGCTCTGCGGCATGTGGGATCTTCCTGGACAAGAGCTGGAACCCACGTCCCCTGCATTGGCAGGTGGATTCTTAACCACTGCGCCACCAGGGAAGCCCTTGTTGTCGGTTTTTTAAATTACTAATTCAATTTCATTACCATTAATTGGTCTGTTAATATTTTTTATTTCTTCTTGATTAAGTCTTGGGAGATTGTACGTTTCTAGGAATTTATCCATTTCCTTTAGACTATCCATTTTGTCAGCATATAGTTGTTCATACTGGTCTCCTATGATTTTTTGTATTTCTGTGCTGTCCATTGTAACCTCTTTTTCATTTCTGATTTTATTTATTTGGGCTCTCTCTCTCTCTTTTTTTTTTCCTTGATGAGTCTGGCTTAAGGTTTCCAATTTTATTTATCATTTCAAAGAACCAGCTCTTAGTTTCATTGATCTTTTCTATTGTTTTTTAAGTCTCTATTTCATGTATTTCTGCTCTGATCTTTATGATTTCTTTCCTTCTACTAACTTTGGGTTTTGTTGGTTCTTTTTCTAGTTCCTTTAGGTTTAAGTGTTAGATTGTTTATTTGAGATTTCTCTTGTTTCTTGAGGTAGGCTTGTATTGCTATAAACTTCCCTCTTAAAACTGCTTTTGCTGTGCCTCATAGATTTTGGATTGTTGTGTTTCCATTTTCATTTGTCTCCAGTAGTTTTTTTTTTTTTTAACTGTTCAAACTACTCTTTTATTTATTTATTTATGGCTGTGTTGGGTCTTTGTTTCCATGTGAGGGCTTTCTCTAGTTGTGGCAAGCGGGGGCCACTCTTCATCGCGGTGCATGGGCCTCTCACTATTGTGGCCTCTCTTGTTGCGGAGCACAGGCTCCAGACGCGTAGGCTCAGCAATTGTGGCTCAAGGGCCCAGTTGCTCCGTGGCATGTGGGATCATCCCAGACCAGGGCTCGAACCTGTGTGCCCTGCATTAGCAGGCAGATTCTCAACCACTGTGCCACCAGAGAAGCCCTCTAGTAGTTTTTTATTTCCTCTTTGATTTCTTCAATGACCCACTGGTTGTTTAGTAGCATATTGTTTAGCCTCCATGTTCTTGTGTTTTTTGCAGTTTTTTCCTCTCATAGATGATTTCTAGTCTTATGCTGGTATAGTCAGAAAAGATGCTTGATATGATTTCAGTCTTCTTAAAATTATACTGAGACTTGTTTTGTGGCCCAGCATGTGATCTGTCCTAGAGAATGTTCCATGTGCTCTTGAAAAGAATGTGTATTCTGCTGTTTATGGATGGAATGTTTTAGATTAAATGTATCTGTTAAATCCATCTGGTCTAATTTGTTGTTTAAGACCAGTGTTTCTTTATTAATTTTTTTTGGTCTGGCTGATCTGTCCATTGATATAAGTGAGGTGTTTAAAGTCCTCTACTATTATTGTGTTACTGTCAATTTCTCCCTTTATGTTTGTTAATATTTGCTTTATGTATTTAGGTGCTCATATGTTGAGAGCATATATATTTTCAATTGTTATCTTCTTGTTTGATTGATCCCTTTACCTTATGTAATATCCTTCATTGTCTCTTGTTACACTCTTTGTTTTAAAGCCTCTTTGTCTGATATAAGTATCGCTCTTCTAGCTTCCTCTTTGTTTCCATTTGCATGGAATACCTTTTCCACCCTCTCTTTCAGTATGTGTGTGTCTTTAGATCTGAAGTGAGTCTCTTGTAGGTAGCATATATATGTCTTGTTGTTTTTTTTTTGCGGTACGCAGGCCTCTCACTGTTGTGGCCTCTCCCGTTGCGGAGCACAGGCTCCAGACGTGCAGGCTTAGCGGCCATGGCTCGTGGGCCCAGCCGCTCTGCGGCATGTGAGGTCTTCCCAGACCGGGACACAAACCCGTGTCCCCTGCGCTGGCAGGCGGACTCTCAACCACTGAGCCACCAGGGAAGCCCTGTCTTGTTTTTTTAAATCTGTTCAGCCTATATCTTTTTATTGGAGTATTTAGTCCATGTACATTTAAAGTAATTATTGATAGGTATGTACTTATTGCCATTTTGTTAATTGTTTTCTGGTTGTTTTTGTAGTTTGCTTCCTTTCTTCTTTTCTCTCTTACCTTGTGATATGATGATTATTTTTAGTGTTATGTTTGGATTCCTTTCTCTTTTTTTTGTGCATGTATCTATTATAAGTTTTTGGTTAGCCATTACTATGAGGTTCAAAATAACAACGTATATCTATATCTAATTATTTTAAGTTGATGATATCTTAAGTTCAGACACATTCTAACAACCCTACATTTTTATTCTCCACCCCCGTGTTTACTATTTTTGACATCATATTTTATGTATTTTTGTTTTGTGTATTCCTCAACTAGTTATTATGGATATAGGTGACTTGACTACATTTGTCTTTTTTTTTTTTTAATAAATTTATTTATTTATTTATTTTTGGCTGTGTTGGGTCTTCGTTGCTGTGCGCGGGCTTTCTCTACTTGCAGCGAGCGGGGGCCACTCTTTGTTGCGGTGCGTGGGCTTCTCAGTTGCAGAGCACGGGCTCTAGACATGCAGGCTTCAGTAGCTGTGGCACGTGGGCTCAGTAGCCGTGGCTTGCAGGCTCTAGAGCGCAGGCTTAGTAGCTGTGGCACATGGGCCTAACTGCTCCACGGCATGTGGGAACTTCCCAGAACAGGGCTCGAACCCGTGTCCCCTGCATTGGCAGGTGGTTTCTTAACCACTGTGCCACCAGGGAAGCCCTACTACTTTTGTCTTTTAAGAGAAGGTCAATTCTTGACCTTAAGAGATTTCATAGAATTTGGATGGACAAGTATTATTTGATTTAACAAGCAACCATAGAAGGCAGCTAGGAAGTCTCAAGGTTGATTTCTGAGAATATTAAAGTTGGTTTTCAAAGTTATAAAAATAAGACACAATTATTATAAATAAAATAATACAAAAATGAAGTGTCAGAATAAGAGTCAGCCCTTCACTCTCATGTCTGCTTAAGAGTAAACACCATCAGTGATTTTTGTATATTTTTTCAGACCTTTTACTATGCTCATAAAATATGTACATTTATAACTTGTGTTTGTGTTTTAATAGAATGAGATTATACCATGTGTATTGTTCCATAACTTTCTTTTTAAAAAAATTAGTATGTCATTGGTACCTTTCCCTGTCAGGCTATGCAGATCTGTGAGGGGAGACTTTTGGCACCCTTATTGGGAAAGCCTGAACCCCAAAGATTTTCATCTTGCTTGGAGTCTTCCATCTCTCTTTTGGTGGTAGCTTTGGTTTACTGTTAAGTTCATAAACGGCCTTGTGCACTGGGAGAGAACATTCTTTTTTGAAGCACACAAGCAGAGTTTGGGGAGCAAACTCCTTCTTTGGATTCTTGGCCCTTTCTGCCCTTCTCTTTCATGGTGTCCTCAGATTCTTTTTTTTTTTTTTTGTGGTACGCGGGCCCCTCACCGTTGTGGCCTCCCCCATTGCGGGGCACAGGCTCCGGACGCGCAGGCTCAGTGGCCATGGCTCAGATTCTTATTTACTGGCTCCTCATGGAGGATGTCATCAGGGTGGTTGTAGCCTGGGAAGACTTTAGCACAACTTGGGTAATATAGCTTTATATTATATAAGTGTGATGTTGACCCATTTCAAAGGTCAAAATGAAACATGAAAAAAAGGTTTAAAATGACACTTTCAATTCATTGAAATCTGTCTCTTTTGCAATGAAACTAGAATTCATGATTATATGACATGATATATAAATACACACACACACATATATATATCTTAATATCCATGCACGCATGCACACATTTTGTACAAGTTTTTGTGATCACATATCTGGGCATCATCCCCTGTGGGTGTTAATTTCTAACTGTTTAGATACTCTTTTATCTGTATCCCAGATTAGAAGCGCAGCTGTTCTCCAGTCTTAGACGTACTTGCTTGATCTTGGAATGACATTAGGGGGTTTCTTGCGACTGTTTTGCTGAGATCATTAAGAAAATCAGTCTTAAAGATTGGTTTAGGCTGGTTTTCCTTTGGTTCTGGAGTGGACTTTCTCTGGACCTTTCTGACCTTTAACTCTATTCATTCTTTGCTTATCCTGATCTTATGGTGCCTTTAAACCCCAGAGGGCAACTAGACACTGATGATCCAAAGTTATTTATGAGCTTGATGGCTGTATTAGTGGCTTTCCCATTTTGCCTTTCTCCCTGCAGCTTTTAACTTGAAAGCATTTTGGAACAGGGTCTGTTTTCCTATAACTGCCTTCTTGTACTGGTTGAGCAAAAAAATCAGAGCAGTGATTGAGTCCTCAGCACTATTATGGCACTACAGAGTAATAGCATTTATCACACTTCTTTTTCAGCCCTTTAGAGAGTGACATTTCACAGTGTAATTTTGCTTCACAGATTTTTCCCTTGTGAGTTTTCACTTTCAGGGTAGAATTCTCTCTTATGGCTTCACCTTTTCCCTCTTTTGTGTATCTGTAAGAAGTTGCACGAATCAGCCTCCTCTCAGCCTAGCAAATGGAATCAGGTCGTGCTCCCAAGTGCCCTTCACCTCGAGATTCCTGATGGTTTCTTCCTTATTTGTCGTGAACAGGCGCAAATTGCCTCACCTCTAGTCGGCCTTTCCACTTTATGAAACAAGCAATAGCAACACAGCTCTAAAAATTCCCGGATGACCTGCACTTTGCTCTTTTTATTATCCCTTAAGAAATGTCTCAGTAATTGAAATCTAGAGTAGCAGAGTTTTGTGACCTTGTCATTTAGCGTCTTACTTATGTTTGGTTTATTTATCCTGTGCCTTTAAACCCCAGTGGGCAACATCTGCCTAAAGGGACCTAAAGAAATGAAACCAAGAATATTGTCATTAATTCAAAGGCAAGAAGTTAAGCAGAGGCCTTAGTGCCCACGGTGGTCTGAGAGTCAGAAGGAGGAAAAGGAAGAGAACACGCGAACATTTTAGGAACATTTTGGGCAACAGCAGAGATGCGAGACATCTGTGCCCAAGATTTATACTGCGTGTGCTACATTTTATTTATTTATGGGGACATGGGTGTCTGTTTTTGTCCCTCTACAGTAATTTGTCAGTGAGTTCATCTTGATTTAGTAGTGCACTGAGGACCCACACTGCTAATTCCCCTTGATTTCATATATTTCTTATACCTTAACTCATAAAGCTTCAGCATTGCTACTTTCTTTATCATCCATATGTGTTTCTTTGCAAGTCCGACTTGTTTTGATCTATAGCGCGAGCCCTCTTTCCCCACTTCTTTGTCCTGTCTTCACAGATCGCTTTCCTCAGTGTGACATTTCAGTCATTTGATTTTTCCCAACAGGTTCCCTGATGCCAACCAGGTCATGATACCCTAGCATCACTTCAAGACCTTCCTGGTTATTTCCCTTGGTTCCTAGTATTTGTGGATCGGCCCCTAAGAGATTTACTGATGATTTGTCTCCTCTTTTAGGTTTTTGTTTGCTTAGACCCAAACCACAGGTGGTAAATTAGACGGCCTGAGGATATCTGGAATTGTGTGAAATGGGAGCTTTGTTCTGTTTGGTAAGGGAGTGTTCCATCACAAGCGTTGTCACAGAAGGCCCATGTCTGGAATTGCTTTAAAGAGAAGAATTCTGCTAGCCTTTGCAAATCAAATACCATCTACCTAATTTCCCTGAGAGCTTCTAGATGGGGAGAGTTAGATTATCAATTTTCAAAGTGGTTTATCTTTTAAAAAGAGGAACATACCTGTAAGAAACTCATATTAATTTCGGTTGGAAGGGGATAGAAGACTTTTTTTCTTGTTTCATTTATTTTTCATTGGTACTATATTTGTGGGATCTGAGCCACACAAACATACGCAGACGGACACCTACGTATATATAACGGAGAGACAGAGAGAAAGAGAAAAAAATTCCCTTTTTAAAATTCTCATGCTATTGGCGTTAAAACACTGAATGCTGCATTATCACGAGAACTTCAGCTGTCCCGATTTACATTAGTGACATCTATTTCTGGTGTCAGACAAGAGAAAGCTGTACAGAATTATTTTTTTCTGGTCTTTTTAGCTTTCTTTAAACAGTTTCTATGATTCCACATGGAGAGAGGTTTTGTGGCTGTGTATGACATTAGAAAAGTAGCCTTGTTAGGAAAAGCAGCCTTGTCCTTAAATTGAGTATAATTCAGGAATTTCCCCATTATTAAAAATTATAATGCCGGGAAGGGCACTCATAATTCTCTATCCTGTTGTTTTAGTCTGTGAAGCGTGTGTGGCTGGGTTCTTTCAGGGCTGTTCTAGTTAAGGTCTGTGAAGTTGATCCCCCCTCATATCGTGATGGTGGATGAAAGACTTTCTGCCTGTGGGTAGGGAATGCCTGTTAATGCTGCTGACCCCCCGCCCCGTGCTATTACCATCCCCCCCCCCCATTCACTGCTGAGGGTACATTGACCATAAGACACTGCGGTGTCTACTTTTCCATTGTTCCCTCACCTGTTAAATAAAGGAGTTCAATAAGTCACCCAGTCCTAAAATCAAATTTAAAATGGGCTTCTATTGCAGTTGGAGGGCTTTGGGTAGCTATAAGGAAGAATTTCCTGATGCTGAGGATATCAAATTGCTTGAATGGTTGTATAATCACGTTCTCAACAGACCTTAAGAAATATTTTAATCTCTGTCAGATACCTGAAGGCGGAGGAAAGAACCGTTTGACACCAGGTCCATAACTCAGTTCTGTAGTAGGGGAAACCACAACAGGTAATACCACTTTGTAATTTCTGATAATGGTACATGGATTTCTGCCCAATATTAATGTTCTATTGATTCAAAAATGTTCCTGGAATCCAGTGAAATGAATGAAAGCTGATAGACAGGATGACTAAGTAAATAATAGCAAAGCAATAACCAAAAATGTCAAGAGAAAAAATTATGGGGAAAAAAATCCCCATTATTATCAGAGGTAAATAATAAAAAGTCAAATTAACTTACTTAACTTTCTTACTTAACTTACTTACTTACTTAAAAAATCCATTTTTGAAAAGGAACAAAAATTACAAAAAAAGGAAAAAAACTAGAATTAAAACCTGATCTTTGAACAAGAGACACCACGGGGTCAGATCTGAGGGCACAAAGGGAAAAAATAGTATTCATATTATTTCTTTCAAGACATTAGTAAGTGAAGTCATAGGCAAATGTGATCTGTACGTCTAAAAGTTCCACATGACTTATGTGGCACCAGGGTTAAAAATAATACACATATGCCTGTTGGAATTACCAACAAGTAGAGTGCAGTAGCAGAAACGTTTGCCCCTCATCTCCAGCGTTTTATATAATCCACCAATCCTTACCAATGGGATTTATGAAGTATTATAAAGAATTTAATTATCCTATTATAATAGTAGATACACTCTGAAATTAGGAATATGCTGCAGGCGTTGACTGAAAATGCATAGGCTGATGGCTCTTAACAAGAAGGGAAGACAAGATTCAGAAACAAAACAGACTCCTAAGTGTTGAGCTATGGCGTCTTCTCAAAACGCCTTCTCCCAGATTTTTTTTTTTTTTTTAAAGCGGAGAGAAAAGTACTGATTTTCCATTTCTGTAAGGGGCATAATTTATCTGCACTGATTAAAATGATCAAGTGACAGCTCCTTATATCCCAGGTAAATGCTTCCTTTGTGCTTTTCAGACAAGAATTTCTGACATGATGTGGGAAAAGCTGAAGAAGTCAGTCTCTGGGCTGTGTTTTTATCCAGGATGTGGCTTGAGATGGATTAATGGCAAATCATAGTAAATTATTTATCAGATAATAGGTGTGATAATTGTTCTTATTTATCATCAGTATAACTTGTCTTGTTCTCCTGTCATGCTTTCAATCAAACCCTCCCCAAAGACCTGCAGGTTAAAATATACAGCCAAAAGGTCATTCCAACAGTTTTTACTCGTAATGGCACACTGATTATCTCCTAATTGAAAAATGTAAACTAGGGGCTTTGTAAGTCATGCGAGTGACCCTGGCATTTCTAACTCAATGAGGAGAGTCATTCTGTACCTCATTCCTCCTGCCACAAGGAACAGCACAATTTTCAGTACTTTTGATGGTCTCCTGAATTAATTGGAAATAACTTCTTTGTTTTCCATGGAGAAGGGGAAAAACCCACATACCCAAATTTGCTGAAAGAGTACGGATGTAGAATACCACCGTCTACTCTCCTGATGGCAGCTAATCCGTCGAAGCTTAATTGTAGTTATCCACCAGGTCTGCAGTTGGAGAGGAATACTGATTATTGCTACGTGCGTTTCCATAGGCAAGACTGTGTCTTGAGCCTGTTGAAAAGTTTCAAGTAAATTTATTTCTACCGGCAGCTGTAATGGATCTTTGGTCATGGACTATTTCTGGACTTGGTGCAGTGGGAGAAAATAATTCCAACTTACCCATGCAGAATTTCTCCAAAGGTTGCCAGGGTTTGCAAAAGGGGACTGACACACTCTCAAGCACCCCACACTCTTTTTGTCAGAGGCACCTGTGGTCCAGATGGCCCTGCGTTATTTTACTGCGGTTTATCTCTTCACCTAGAAACCCATACGCAGCTAGGCAGCCCAGTAAGGGTTTCCCAACTTCCTTAACAAGAGCAGTGACTGCTACAAGCAAAGAGGTCTACACACTTCTCTGTGTCTCACCCCTCCCCGCTTCACTCCCCCCTCCTCCTTTTTTCTCCCCTCACTTGTTTTGGGTGTGACCCCAAGGTCGTAGCTTGGAGAGGACCCTCTGCTAATGCTCCATTTCCCTCTGGCGTGCATCCTGTCACACAGCTCACAGCCTCTTTCGGGCGTGTTGCTTCCTTGTGACCCTACCAACCTTGTCTAATTACCGTGTCTATTCCTTCCTGGTCAGTCCGCTTCTCCTGTACAATCTGGGGATTTTCACGTATTTGGGTTGGATCACGGCCTTTCTGAAGTTGCTCAGCGACCTTCACAGCTCCCATCTACAGGCCTCCTGCTGATACCCTAAGCCACGCCCTTGTACACCCACTTGCTCCGTTCTTGTTATCTGGGCTCCAGCTCCCCTTGCCTCTTACTGTGTTTTCACATCTTTGCGCAGCTCTCTTCAGATCGTTTGTATTGTTTCTCTTATTCCCAGTCTTGCCCTCATCCTTGGAAACTATTTATTCCTTCTTTTCTAATGTTCCACAGGGGTGAGCTGGATTTACCTCTAATTTCTCAACTAAGTTAGTGTAAGAGCATTCATCCTTCTGCTTTACCTCTTGTGGAATTTAGACACGATTAGTGTCAAGTCCCATGGTAGAGGCCACTTTCTGACTCTCAGTAAACTGGCCAGGGGGCCTATTTTCCAAAAGGGTCTTGATAGTTATCTCTGTGACTTTGTCAGTTCGTTGAGAAGTTGCCCTGCCTCATCTAGGAAATAGAAGTATTTTTGTGAACTGAGTAGTGATGGAATATTCCTAGGGTGCCTTACGGAGCTCTTCTAGTCCTGGGACTGATTGAGATTCAGTGACTCTGACCCTGTGTACAAGGCAAGCAGTTGTTTTGGTGATCAAATTCTTTGAACCCCCAACTCAGGACACATGGACGAAAAATAGAACAGAATATCTGAAATCTTGAAAAATCTAGGATGTCGTATTAGTTATTTATTGCTGTGTAACAAACTACTCCAAAACTTACTGGCTTAAAACAACAAACATTTATTATCTCATACAGTTTTTGTGGGTCAGGAATTTGGGTGCAGTTTAGCTGGGTGGCGCTGGCTCAGGGTCTTTCAAGGGGATGAAGTCAAGATGTTAGGGCTTCCCTGGTGGCGCAGTGGTTGAGAGTCCGCCTGCCGATGCAGGGGACGCGGGTTCGTGCCCCGGTCCGGGAAGATCCCACATGCCGCGGAGCGGCTGGGCCCGTGAGCCGTGGCCGCTGAGCCTGCGCATCCGGAGCCTGTGCTCCGCAACGGGAGAGGCCACAACGGTGAGAGGCCCACGTACCGCAAAAAAGGAAAAACAAACAAAAAAAGATGCTGGCTGAGGTTACAGTTATCTGAAGGCCTGACTTGGCGCTTCTAAGAGGACTCACTGACATGGCTGTAGGCAGAAGGACTCTTCACCACATAGGTTTCTCCACAGGGCTGCTTGAGTGTTCTCACAATATGGCAGCTGGCTTCCCCCAGAGCAAGTGATCCCAAAACAGCAAGTTAGAAGCTGTAATGTCTTGTGACCTAGCCTTGGAGGTTGCACTTCATTATTTCCACAGTATCCCATTGGTTACACAAATCACCCCTATTTATTGTGGGAGGGGACCACCCAAGGGCAGGATACCAGGAGGCAGGGATTATTGGGGACCATCTTGGAAGCTGGCTACCACAAATGTGTAGACTCTTTCTTTGTGTCTGATTCTGCCCTTGTTATCCTTCCAACCATGTTTAGAAGATTATGAAGAGCACTGTACCTTGCTCAGCTCAGCTAGAAGACAGACACTGGGGCATAATATGTCCTTTGAGCACGTGAATCAGAAAACAAAGGACTCCAGCAACCATCATGGTTAAAAGAAAGTGTTTTCATTCCTTCTCTCTTTCGTTCTTTCGTCCACCAAACTTGGTGCTTCCCAGTGTACACTTCCCAGAGTACTAGTCCTGTGAAATACTCTACCAAAACTTATTTTGCAATCAAAGTCATAGATTCACAATTTTCATGAAGACTCTGAGAATTCTTGCAATGGAGTTACTTATTTCACTGTTTAACCCAGCATTTCTCAAGGTTATTTGTCCACAGGTTTTGAAATTTTGTCATACCTGAAAACGTCCGCTAAACCTATTGTTCTTTAAAACACACATTTTGAAACACTCATCTGCAGAGTTAGATGTCCATAACCAATATTATTCCAGAAAAGATTTAAGATTGGTTGTAATACGAAAGCAGTACGTTGAACCTACCTGGAATTGTATAGTTGAGTATGCCCATTAGATGGAGTCCTTGAAGGGCAATCTTATATCCACAATACCTAACTCAGTACCTGAAACTGTTGGTTTGCTGGGGAATCCTCCTTTGACTATCCCCTTTACTATGCTCTAAGAGCGTGTGCTTTGATGTTTCTTTACCCCTGTATGAAATCTCTATTGAAAACTGGCCCTCAAAGTCTTTCAAAGAGCGTTAACCTCCTTCCCCCAGGAGGAGAAAATTTTCTCCACCTACATATAAACTCCGAGAAGCATTGCACTGCTGAGATTAAGCATCTCTTAGCTGGTGTATTTTATGGCTGAATTGTTTGTCTTGGTATGTAAGCCTCTGGGGCATAACCATTTCTCCTTATGAGTCTGGTATAGCACTCAGCACACTGTCAGCGCTCAACCCAAAGTAAATCATCATAATAATAGTCATAAACATAAATCAAGGGAGCACAATTCAACTTATTTATAGCCTTACAGGAGAAGCACAATAGAGAAGGTGCAGTTATTTTCCATCATATTATCCTATATCATTTCCAAGCAAAATGTCATATTGTCCACTAGTGTGTAACCAGGTAATGAAGGATTCTGGCATAACCTGCAAATTCCATGAGGCCAGAGTTAAATGATGTGAGGCTAGAAGCTCATGTTTTCTAAGTTTCTATAATTAAAATCTGAATTTCTAGGGCTTATTAAGGTAATATTTAACATATAATTATCATGACATTTTAAAAGGGAAAAGTGTTTAAGACAAATTATGTAGTAATATTTAATCACAAAAATCTACTGGTTCTGTTCATTTCTTCAAAGGTCTGTTCTCTGATTTCTAAGGTGAAAGCTTAAAACTTAATAAAGATTTTAATGTAATGTTTAATCTAATGGATAATAGTGGATTAGTTAGTGGGTTATCCCTCCCATATAACATACAGGGTGCTTTTACCACATTGAAATCCGGGTCAACCCAACAACCTTGGGCTTGTTATTCCATATGACTGAATATCAAACTATAGTAGCCACGTTTTCCGCTTTTTTTTTTTTAACTTGAGAGATTTGGAAAACACACCTACACACACATGCACACCCTGCCCCCCATACTCACCCCCCTCATAAATGTAAAAATAACAATCCCAAATGTATCCACCATCAAGCAAGGTACTTGAACATTTTGATAGACTTCAGGCTTTATCCTAAGCATCCACTTTAAAAAATATCTGAGTAACACATGACTGTATTTTCCTTTTTTTTTTTCCTTTTTTTTTTTTTTGTGGTACGCGGGCCTCTCACTGTTGTGGCCTCTCCCGTTGCGGAGCACAGGCTCCGGACCTGCAGGCGCTCAGCGGCCATGGCTCACGGGTCCAGCCGCTCCGCGGCATGTGGCATCTTCCCGGACCGGGACACGAACCCATGTCCCCTGCATCGGCAGGCGGACTCCCAACCACTGCGCCACCAGGGAAGCCCTCCTTTTTTGTTTTTTATGAAGGCATTTTAGATAAAGCTGAAGTCGTCTTCAATGACCATCTAAATCTTGCCCTCCCTCTCGTTAGTGGCACTCCCTCTTTGGTGGTATTTGTAATCATGAGTTTGGTTTGTATTCTTCCAGATGATTGTTTCTGTGCTAACATAAATATCTATGTATTTCTATGAAATCTATAGTATTGTTTTGTAACATGAAAAGCATTATATTTACATTATAGTTTATGTATTTTTATGTGAGTTACTTTAAAACAAAACCATCAATGGTGATGTACACACACATTCATACTCTAGTTTATTCATTTTATCTACTATAAAATATTCCACATCTTAAAAATACATTTTATTTAACAGTTCCATGATTTCTATTGCAGTGAACACCTTTGCATATACTGGAGTGTTTTTTTTAGCATTAAAAAAATTTATTTATTTATTTATTTATTTTTGGCTGCGTTGGGTCTTTGTTGCTGCTCCCGGGCTTTCCCTAGTTGTGGCGAGCGGGGGCTACTCTTTGTTGTGGTGCGCGGGCTTCTCACTGCGGTGGCTTCTCTTGTTGTTGAGCACGGGCTCTAGGCTCATGGGCTTCAGTAGTTGTGGCTCACGGGCTCTAGAGTACAGGCTCAGTAGTTGTGGCGCACGGATCTGTGTTGCTCTGCGGCATGTGGGATCTTCCCGGACCAGGGCTCAAACCCACGTCACCTGCATTGGCAGGCAGATTCTTAACCACTGCGCCACCAGGGAAATTCACCCCCGCCACAACCTTTTTGTTTTTTTAATTAGTAGATATCTAGAAGTTTAACATCTGGGTCATGGGTATGAACATTTTAAATTTTAACAGGTGGTGCAAAGTGAATGTTCTAACTGACCAGGTCACCACTGGTAAATAGATCCCTCCTTCCCCCCAGGTATTCTCAAATGTTAACATTTCTTCTTATCTGATCACTGTAAAATATCACTAGTGATTTAATTTGGATTTCCCTGGTTGTTAGTGAGGGCAAACTTATTGTCCTCTGTTTCTTGGCCATTTGTATTTCCTCTTCAATGAATTGCCTATTATATTCTTTATTTTCCTACTGGATCATCATTTTCTTATTAATTTTTAGCAGTTCTTTTAATGTTCTGGATATAAACATTTTGTCTTTCATATTTGTTTTGAATATCTTTCACAATCTGGCTCTTGTCTTTGAACTTTGTTTAAGCATCTTTTGTTTAAAAGTAGTTTAAAATTTTCAGGTAATTGATTTTATTTATATGTTCTTTCACGGTTTTTACTTTTTTTAATTTTAGGGAGACAGGTTTAGTTGCTTTTTTGTTCTCTAGTACAATGAGTATGCGGTGATTCTGGATCTTAGCTTGATCAGATGTGAAATCAATGTAGAGTTGAAACTCTGTCGATACTGGTCCTAGTGGACTTAATCAACGGAGAATCTCAGAAAACATCTAATGCGTGTACCCCATTTTAAGAAGGTGAAGGTACCGTTTTCTTTTCTCATCAATGACTTTATGCCTGAGCTTCTTATATTTAGCAGTTGGAGTCTCCACCTTTGATTTTCAACATCATCTAATTAGACATTTGGCAAATCTCTCCACTGAATGGCTTGCTCATTCTGTCACTAAAATTTTAACAGCAGTTATTAAGTGAAACAAGAGAAAGCTGTGTTCACCAAGATATACTCCAAATTCGAGAGAAAATGGGTTTCAGAATTGGAATTAACATGGTTATGTCACATGAGAAAAATCTCTCTTGGACTTTCCTGCTTTATTTACACCTGGCCCCCTCTGTTCACACATTACATTTCCTGTGTCCCAAACACCTTACAGCACATTTATCCCTGTCTGTTTATTGGCTTATGTTCAGAGTAAGGTATCAAGTAGTGAGAATTTTAGAAGTTTGACAAGGTCTAAAGTGACTGCTGCCCCAAATTTTAGCAATGGAGATAGAATACAGAATCTTAGTGAGATGGACAGACTCCTGGCATACCACTGTACCCTGGCGCCAGCCTTCAGATTTGTTATACATGCTAATTTAAGGACATGTGGTGGATACTGACTGCTTTGATCGTTTTAAGCTTATTTTAGATATCATTGGATTGACAGGGTGGCATCAAAAGCATCTTTTTCAAATGGTCATGAAGAACCTAGGGACAAGACGGGAATAAAGACGTAGACCTACTAGAGAATGGAGTTGAGGACATGGGGAGGGGGAAGGGTAAACTGGGACAAAGTGAGAGAGTGGTAGTGTATATATATCCACATATACACTACCAAATGTAAAATAGATAGCTAGTGGGAAGCAGTCACAAAGCACAGGGAGATCAGCTCAGTGCTTTGTGACCACCTAGAGGGATGGGATAGGGAAGGTGGGAGGGAGGGAGACGCAAGAGGGAAGAGATATGGGAACATATGTATATGTATAACTGATTCACTTTGTTATAAAGCAGAAACTAACACACCACTGTAAAACAACTATACTCCAATAAAAATGTTAAAAAACCAAAACCAAACAAAAAAACCCCATCTTTTTCTTTTTTAAAAAATTTATTTATTTATTTTATTTTTGGCTTCGTTGGGTCTTTGCTGCTGCACGCGGGCTTTCTCTAGCTGTGGTGAGCGGGGGCTACTCTTTGTTGCAGCACGTGGACTTCTCATTGCGGTGGCTTCTCTTGCTGCGGAGCACGGGCTCTAGGCGTACGGACTTCAGTAGTTGTGGCGCACGGGCTCAGTAGTTGTGGCTCACGGGCTCTAGAGCGCAGGCTCAGTAGTTGTGGTGCACAGGATTAGTTGTTCCACAGCATGTGGTATCTTCCTGGACCAGGGCTCGAACCCGTGTCCCCTGCATTGGCAGGTGGATTGTTAACCACTGCGCCACCAGGGAAGCCCAAAAACATCTTTTTCAAGGAAAGTTTAAATGTAGTTATATGGCTAATATTATATAGGATGTTCTTAATGAAGAGCTTTTGTATATCTTACATTGTTTAATCCTTACAACAACCCTGATAGGTATTGTTTCTAGGTATTATTTTTTAATAACAGATTTTTCAAGAATAATTCAAATAACATACAATTACCTTTTGAAGTGTTCAGTTCAGTGGTTTTTAGTATGCTCATGGAGTGGGGAAACTGTCACCACAATCAATTTTAGAATATTTTCGTTACCCCTCCCCAAATTCCCATACCCATTAGCAGTCACTTCATCATGTCTCTAACCCCCAACTCTAGGCAACCATTAATCTACTTTCTGCCTCTATAGATTTGCCTTTTATGGATATTTCATATACATGGAACCATTAATACATAGCCTTTTGTGACTGGCTTCTTTCACTCAGTAATATAATCTTTTCAAGGTTCATCCGTATTGTAGTGTGTATTAATACTTTATTCTTTATTAATGCTGAATACTATTCCACTGTATGGATATACCCCATATTTTTGTGGGAGATTTTAAAACCTGAAGTATAGCTGCTGTACAATATTCTATAAGTTTCAGGTGTACAATGTAGTGATTCACAATTTTTAAAGGTTATATTCCATTTATAGTTATTATAAAATATTGGCTATGTTCCCTGTGCTGTACAATATATCCTTGCAGCTTATTTATTTTATACATAGTAGCTTGTGCCTTTTAATCCCCTACCCCGATTTTGCACCTCCCCACTTCCTCTCCCCGCTGGTAACCACTAATTTGTTGTCTATATCTGTGAGTCTGTTTCTGTTTTGTTATATTCACTCATTTGTTTTATTTTTAAAATTCCACATATAAGTGATAACATACAGTATTTGTCTTTCTCTGACTTACTTCACTTAGCATAATACCCTCTAGGTCCAGCCATGTTGTTACAAATGGCAAAACTCATTCTTTTTTTTTTTTTAAATAAATTTATTTATTTTATTTATTTATTTTTGGCTATGTTGGGTCTTTGTTGCTCTGCGGGGGCTTTCTCTAGTTGCAGCTAGAGGGGGCTACTCTTCGTTGTGATATGCAGGCTTCTCAGTGCGGTGGCTTCTCTTGTTGTGGAGCACGGGCTCTAGGCACACGGGCTTCAGTAGTTGTGGCATGCGGGCTCTAGAGCCGAGGCTCAGTAGTCATGCCGCATGGGCTTAGTTGCTCCATGGCATGTGGGATCTTCCTGGACCAGGGCTCGAACCCTTGTCCCCTGCATCGGCAGGCAGATTCTTAACCACTGTGATACCAGGGAAGTCCAGTAGTTCTATTTTTAGTCTTTTGAGAAACCTCCATGCTGTTTTCCGTAATGGTTGCACCAATTTACACTCCCATCAACAGTGTATAGGGTTCCCTTTTCTCCACATCTTTGCCAACATTTGTTATTTGTAGATTTTTTGATGATAGCCATTCTGACAGGTGTGAGGTGGTATCTTGTTGTGGTTTCGATTTGCATTTCCCTGATGACTAGTGATGTTGAACGTCTTTTCATGTGCCTGTGGCCATCTGTATATCTTCTTTGGAGAAATGTCTATTCAGGTCTTCTGCCTGTTTTTTAATCAGGTTGTTTCTGTTTTTGATATTGAGTTGTATGAACTGTTTATATATTTTGGCTATCACCCCCTTATTAGTTATATCATTTGCAAATATCTTCTTCCATTCAGTAGGCTGTCTTTTCATTTTGTTGATAGTTTCCTTTGCTGTGCAAAACTTGTAAGTTTAATTAGGTCCAGTTTCTTTATTTTTGCTTTTGTTTCCTTTGCCTTAGGAGACAGATCCTAAAAAATGTTGCTATAATTTATGTCAAAGAGTGTTCTGGGGCTTCCCTGGTGGCGCAGTGCTTGAGAGTCCGCCTGCCGATGCAGGAGACGCGGGTTCGTGCCCCGTTTCGGGAAGATCCCACATGCCGCGGAGCGGCTGGGCCCGTGAGCCATGGCCACTGAGCCTGCGCGTCCGGAGCCTGTGCTCCGCAAATGGGAGAGGCCACGACAGTGAGAGGCCCGCATAACGCAAGAAAAAAAAAAAAAAAAAAAAGAGTGTTCTGCTTATGTTTTCTTCTGGGAGTTTTATGGTGTCATGTCTTATATTTAGGTCTTTGATACATTTTGAGTTTATTTTTGTATATGGTGTGAGAAAATGTTCTAATTTTATTCTTTTACATGTAACTGTCCAGTTTTCCCAGCACCACTTATTGAAGAGACTTTTTCTCCATTGTATATTCTTGCCTCCTTTGTTATGGATTAACTGACTATAAGTGCATGGATTTATTTCTGAGCTCTCTATTCTGTTCCATTGATCTGTGTATCTGTTTTTGTGCCGGTACAATATTGTTTTGATCACTGTAGTTTGTAGTATAGTCTGAAGCCAGGGAGCATAATACCTCCAGCTTTGTTCTTTTTTCTCAAGATTGTTTTGGCTATTTGGGGTCTTTTGTGGTGCTGTATAAATTTTAGGATGATTTTTTCTAGTTATGTGAAAAATGGCATGGATATTTTGATAGGGATTACATTAAATATGTAGATTTCTTTAGGTAGTATGGACATTTTAACAATATTAATTCTTCGAATTCATGAGTACTGATATTTTCCCATTTCTTTGTATCAGCTTCAAATTCCTTCATTAGTGTTTTATAATTTTCAGAGTATAAGTCTTTTACCTCCTTGGTTAAGTTTATTCCTAGGTATTTTATTCTTTTGATGCAATTATAAATTTGTATGTATGTATGTATGTATGTATGTATTTTGGCTGCACTGTACAGCATGCAGGATCTTAGTTCCCTGACCAGGGATCGAACCCATGCCCCCTGCAGTGGGAGCATGGAGCCTTAACCACTGGACCACCAGGGAAGTCCTGATGCAATTTTAAACAGGATTGTTTTCTTGCTTTCTATTTCCAATAGTCCATTATCAGTGTATAGATAAGCAACAGATTTCTGTATATTAATCTTATATCCAGCAAATTTACTGAGTCATTTATTAGTTCTAATAGTTTTTGGGTGGAGACTTTAAGGTTTTCTATATAGTGCATGATATCACCTGAAAATTCAGTTTTACTTCTTCCCTTCCAATTTGGGTACGTTTTATTTCTTTTTCTTGTCTGGTTGCTGTGGCTAGGACCTCCAATACTATGTTGAATAAAAGTGGTGAGAGTGGACATCCTTGTCTTGTTCTTGATCTTACAGGAAATATTTTCAGCTTTTCACCATTGAGTATGATGTTAGCTCTTGGTTTGTCATAAATGGACTTTATTATGTTATGTTCCCTGTATACCAACTTTGATGAGAGTTTTTATCATGAATGGTTGTTGACTTTTGTCAGATGCTTTCTCAGCATCTATTTAGATGATCATGTGATTTTTTTATCCTTCATTTTGTTAATGTGGTGTACTACATTGATTGATTTGCAGATATTGAACCATCCTTGCATCCCTGGAATAAATCCCACTAGATCATGGTGTATGATCCTTTTTATGTATTGTTGAATTTGATTTGCTAATATTTTGTTGAGGATTTTTGCATCTATATTCATTAGAGATATTGGCCTGTGATTTTCTTTTTTTGTGTTGTCTTCTTCTAGTTTTGGTATCAGGGTAACTGTGACCTCACTGAAGGAATTTGGGTGTTCTCTCCACTTCAATATTTTTGGCATAGTTTGAGAAGGATAGGTATTATCTCTTTTTTATATGTTTGGTAGAATTCCCCTGTGAAGGTGTCCAGTCCTGGACTTCTTTTTGCTGTGAGTTTTTTAAATTACAAATTCAATTTCACTACTAGTGGTTTGTCTGTTCAGATTGTCTGTTTCTTCCTTATTAAGTCTTGGAAGATTGTGTGTTTCTAGAAATTTATCCATTTCTTTTAGTTTGTTCAACTTTTTGCATATAGCTGTTCGTAATATTCTCTTATGATCTTTTGTGTCTCTGTGATATCAGTTGTTATTTCTCCTCTTTCATTTATTATTTTGTTTACTGATATGCTACATTTTGTTTATCCATTAATCAGTTGATGAAAATTTGGGTTTTCCCCACTCCAATAGGTATTATTACCCTCATTTGGTAAATAAGGAAACAGCCTCAAAATGCTCAAGTGATTTATTCATGGTCATATAGCCAGTCATTGCCAGAACTATAAATTAAATCCATTGCACACTTCACAATATAAGAATATCTCTTTTCATATTGTTTCACTTTCTCCTTGTTTTCTCTTAAAATTAAGGGCAACCTGATAGTTATGTTTAGAGGTATTGATCTCTTTGCTCTTAAGTCATTTTCATCAATCCCCCTGGGTAGGGACTAAGTTCTTGGGCACCATGAGTGTAACAAACTTTATACACATCTACAGACTCAACACAGACATTCCCCAAGCAGTTAATACTTTGGAATCCCACTCGTAATTGTCATGCCAACCTGTTAACTTTTGATAGTTTGGTAGTTGATGACAGTTAAAAAATTCCTGGCTGACACATTAGTTATCATTTGAAAGTATGGAGGAGTAAAATGTCTTGAAATTTTTCCTAGTTCCAAATTTAACAGATTTAGAGAGCCCTGCTTCCTTGTTCAATATGTTACATGTGAAAGAATGTCTTAAATGTAAAAACAAACTTGATGCTGATGGTGAACAATAAAGTTTGTAATTCCGTACTTACTTTAAGATGACTTCATAACTGGTATTGAGCAAAGTTATAATGGAATTATTGAAATTGAATCTGGACAATGCAATAAAAATCTCTCATATATGGAAGAAAACATCAATTAATTTAAACGACTCTCCTTGGGGCAACTCTCATCATGCGGTGCCATATACATTATTAATATTCAGATGAATTGGCCAAAACATTTGATGTTCAGCAGTATTCCTTGAAACTAATGATTTCTGTTATCTGGTTGTAGGGCAAGTAGGAGAAGGTGGATACATAGCCTTAAATGTTGCAGGAACTTCACATCAGCTAATTTTCAAGCCTCTCTATTTATGGTTGGAGAAACTAAGTCCTAAAGAGATGAAGTTCTTATTTAAAGTCACAAAGTGAACGTCAGTCTTCTTATGCTTTGCCTGACTAACAACTATCCTTAAAACTCAGCAGATTGGAAGATAGTAAGCAGGTTCCTTAAAAAATTAAAAATAGAACTGTAACATGATCCAGCAATTTTACTTCTGGGTATTTACCTGAAGAAAAAAAAAAAACTAACTCAAAAAGATGTATATGCACCCAATGTTGTAGCATTATTTACAATAGCCAAGATATGGAAGCAACCTAAGTGTCCATCAGATGAATGGATAAAGCAGATGTGGTTTACACATACAATGGAATGTTACTCAGCCATAAAAGAATGGCCTCTTGCTATTTGCAACAATATGAATGGATCTAGAGGGTATTATGCTCAGTGAAATAAGTCAGACAGAGAAGGACAAATATAATTTCACTTATATGTAGAATCTAAAAAACAAAATAAACAAAACAAAAGCATACCATCAATACAGAGAGCAAATGGGTGGTAGCCAGAGGTGAGGTGAGGGAGTGTGGGTATAGCAGGTGAAGGGGATTAAGAAGTACAAACCTCAGGTTATAAAATAAGTCATGGGGATGTAATATACAGCATAAGGAACACGGTCAATTATATTGTAATTGCTTTGTATGGAAACAGATAATTATTAGACTTACTGTGGTGATCATTTCACAAGGTATGCAAATGTCAAACCACTATGTAGTACACTTGAAACTAACACAGTATTGTATTTCAACTATATTTCAGTTAAAAAAAGACTAGCAGATGCCTCTGGCAGGGCACATCCCCGGCATCCTTCCTCAGTGCTCCTTTGATTTTCCAAAATTTCCGAGAATATTGTAATTATTTGTTATGTGGACTTGGTTAAATGTGAGTTGGGCTATCTTCTTGTCTATGTATTCCCAATGTCCAGATCACACCTGAGAACACAATAGATGCTCTATAAATATTCATGTTTCTGTGATACTCCATCCAATGTCCTTTCATGTTTTTCTATCTCATGGTCCAGGCTAGAGTTTGTCTATGTTTTTAGTGATGGGACAGTTTCCTCCCTGCTAACATCTTACAGAAAACGCCAATGTGTAAGACAGATAACAGAAGAGTTGGCTTGGCTGAAGCAGGAGTCGGGGAGCCAGATGTCCGGATTTTTGGTCTTCCCTCTCATGGCTCTGCAACAGGGGTTGGGGGTGAAGAAGACATGTCTCAGAGGGGTGTCAAGGCTCCAGGAATCACAGCTGAAAACCCGCCATTCCAGATGCTCAAAGAGAACTAGAATTAAGATCATAACTAGGAATAGCGCTTGCATATTCATTAGTTCATGTCCTGTTTGAGAAAGGTAATCATCTGTTAGCTTACACAAAACTCTAAGACTCTAAATTTTGCAGGAAGCTATATGTTCATTCCGTTCGCTCACCAATTGTGTAATGAGCACCTACTATATACTGGGCTCTATTTTAATAGCTATTGATCCAAAAGAGTGAGCAAACGGACCAAAATATTTTCTTTCTTGGAGCTGACATTCTGATAGAGGAAGATAGACAATTATAAAAGACATAGGGCTTCCCTGGTGGCACAGCGGTTAAGAGTCCTCCTGCCAGTGCAGGAGGTTTGAGCCCTGGTCTGGGAAGATCCCACATGCTGTGGAGCCACTAAGCCCGTGCACCACAACTACTGAGCCTGTGCTCTGGAGCCTGTGAACCACAGCTACTGAACCCGTGCGCCTAGGGCCTGTGCTCCACAACAAGAGAAGCCACTGCAATGAGAAGCCCACGCACCGCAATGAAGAGTAGCCACTGCTCACCACAACTGGGAAAGCCTGCACGCAGCAAGGAAGACCCAGCACAGACAAAAGTAAAATAAACAAAAATAAATAAATTTAAAAAAGAGACATAATTACACAGTATGTTGGATGGTGATGGTGATAGGTTTATAGAGAAACAGTGTTGAAGGGATACAGGGTATGTGTGTGTGTGTGTGTGTGTGTGTGTGTGTGTGTGTGTGTGTGTGTGTGTGGGGGTAGTAAAATAAACAAAAATAAATAAATTTAAAAAAGAGACATAATTACACAGTATGTTGGATGGTGATGGTGATAGGTTTATAGAGAAACAGTGTTGAAGGGATACAGGGTATGTGTGTGTGTGTGTGTGTGTGTGTGTGTGTGTGTGTGTGTGTGTGTGTGTTGGGGTGTTG
Organism: Lipotes vexillifer; assembly: GCF_000442215.2. Lineage (NCBI taxonomy): Eukaryota > Metazoa > Chordata > Mammalia > Artiodactyla > Lipotidae > Lipotes > Lipotes vexillifer. The sequence continues at coordinate 3,160,748 of NW_006784492.1, forward strand.
CAGTTAATGGGGTAGTAATGGGAGGTCTAAGTGACCTTTGCCTACAGACTTGAAGGAGGTGAGGGAAGGAGCCATAGGCTTTTTGCGAATAGTAAGTGTAAAGCCCTAAGTGAAAGTATGCCTGGCAATCTGTATATCTTCTTTGGAGAAATGTCTATTTAGGTCTTCTGCCCATTTTTGGATTGGGTTGTTTGTTTTTTGATATTGAGCTGCATGAGTTGCTTGTATGTTTTGGAGATTAATCCTTTGTCAGTTGCTTCATTTGCAAATCTTTTCTCCCATTCTGAGGGTTGTCTTTTCGTCTTGTTTATGGTTTCCTTTACTGTGCAAAAGCTTTTAAGTTTCATTAGGTCCCATTTGTTTATTTTTGTTTTTATTTCCATTTCTCTAGGAGGTGGGTCAAAAAGGATCTTGCTGTGATTTATGTCATAGAGTGCTCTGCCTATGTTTTCCTCTAAGAGTTTGATCGTGTCTGGCCTTACATTTAGGTCTTTAATCCATTTTGAGTTTATTTTTGTGTATGGTGTTACGGAGAAGATACACAGATTGCCAACAAACACAGGAAAGAATGCTCAACATCATTAATCATTAGAGAAATGCAAATCAAAACTACAATGAGATATTATCTCACACCGGTCAGAATGGCCATCATCAAAAAATCTACAAACAGGGCTTCCCTGGTGGTGCAGTGGTTGAGGGTCTGCCTGCCGATGCAGGGGATGCGGGTTCATGGCCCGGTCCGGGAGGATCCCGCATGCCGCGGAGTGGCTGGGCCCGTGGGCCGTGGGCGCTGAGCCTGTGCATCCAGAGCCTGTGCTCCACAGCGGGAGAGGCCCGCGTACAGCAAAAAAAAAAAAAGAAAAAAAATCTACAAACAGTAAATGCTGGAGAGGGTGTGGAGAAAAGGGAACCCTCTTGCACTGTTGGTGGGAATGTCAATTGATACAGCCACTATGGAAAACAGTATGGAGGTTCCTTAAAAAGCTAAAAATAGGACTACCATACTACTGAGCAATCCCACTACTGGGCATATACCCTGAGAAAACCAT
>NW_006784492.1:3162238-3195392 GCF_000442215.2 Lipotes vexillifer
AGGGAGGGTGGGAGGGAGGGAGACGCAAGAGGGAAGAGATATGGGGATATATGTATATGTATAACTGATTCACTTTGTTATAAAGCAGAAGCTAACACACCATTGTAAAGCAATTATACTCCAATAAAGATGTTAAAAAAAAAAAAGAAAGTATACCTGGTATGTGTAAAGGGGGTTTCTTTCTTCCATCTCCTTTATGTGAGATTCCTTAGATTACAAAGAGCCATAGAAGAATTTTGATCCAGGAAATGATTTGGTTGAATTTCCTTAGTTCATATCCTATAATTAGGCAATAGATAGGAAAGTACTTTCATGATGAATGATCTAAGAATAACTTACCTGCTATCATGGAATTAAATTGCCTTTGGCCAATTGTGTTGACTCACGTATATACTGATTTGAGATGTAAGTGAATTCCCTTCCCATTTGTCTCCCTATTCCTGTGCAGAAGGGAGGCATTAAGAACCTCCTTTCTTAGGGGGTCTTTAAAATAGGCCAGAGTCTCCTGAACGCAGAGCAGATCAAACTCCCAAGTCTCGTTACTATCCAAAGAATCCTTACAATAGACTGCGCCTCTCCAGGGGATCTCAAATTCTCTCTTTTAACCAGGAGGAAGTTCTTTGGTGCTGTCATCCCTTCAGTTTTCCCTGGATCAGATGCAGAGAAAATACGGGGACGCCATAGACCTTAAAGGGTGTGGGAGAACTGTGCTCCATCATTTAGACCGTAAGCAGCATCATTAGGGGGATGACGAAGGAAACGAGTCCTGCGAGGTTGCTCTGTGATTCCATGACCACCTTTGCTACAGACCGTATTTTCTAAAATACCTCACTAGTTTCTTTCAAGGGAGGTTGTTATCTGCTACTCTAAACAACTTGCTTTGTAGCCAAGTCGTCTGTGGAGAGGACAGGTTATGAGGCTTCTGGAACAGGCTGGTGATAGTGGTGACAGAATCGCAGCCAAGGGCCTTTAAGAGCTGTTCACACTTTAGATTTTGTTTGAAGCCCAGTCCTGGCCCCATGGAGTATAGTGTTTATGTTTTATTTAATGATAGCCCGATACTGAAAAATGGATGCTGTATAACTTTCTAGTGGGAGGCTGGGGAAGGGAGTCAAAATGATAGTGCAGAAGGGAGTTTGACGTGGGGGAGATATACCCTGCCCTATCATTACCAAGTTCCTACTCTTCAGTTGTTGTCACCTGTTTAAATGCCTGTCCTGTGGCTCCCCTGGGGACCAACCTTCAGTGCATACTTGTTACTACTGGGGAGCTGTTGCTAGTGGTGTTTTTTGGGGGCAGGATAAGGAGATAGATGGGGAGGAAACGTGATGTGTCATAAAAAATGACCCCATGTTTTTACAAATACACCATCCCTTATGCAAGAGATGGATTCTTTTTATTTAAGATATTCCACATGAGCTTTTTTTTTTTTAACATCTTTATTGGAGTATAATTGCTTTACAATGGTGTGTTCGTTTCTGCTCTATAACAAAGTGAATCAGCTATACATATACATATATCCCCATATCCCCTCCCTCTTGCTTCTCCCTCTCACCCTCCCTATCCCACCCTTCTAGGTGGTCACAAAGCACAGAGCTGATCTCCCTGTGCTATGCGGCTGCTTCCCACTAGCTAGCTATTTTACATTTGGTAGTGTATATATGTCCATGCCACTCTCTCACTTCGTCCCAGCTTCCCCTTCCCCTTCCCCGTGTCTTCAAGTCCATTCTCTACGTCTGCATCTTTATTCCTGTCCTGCCCCTAGGTTCTTCAGAACCATTTTTTTTTTTAGATTCCATATATTTGTGTTAGCATATGGTATTTGTTTTTCTCTTTCTGACTTACTTCACTCTGTATGACAGAATCTAGGTCCATCCACCTCATTACAAATAACTCAACATGTGCCACATCTTCTTTATCCATTCATCTGTCACTGGACACTTAGGTTGCTTCCAGGTCCTGGCTATTGTAAATAGAGCTGCAGTGAACATTGTGGTACATGACTCTTTTTGAATTATGGTTTTCTCAGGGTATAAGCCTGGTAGTGGGATTGCTGGGTTGTATGGTAGTTCTATTTTTCATTTTTTAAGGAACCTCCATACTGTTCTCCATAGTGGCTGTATCAATTGACATTCCCACCAGCAGTGCAGGAGGGTTCCCTTTTCTCCACACCCTCTCCAGCATTTATTGTTCGTAGATTTTTTGATGATGGCCATTCTTACTGGTGTGAGGTGATACCTCATTGTAGTTTTGATTTGCATTTCTCTAATGATTCCACATAAGCTTTTTATTAAAGGAACTCAATGGTAAATTATTTTTTAAATAGAGTTTTTTTTCTAATTAAAGTATTTTGTAAAACTGGATTTTCATAGTGCAGCTTTCGTGAAAGCAGGAAGGAACTGTAAGACACCTTGTTAGATGTCACTTGAGCTCGGCTTAGGGATGTGAAAAGTCCCTATAGCTGTAGGTACCAGAGAGATCAGCTTTGAATCTTGGATCCACCATCTGCAAAGCTCTGTGCCTCTGGATAAATCACTTCACTTCTGAGTCTTCAGTTGATTCATGTGCAGAAATGGAGGTAATGATTCTTCTCACGCTGGGTTGTTGTGATGTAAAGCCTCTGACACACGACAGAGGCTCAATGAATGTTATTTCATCCTTCTGTTTCTCTGTTGGCGCATGAACACACCCATTTAGGCCGAACTGAAAGCATCATCTTCGTTTATCAGGGAAATTGGCCAGTGATGGTGCAGAAACCATTTCTTCCTCACACTAATTTTGAGTGCTTTCCTTGGATTTTGGTGATTTATCCTCAAGTCTGAAATCACCTGTGTTAATTTTCTTTTTTTAAAAAAATGTACTTATTTATTTATTTTTGGCTGCATTGGGTCTTCGTTGCTGCGCACGGGCTCTCTCTAGTTGCGGCGAGCGGGGGCTGCTCTTCGTTGCGGTGCGCGGGCTTCTCATTGCGGTGGCTTCGCTTGTTGTGGAGCACGGGCTCTAGGCACGTGGGCTTCAGTAGTTGTGGCACGCAGGCTCAGTACTTGTGGCGCACGGGCTTAGTTGCTCTGTGGCATCTGGAACCTTCCCAGACCAGGGCTCGAACCTGTGTCCCCTGCATTGGCAGGCGTATTCTTAACGACTGCGCCACCAGGGAAGTCTGCACCTTGGCCTTTAGTGTTGGATTTTTGGCTCTCCATGGAAGATATCTGTATGCTAAACATCTGAGAATACTCTGTGTTTGTATTTTTTATCAGGGCAAATGACAGCATAGTGATTTCATTTTGCTGCAGGAGCTATAATGATCGAATAGGTGGATTCTCTGCTGAACTTGCTTCCGTATTTTCTAGCATGGTTTCTTCGTTGGTCAGTAGAATGAGATTGCTATATTTCTCACTATCTGTGGCCTCCTGCTCCAGTAATTCTCTAATATCATTTTGTGACCAGTGCCTGATTTCTGTGCTACTGTTCTCGAACTTGTATCCCTAAATTAGAATTGTCTTTCCAAAGAGTTACCTGGGAAGGCTCACTGTTAACTCCAGTGGTGCCACGAATGCTGATGTGTGATTGTGCGAACCATTTCTGGGCCTTCCCTTTGGAAACTGCCTTCAGAGGCAAAACCCTAGTCACAAAGAAAATAGTTTGCTCCTATCAGGGACTTTAAAATCTAAGAACAACAGTATTGATCTCTTTGAAAATCAACACTGAATGTGTAAACTGTGATTTGTTTGCTAAAAACATCAGCCTCATTACTTTATGGTCACAGCTGACAAGGATAGAAAAGAATATTTATAGGGACTTCCCTGGCGGTCCAGTGGTGAAGACTCTCTGCTTCCACTGCAGGGGGCACGGGTTCCATCCCTGGTCAGGAAGCTAAGATCCCGCATGCCGTGCAGTGCAGCCAAAAAATAAAATAAAACAGGCCTATTTGTTCTCTCATAGTAAAAAAGCAATATAAAGTAAAAAATAAATTAAAAAAAAGATTATTTATAATAACATCTTAGCACAGCTACAGTCAACAGCTCATGCTAGAAATCCAGAGTATCAGCTTTTCCTTAATCATCAACAGTGTGTCCTTTTCTAGTCATTATGTCATATTCACTGGTACTTGTTTTGCTTCTTCCTTGATTTAAAAAAAAAGTTTTTTCTGTTAAGTCTTTCTCCCATGATCCCTGAACTTGCAGTCTCACTTGTTTCGGGGAAGCTTTTATATCCGCAGTTCCAGGCATATTCTTTGATGGTTCAAAGCCCTCTGTTTGCTTTTCTCTTTTTCTAGCCAAGACCATCTTTACTTCACACTCCTGAAGCCATACTTGTCCAGCCGTGATTCTCCTATCAGGGGAAACTGCTAATCACTTTTGCCTTCCTGTGATATGCACTGGGTTTGTTCCCATGCTCCTGCAGTTTTGTGTTTGAAATCTGAACTCATAGTAAGAAAGGACGTGTGTAACGGGGTTAAGATTGTCTGGTAGCCTTTTACATGTTATATTGGGGTGTGTGTGTGTTCTCTTTTCTGGGTTCTTTTTACATATGTACCGCCGGTCAAGTTTCTACTAATTATGAAGGCTAAATAAAGCCTTCTTTTCAGAGGGAGATTATTTCGGTAGGGCAGGATTTAAGAGTTTGATAGCATGCAGCATTTGCAAGAAAAAAGAAACTCAAAGTCCAGAAGACTGATAAGTGACCCAGTCAACCCGAGTCCCTGGGCACTGCACTTACCTTTTGCTTCAATAAAGTCTGCTTCAAAGCAATCTCAATCCTTCATCAAAGAGATTTCCAGAGCACTCTCAATGGGTTAACATAAATCTTACTGTTCTCACTCTTTTTTTTTTTTCCCCTTCCAAGTTGCCTTTCAAAAAAAAATCAGTCCTGTGTCTCCATTTCTTTAAATCTTTTATCCTCGGGCTGCTACCACTGGCTGTATGGATTACATATTAGCAGTTAAGAATATTCCACAAAGTCCTGGCTTGTTCTCACCCTGCAGTGCTTACAGTCACCGCTGGCGATGAAAGGAATTTGAAAAGCACAGCCAGGCAATCCTGCACCCGCTCACCACAGACCCTCTCTGCGGCTTATCGCACTGAGGATGTTCTTTTGACCAGCCGTCGATTGTGTTTGAAACTCACCCCTGATTCCTGAGATAGGAACCCTTTTGACAGAAGTTAACAATACAGCACATGCAGCATGGGCTAAGGAAAATAATTTTGACTTCGAGTTAAAGAAATGCTTTGTTCCAGCTCAGATTTGTACACTTTCTTAGGGTCTCCCTTCTCTTGGGCAGCCTCCGTGGCCCCCTGCCAGCTAAGTCAAGTTCAAGCACCCACGGATGCTTCAGTGGCTGCCATAACAGGAAAAAAGAGGCTCCTGGAGGGAGACTGACCGGAATAAAGAACAGAGAAAGAGATGGAACGGAGAGAGGAGAAGGAGGATGAGAAAAGAAGAATCGAATTGAAGGCAGGAGTGATTGGGAAAGGGCCAAGTCCTGAGGGAGCTGGAGGTGTAGACAGAGCCCTCAGTGTCAAGGTCAGGGGCATCTAGAGAGAGGAAGAAATGCCGTGCGCCCAGATGTCTGTGTGCTTTACAATGCACAAGTATAAAGGAGCCATTCTGGGAAATGTTCTTGGGAGCAGGAGGTTCACTTGTTACTCAGACCCCACCCTGTGTGATTCCTCTGTTGTTTTTCAAACCTAGGCTTTGCTTTAAAATATTTGAATTTTTATCCCTGCTTCAGGGTAACAGGGCAGATCACTCCTCTTTGCTGATGGGGGTTTAGCTCTGAGCCCTGGGGCTAATATTTAAACATTAAAGAAGCCAAAGGAGCCCTCACAGCAATCAGGCAGATTTCATTTTCACTTACTTCTAGCAGAAAGAGAAGAGGGGAGTCGTCTGCAAAATTATTGGGCCCAGGACCCCCATACCATTGAGCATTATTTTGAATGGACAGGACACTGATTGCTCAGTGCTGTGGGAAAGATGTTCATCAATTGCACCACGTCCAAAACAAGTGCCACCTGCATCCCTGTGTTGAGAGTTGAAGATTGGAATTAAAATGTCACCCTTTCTTTTATCTCCAGCAGCACTTTGGAGGTATTTCCCTGGAGGGTTGATTTGTTCCTTCTTTCACTGGGTTGGAATAATTCCATTAAAAGTCTTTTGCCAACTCAAGTAAAACACTCTACCAAGTGAGTGGCATTTGACAAACTCGTTCCCTTTTCTTGATTATTCTGGTCTATTGATCTGTGTCTCTGGAGAAACTCTGGAAACTTCCAAGACGTCTTTTGGAGTTTAAAATATTATCTCCCTGGTGATAAGCTTGAATCAGAAACTAATAAGATGAATTCCTTCCTTGCCTCGGTGATTGCAGTTCTTTCTTCACACCCATCAATTCTCCCGCTCTTAGAGAACTCAGAAACAAAGGAGTCTATTTGTCACCAGTGGGTAACAAGGCAACAGAGAAATTCAGATGGGTCAGACAGAAATAAATGCCTTTGCGGGAAAAGTAAAAGGCACACAGTTGGTTGTAGGAAATTGGAAAGAAAGAATTTTACATGAAATGGTGGAAGGAGAAAACTCAGCTGTTAAAAACCGCAGAATTATTGTTATCCTATGGTAAATGGTAGATTCTATGAGGTCTGGATCCAGATAATTTGGCACTGGGAACAAGGAAAAAAATAGAAGTGTCTTTCTTTGTATTTTACTTAGAAAACATCCTGATTGGCATTTGAATTCCTAGAGTACATGAGGAAAGAATGCAGTAAGCTTTTTCAGAGAGTCCACTTTCTTCTGGAGAGAAGATAGCAGAAAAATGAATGATGGGTTACTTCTAATTTATAATGATGGTTTCATCTCTCCCAGGTATTATTTTAGTTCTTGGATGATCGGTTCTCCCCACGTGAATCCTGATTGCTTTTTGAAGATGAGAGAGATCACAGAGGCTATACAGTCCATTTCTAGTCTTTTGCAACTTACACACTGCTTTTTTTTTTTGTTTTTCAGTACGCGGGCCTCTCACTGTTGTGGCCTCTCCCGTTGCGGAGCACAGGCTCCGGATGCGCAGGCTCAGCGGCCATGGCTCACGGGCCCAGCTGCTCCGCGGCACGTGGGATCTTCCCGGACTGGGGCGCGAACCCCTGTCCCCTGCATCGGCAGGCGGACTCTCAACCACTGCACCACCAGGGAAGCCCTACACACTGCTTTTAATACTAATTTAAAATTCTTTGGATAATGGAGATTCCAGTTTGTTTTAAATTTTTCCTTTACTCCATGGCTTGATTAACAAACACTCATAAACAAAACTGATTAGTTCCTATCGCTTTTTAAGTTGTTGTTTGTGTTGAAACCCAGACTTCAGCTAAGTTATTTTGAACATAACTAGAGGCTAACTTTATTGGAATAAACCAAACAGCCAACATGAGAAATACTGCCAATGTGTATGTGTCTTACATAACGAGAAACACGGTGCTTAACAAGAAACGTGTAATATGTCTCATAATATTGAAGTGAATTATCTCTTTGTGTTTGCTCTCAGATTTGGCACTGTTTTGTTTTTTAACTTATGCTGTAGTTTTAGGTATTCTGGAGCTCTGACCACTTTCATTCATACTTATATAAAAATTGTATGAGCTACTGTTTTTAGAAAGACAATTGGATCTTTATTAAAGAGCAAGGATAAAACCCATGTATTAATCATCCCCAGTGCCTTTGTTCCAAATTTAAGATTATTGTCTTCCTCTTTGCTTCAGCATCTTCTTTGACCCAAGCTGCTCTCTCTCTCTTTTTTTTTTATATAAATTTATTTATTTTTGGCTGTGTTGGGTCTTCGTTGATGCGCACAGGCTTTCTCTAGTTGCGGTGAGTGGGGGCTACTCTTCCTTGTGATGTGCGGGCTTCTCATTGTGGTGGCTTCTCTCATTGTGGAGCACGGGCTCTAGGCACACGGGCTTCAGTAGTTGCGGCACGCAGGCTCTAGAGCTCAGGCTCAGTAGTTGTGGTGCACGGGCTTAGTTGCTCCATGGCATGTGCGATCTTCCCGGCCCAGGGATCAAACCCGTGTCCCCTGCCTTGGCAGGCAGATTCTCAACCACTGCGCCACCAGGGAAGCCCCCATGCTGCTCTCTTTTAGGCAGGGAAGGCAAGGACAAAGGGCAGGATCTACGAGGGCAGGATATAGGGCAAGATACATGTGTTCTTTGGGGCAGGAACCATACATTCTTCAGCGTTTATTCCCACCCTCAGACTGCCTCTCTCTGCCAAGCACTTAGAGCCTAGCTTGACAATCATTTGATTTTGTTGATGGGATAAATGAGTAGGAAGATGGAGTTTGTGGCCAAGTCTAGACCAAGAGTTCCCAAAGTGTGGTTCTGGGTAACATTAGTCTAGATATATCCCATACAAATATTCTAAGAAAAAATAGATTGAGATTATATTTTCTTTAGGGGAGTCAAATTGTACATTAGTATATTAAAGAGTCTGAAAAAAAAAATCCAATAGGAAAGAAATCTGTAGTAAAGCAATAAACCCAGGGTTTCTCCAATCTATTTGACCATGAAACTTTTTTCCCCCTCTTTTAAAAACCTTCCTTCTTAATGTCCCACAGAACCAGTGCTCTGATGAACACCCTAGATGAAGATGGATTAAATTAAGATGGAAAAACCTTGCCTTTTTTGAGCATTAAATTTAAGATGTATTTACTGAATATGTAACCATGTCTTTAGGTATCACAAGAAGTCCCATAATAAGAAAAAGGAGACCATGAAGTAAGTAAAAGCCTTCATTTCCCATCAGGTCAGAAAACAAACAAACAAACAAAAAACAGTTGAAACAAGAATCTTGATGATATATTGCTTAGGGAGGGACCAGGTACCACTTAAAGATATCTTAAAGATTGTAAATGTCTATTATGGGAGGCAATGGTAGGCCTGCCTAAAATATTTGGTATTGCCGGGTCACAGCCTTAATATAATCGTGCAGAGAGAAACTGTGTACTCTTCTGGAATGAATAACAGTTTAGCCTGGGCAAGCAATAGAGATTGATGATTTTATGTATCTTTGATTTTTTTATGTTTTTCTAGAGTACGAGCAGAGTGAAAAAAAAAATCAGGCCCTCTAAAGGTTTCTTCTTATGTTTGTAAGGCTTGTGAGGAGCTTTACCATGAAGAGGCCAGCATATATTTTCCTGGTCAAGCTTTGTCTCAGCTTGCTCTGTCTGAGTAGCATTGGAGCTCTTGTTTGAGACAAATGGGCTCCACCATTTCTTCACCACTCAGACATGTAGCAGGAAGATGGCACTGACGTGAGCGAAGCTTCGACATGGCAGTCACCGTCCCTTTATTTCTGCTCTCCCTTCTTTTTGGGTAATGAATCGGGGTGTCGTTAGCTGCCTGCCTTGTGTTCATCACTGTCAGAGCTGGCAGGGTAACAGATAACAGCAGAGATTCAAGGCCACCCAGGGAATGAAGCCTGACAGGACCTCATCTATCACTCCCATTTTAGGGGGTCTCTGTGGTAGAGATGGCATCAAAGCTGTAATCGAAACTCACCAGGTCTTCAGGGGCCGGGCAGGATTGCTCCGCCAAAAAAGCAACTTGAGCTGTCAAATCTGCTTTGTAAATGAAGTGCTTTTCTAGAGACAGTGTGTTTATAATTGTCATCCTGTATGTAGTCCCTCAACATCCAAGAGCTTCTCTCCACGTGCTCCCTCTTGTTATTTTCAGACAAATGAAACTTACACCATGGGGAGGAAAGGTGCGCCAGAAGATGGATGTCTTTGACCTTGGGCATACCTAAGCATACTCTGCTTCTGAGGTTTCTGCCATCTCCTCAAGCAGCTCAATTATTAAGGCTGGGTAGAAATGGCCTGACTAGGGGGTCATGGCTGCTTCCTTCCTTCCTTCCATCCATCCATCCATCCATCCATCCATCCATCCATCCATCCATCCATGTCAGCGACCTCCAGATTTCCATGAACAGCCAGCTCAGTTCTCCAGTCTCCATTCCAGAACAGTATGTCCAAATCTCTAATTGCATGTTCCACAGGCACCTCAAATGCATCATGTCCCAGACACGATATATCATCTCTACTCCAAACCTGCTTCCATCTGCATTCTCAATCTCAAGAAATGCATCACCTTCTAGCAAGAAAAGGAGAAGCATCCTAGATCTCTTGTTCAGCTTTACCCTCCTCCAAAATCCAATTAAAATTAATTCTGTTGGAACCAACTCCTAAGCATCTTCAGCAGTCGTCCCATCGTCTCCATCTCCTTGTTTCACCTGGACTTTTCAATAGGCTTCTTAATGTTCTTCCTGCCCGTCTCCCTCCACACCACAGAGAGGTTCCCAACTACAGAGCTGATCATGTCAGTTTCCTACTCAATAATGCCTCCCCAGTGCCTATGGGATGAGCTCCACCCCTTCCTGTGACATTCCAGGCCCTTCATAATTAAACTCCTGTCTGTCTGACCACTTTCATTTCCTGGACTCTGCCTGGAGCTTATGATCTAGAAATACTGAATTAGCTGCACGTCTTAGAAGATGCCAGTTACTTTAATGTCTCTGTACCTTTTCACATGCTGCTTTCTCTTCCAGGAAGGTCCTCCCAATACATGCCCGCTCAGCAAATACTATTCATTTTTAAGTCTCAGTACAGGGAATTTGTCATCTGTGAAAATGTCTCTAACTCCTTTCCACTCACTGTTACGATTTTTCATGCCTGCCTTTCCACTGTAAAACAGGTATCATTTATCGAGTGCCTCCGATTGTCAGGCACTGTATTACTTTCTTTACATATATATTTTTTTTAATTTATTTTTTATTTTTTATTTTTTATTTTTGGCGGTACGCAGGCCCCTCACTGTTGTGGCCTCTCCCGTTGTGAGCACAGGCTCCGGACGCGTAGGCCCAGCAGCTTTTTTATTTTTGGCGGTACGCAGGCCCCTCACTGTTGTGGCCTCTCCCGTTGTGAGCACAGGCTCCGGACGCGTAGGCTCAGCAGCCATGGCTCACGGGCCCAGCCGCTCCGCGGCATGTGGGATCCTCCCGGACCAGGGCACGAACCCGTGTCCCCTGCAACGGCAGGCGGACTCTCAACCACTGCGCCACCAGGGAAGCCCACTTTCTTTACATATTTGTATTTAATTCTCAAGTCTGTCTATAAGGTAGATGCTATTTGACCAATTATACACATGATAAAATTGAGGCTAAGACTAATGAAATAGTTTCCCCCGATTCATAAACCTAGTAGATGGTGGATACGAGCTTTAACTCCAAGTTTATGTGACTTTGAGATGCTGTTCTTTCCATTGTTTTAAACTGGATCTGTTCATGTCTTGAGAATAAGCACCACATGTTTCCATTTTTATTTTCCTAGTGCCGAGCACAGTGTTTGGTACAGACTAGACACTCAACAGTTACTGAACGAATACAACTCATAAAGGATTCCATATATTTGTACTCCCGAGGTACCTTATACACATTATCTCTATTTTTCAACCCTGTGATAAGCAATGATATTACCATTTTTACAGTCGTGGAAACGAAAGCTTGAGCAGTTAAATGACTTTACTAAGGTCATATAGGGGGCAGAAGCTGTGTTTTCTCATTCCATAGTCCATGTTCTTCTCAACACGTTCAAGCACTGATGAATTCATGTTGGTCAGTCATGGCATGAGAAGTTCTTCAAGCCTTCACTGTTTCTGCTTGATTTCCTAGAAAGCCTCACACTTATTACTGAAGATTTTTCAGGAAAAGGAAGTTATGCTGTATTCCTTGTTGAATGCCAGACTTCCATGCTGGCTGCCAATGAATGAATTCTCTGATGACAATGAAAGAATCAACATCAAGGAAGGGATAGAGAGAGGTGAAGAGCATAAGGTTCAAGTCCAAATTCATTACCGTTACCGTGCCCTTCATGGCATTCTGTGGTTTCATTGTATTCTTTCCATGGAGCTTTTTCTAACACAACTCGGCAACTTCCGTCCCCTTCTCTCTAGTGAGTCTGGCCTCTCAAATCCCCTCTTACACATCCTGCCTGTCGTTCCTGCTCTCTGATTTTACTTACACCCTCTGCACTGCCTGAAGTGCCCTTCTCTGCTGCTGTACGCAGCTGAACCCATACATCTCCCAAGGACAAGCTCCAGTTCCATCTCCTCTATGAATAATTTCCCTTAGCTCCATCCTGCCCGCCCCGACCAAGCATAATGTTGTCTGTACCTTATATTTTAGTCTTGGTTACATAATTTGATTGCATTGCTCTATTCTATCTGGCATCCTGTAATTACTTCAGCGTCCAAGTTTTATTCCCAGGAATATTGCAAACTCCTTGACAGGAGGGACTGTGCTATATATTTCTTTTATATTTCACACAGCGCATAGCACAATTCTAGACAGGCCCTCGATAAATATTTATTGAATTAAATTGGCTATGGCACAGACTACATTTAAACCTGTACAGAGTTCCTTTTCATAAATTATAGGGGCCTAGACAAGAGGATCACTGGAGGGAACCACTGAATGTATTCAGTCTGGGCAAGGACACATGAGAATGCGGGGCTACGATGCAGGCTCCTGGGCAGAGAATAGTAGGTAAACTGGGATTTGGAGCCAAGGGTGGGAAGAGGAAGACGCTGCAGAGTAGAGCAAGGGGAGTAGTAGCTGTGGTGAGAGCAGTGAAGGGAGCTCCGAAACAAGAGAGAGGCCTCCTTAGCAAAGAGGCTGCCGAGAACTTCTGTTTTTAGAACTTATTAACAAGTTAAATAATTTGACAGTGTGTTCTTAGGTAGTCAAGAGATTTGCTAACCAAATATCTTGTTGGGTCAGCAAAATAGCACTGCTCTCCATAATTTCTGCACAGGTGGAATGAAGTGTTTTCAGAGTTTTATTCATTCAAAACACCTCTATTTCTTTCTAGTACTCCTGTCTCTCAATTCTCTCTCTCCCTCCCCACATCCCAGCCCCGAAACACACACACACTCACACACATACATATCCTCTCTTTCAATTGGATAGAATATCCAATTGAAAGAGAGGGTATTTGGGATGATAATATTCTCTCTTAAGTAACTAGATTCTTGAAGGATTTCGTGATTTTCTTTTCTGTTTTTTTTTTTACTCCTATCTCGGATTTACATGTTTGGGGCTATGGAGGAAGCTCATGTGTGGAATTTGACTTATTACAGATAATATTGATCCTAAAATTACTGTTCAAACACAAAATGACATATCAAACCATTCACAACATTAATGTTTCCTGGGAATATTTCAATATAATTTTTAAAAAATCTGCCAGTTTTTTTTCTCTTGGTCTCATTTCTGTACTTGGAGCTTATGGTTTATTGCCAGGAACACTTTCCTGAACAGTTCTGAGAAGATAGAAAACGAATATGCCATAAACACAGATTGGGATTAAATGGCAACTCAGGGGACTATTGTGTCAGTTTCCTTGCTTTCCGGTAGGAGAGAAATTATAAAACATTTCCATTCACTTTTGATTGCAATTGAATTCCTTAAATATCTCCAGGGAAACACGTGCCACCAGCCCACTAGGGAACAGTTTCTGATGCCCCATAAATACTATCAAATATCAAGAAATTGTTCTCCAGGAGGAAATGTTTTTCCACCTCTGTCTCTCTTTCCTCCCCCTTCTTTTCCTTGTTCTTGGCGTTATTGTGAAGCAACGAGTTGTTTCCATTTGAAAGCTTTCTATTTCTGCTGAGGAGATAGTTTTATGGGATATCACAGATATTGCTGGCTGGCCGGCCCATCTCAGAGCCACACCTTCATCTCCCAGTTGAGTGTGACCACATGACAAGGTTCTGGCCAGTGAGAGTAAACAGAGGATGCTGTTTACAGACTCCCAGAACCATAAGGTAATAAACTGGTGTTATTCAAGCCACTAAAGTTTGTGATACTTTGTTACATCAGTGCAGCCACCGAGCAAACCAGTGTAGAGGTTTCTCAAAAAACTAAACATAGAGCTACTGTATGACCCAGCAATTCCACTCCTGGACATAGATCAAAAAAACCCAAAAACACTAATTTGAAAAGATACACACACCCCAATGTTCACAGCAGCATTATTTACAATTGCCAAGATATGGAAGCAACCTAAGTGTCCATTAACAGACGAATGGATAAAGAAGACATGGCATACACGCACACACACACACACACACACACACACACACGCACACACACAAAATGGAATACTACTCAGCCATAAAAAGAATGACATTTTGCCATTTGCAGCAACATGGATGAACTTGGAGGGCATTATGCTAGGTGAAACAAGTCAGACAGAGAAAGACAAATACTGTATGATATCACTTATATGTCAAGCCTAAAAAAATACAACAAATCAGTGAGTATAACAAAAAAGAAGGAGACTCACAGACATAGAGAACAAGCTAGTGGTAACCAGCGAGGGGCAGGGGGCAGGAGAAACATAGAGGTGGGAGAGTGGGAGCTACAAACTACTGGTGTAAGATAGGTTCAGAGATAATACTGTACAACACAGGGAATCTAGCCAATATTTTGCATTAACTGTAAATGGAGTGTAACCTTTAAAAATTGTATTAAAAAGAAATATGGAGGAAAAGCAAATAAAAAATTATAAAAAATGCAAAAAAAACTTGTCACACCAGTAATAGGAAACAAATACACTAGGTTTGCCTGTTTCCCTACCCCATCTCTTTATTCCGAATAACTCCCCACCATCTCCCTCTTTTCCCCACACTCCACCTTGTGCTATGAGGCCTGTTAGTCTGGTAAATCCATTGGAATTTTAGACAATAGAATAGAAATAGGCACTTCCTTAAATTCCCGTTCCTTTGTGTAATTACTCTCAGGTGCTCAGTAACGACAGCCACTTTCACACGTGAAGATGGCACTGCTGAGCCCCTGTGGTCACAGCCCTCCTCACTTTGAACTTGTGTTACTGTAGCAACCTTCTCTGTGTTCTCCATACTATGTTTTATCTCTCTAACTGGATAAAACTGACCTTTCTAATACGCCACGTTTATCATGGAAGTCTCTGATCAAGAACCTACACTGGCTGTCTTTTTCCCTAATAAACTGAGCCAGTCTTCTTTTTAACTTTCAAGATCTGATCTTACTCTGGATTTCTAACCTGAGCTTGAACTTTCTGTTTGATTGGGTTACTCTCTTCCTATCTGCCGTATCCCAAACCGTAGCAAACCCTTGCCTAGGTTGGAATTATCTTCCCTTGGTTTTTTTCTTTTCTTTTAAAGTCCCCTCCCTCCCTCCTTCTTTCCTTTCTTTCCACTGACACTCTGTACATTCTTGAAAGTTTCACTTCAGTTACCAAACATCCTGACTCTTCTAATTACTGATGACTTTCTGTTACCTGATTGTTGAACTGAACTTGGTGCCACCTATGTGGTTTTATTTGTGAGTTAAAGGTTATATTCCTGTAGTTCCTTTTGCCTGTGATTCAGGACAGAGCACATGGTAATAATGCACATGGATTCATACTTAGTTGATCCCATTCTCTCTTGCCCTCTGGACTCCTCCCTCGTTACTGTGTAACCAATGCCAAAGATTCTCCGTAGCGCTGACTGTGGACCGGGAGAGTGGGTTCAGAGGCTGTTAGTGGGACCAGATCTGAAACCTGCTGCAGACAGGATTGTGTTCTATCCCCCTGAGCAAACGGTCTGTGGAAATGCTTGGCAAATACTGGTTACTTGATCGACTGAACAGACGTTTTAGAACACGCTCATAGTCTTGTTCATCACATTTACCTTTCAGTATGTAAGCATCACCATCAGCACCACCATCACCATCATCATCATCACCATCACCACCAGCATCACCATCATCATCATCACCATCACCACCAGCATCACCATCATCATCACCATCACCACCACCACCACCACCATCACCATCACCATCACCACCACCATCACCATCATCATCACCATCACCACCACCATCATCATCACCATCACCACCACCATCACCATCATCATCACCATCACCACCACCATCATCATCACCATCACCACCACCATCACCATCATCATCACCATCACCACCACCATCATCATCACCATCACCACCACCATCACCATCATCATCACCATCACCACCACCATCACCACCACCATCAGCATCACCTTCATCATCATCACCATCACCACCATCAGTATCACCATCATTATCACCATCACCATCATCATCACTACCACCATCAGCATCACCATCATCATCACCTTCATCATCGTCACCATCATCGTCGTCACCATCATCATCATCGTCTAAAGCTTCCAGTATTTTCTTGAAAATGTAACCCAGGTATCAGGTCTGAAACTTCTGCCTTACTGGGGGTCATCTGTCCTTGATATTTAAATAAAATTTGGTTTATGTCTCCATTCCAGGGGGATACTCAATGTTTCTTCCAGTATCTTTAGGCTTCCAAGGAAGTGACATTTTTCATAATCACTCTGGCTGTGAGTTCCTACTTTGGTTCCAGGTTCGATTTCCAGTCTGCATTCTGCCCTCTTGGATGTTGTTTCTTTTCCTGTCTGGTATTAGCCTGCTGCATATTGCCCTTATCCAGTGTCTTTTCAAAGTCCCACCAACTTAAGCTGCTGAGTATTGCAGATTTTATGAAGATTTAGGGGTTGATGGTGGTTGACCTGGAGGGTTAGAGGGTCTGTGTTCATTGATTCTATTAAAAGCATATTAGACATTCCTGTTCTACCCTTTAGATAGAACTGCCTTAAAAATTACTGATCATCTCTTCTGCCATGCCAGGGGAGCCCCTCTCCTCTTTAATTCCTCCTCTTTCCTTGTAGATTTTGATTCTTATCCATTTCTGGGGAAAACCATTTAGATATTCTTTTGTCCTGCCTCAGAAGATTCGAGCCAAACCTTGTGGGCTTCAATTTTATAATCAAACACGTCTGTATAGGTGTGTTCCTAAACAAAGATGGTTTTCTCCTTGAGAAAATTTCTGCTAATACTGCACTAATTCTTTTTCTCTTGTACTATTAATGGAAAATGTAAATCAGAATTAATTGTGAAAATCATAAAATGTTACCATTCCATATCTTTGGGTATTTAGATTGTGGGTGATCATTACTTTTTTTTTTTAGAACTTTTTATTTTCAACATTTTTGTAATGAATATGTATTTATTCACGACTAGAAAAACGTGAACAAACTACTTTAATCCAAAATGAATACAAATAAAAGAAAAAATATTAAAACTGATGAATATATAGGTACATATTATTTATATTTTGAAATATTTATGTGTCCTTTAGTTTTAGAATCGAAACTTCTAAAAGAGGATAATTTTTAAGCAAGTTCTTTCTAAGGAGTTAATGCACTGTGGGTCTCCGATAAATGTGAAATGATATCTACTTGATTCACTCCCTCAGCTGACATACTGGCACTGCTTCAAGACATTAAACCATTTTATGAGGAAACTTGATGGGTACAAGTTATTGCCCCATTATTGGTGTAAGACACGGAATAAAATACCCTTCAGTTGGGCCAATGGGAATAAGGCCTGTAAAGCAAGAATAACTTTGAAGAGAAGGAACGAAAGTGATCAAAATGGACACCAAAAATATTGAAGGGACACAAATATTAGAGAAAAATACGATGAGACAGAGCAAGATAATGACTATGAAACATGGGCCTTTTTGGCCAAATTTTTTTTTTTTTCTATTTTGTCCCTGCTGCTATCACTTTGTTAAATCAACAATTCAGTCTGGGTCAGATGCTCTAGTGATTAAGCTTTAAATAAGGATATTGAAATAATCGAGACAAATGATGGAGTCATCCATTATCATAATATATTTTCATAATGCCAAACAATCCCTCATTTAATCAAGAGATTGGCAGGACAAAGTTGATAATTTGCAGTTGTAATGTAATGAAAATGTTATAATTCATGGACGAGCCACACAGACTATATCATGTATTAGGAGTTTAACTTGACTTATAACTCTTTCTGGAATTTAAACCGTCAAATCCGACCATATGCGTTGACTTTTATAGTGATTTAATGAGTTGTTTGGTGAAAATAGATGTTGATAAAGTTACAAAATTTTCTTTTTTCTTTCTTTCTTTTTTTTTTTTTTAAAGATTGTTGTTCTCTCTTTGGATACTAGAGCTGGATATTTTGCAATAATCCAAGAGTTTCTCTTTCTCCATAATCCATGGATAGGATCTTGGCCTTGGCCTGGGATGGATTGTGGTCATTTTGCATATGCTTGATCTTGGTGGATGGGTCAAAGCAAAAAGAGCCTAACAGAACGTAGTAATTAACTTCTCGTGGTGGCAGCAAGATAATAGTGTAAATTTGGAAATAGGCGACCGAAAGCCCTAATATCCCAAGTACCACCTGATTCCCCAGGGAAGTGCCTCGTCTTTGGATGTGGTTTGGCTCCAGTTTAGTGCCGCTGTTGCAGCTATTCAGAGTGCTGGTCACGATGCTGGACCTGAAGGGTGAGTGATTATCTTGCAAGGACAAGCTCGATTCCTATGGAATCTCACAGGAGGATCTCAGCTACTGCATGATGCTGTTGATACTGGAAAAATGAAATAATGCCGAATTGTAGTAGCAGCGTAGTAAAGTGTCTTCTCAAATGAGCTGTAATTTGAGCAGGCACACGTTATCCACTCATAGAGAAAAGTAAGGAATTACTAACTGGTTTATGATGTACTCTTTAATGGGTTCCGCTAACTTTTAGTTACGGCATAAGGGGATAAACAGGGAATCCTGTTTTGGGCTTTGGCTAGGCCAGAGAGACATCATGAAATGTCCCTACATGATAAAAATGATTAGATGTACCACCATTTAGCAAACATAATAAGGCAATAACCCATAATCTATTAAGAGCTGCATAACCGTCCTGACTGCATGGTCAATGAACCAGTATGAACGTAAAACTCCCTGGGAATAAAGTGATCTGATGTGTGGGAGGGAATGACCTCCTTTAGGGCACTGAGTACGCTGATGAGTGGTTTACTCTCTCGTCCTACAAAAAGCCATTGGCCTCACAGGGGCGACGTTTTTCTTACCCGTGAGTTTCAACTCAGCTGCTACTGTTACCTGCTTATGTAAAGGGAGATGAACATTTGAGGTAACTACCTAAATCCTATGCACCAGTAAAACGCTTTTTCTTCAGTTGCCTTGGTATTTCAGTTAAATGTTTTTTGACCTCAGTGCTGATGGCCTTGATTTTGCATTTCACTTTGTTTTTTTTTTTTTTAAATTTTATTTATTTATTTATTCATTTATTTTTGGCTGCTTTGGGTCTTTATTGCTGCGCGCTGGCTTTCTATAGTTGCAGCGAGCCGGGGGCTACTCTTCGTTGCTCTGCAGCATGTGGGATCTTCCCGGACCAGGGCTCAAACCCGTGTTCCTTGCATTGGCAGGCAGATTCTCAACCACTGCGCCACCAGGGAAGCCCCCTGCATTTCACTTTGGATGTGGAGACTAGACTGTGTCATAGGAGGGAAAAAGAGTAAAGCTGTACGTAGAAGGAAAAGTTTTCCAGAGTGTCTGAGATAACCCATAATGCTATGTTAAAAGAAAATTTGCTTGTGATATGCAGCCCAATGATAATGGA
The DNA here is from genome assembly GCF_000442215.2 of Lipotes vexillifer. NCBI lineage: Eukaryota > Metazoa > Chordata > Mammalia > Artiodactyla > Lipotidae > Lipotes > Lipotes vexillifer. Next base: position 3,181,839 of record NW_006784492.1, read on the forward strand.
TGCATTTTTATCTTTTAATATTTACTGTTTAAGCCAAGGTTTTAATATTTAGATCAATAAACATGGCTTATTATCCAAAGGCTAAAAAAATGGAGTTTGATGTTTTTAGCATCAGAAGCTGGCCACTTCTCACCACCTCCTCTGCTGACACCTTGTCTGAGGTACCATCACGTCACACCTGGATGGTTGTAAAAGTCTCAAAACTGGTCTCCCGCTTCCACCCTAATGCTGTGCTCCATTTGTCACACAGCAGCCAGAGTTTTCCTACAAGATGCAAGTCAATTTTTGCCATTTCCCCACTAGAAACTCTCCGTGGCTTCTCATTTTCACTCAGAGCACAGGCCATGGTCCTCACCATGGCCAAAGGCTCTGCAAGGTTGGTCCCCAGCCACCTCTCTGCCCACTTCTTGAGTCCTTGCCGCTGTTCCAACCACACTGTCTTCCTGGTCATTCTCTGACTACTGGAAGCAGTGTCTGCCCTCGTGATCTTTGCACTTGCCATTTCTTCCACCTGGAATGCATGGCTCAATCGTTCGGTTGCTCCAGGATCTCTGCTTAAATGGCCCCTTATCAGAGAAGCCTTTTGTGACCACTCTCCGTAAAGGAGATACTACTCTCAATACCCCTTTCTTTCCCTTATTCTTCATAGGATTATCATCATCTGATATTTCCTGTATTTATCTCTGGATTTGTTTATTGCCAGGCTCCTCCCATCCCTAAGCATGTGTACGAGGGCAGAGACTTTATACTTTTGTTTACTTTGCATGGCAGATTGAATTTTCCAAGATGGCCATAAGATCTCCTGTCTTCTTAGAATGTGATATTGACACTCCTCCAGCAAGAGATGTCGGGGGGCAGGGGAGGATGGGCTATGCTTTTCCACTTGAATCTTGGCAGGCCTGTGGCTACTGGCAGAAGCGATGCTATGTGATTTCCAAGGCTAACTCATAAAAGTGATACAGCTTCCTCCTGGTCCCCTAGGGATTCTCAGTCTTGGAACCCAACCACCATGCTGTGAGGAAACCCTGGCTCCAAGAATAGGCTGTGTTTTATTGATGCAGTGACATTAATTGATGAGGTCCGGGATCGACTACCAGACATGTGACTAAGGAAACTTTTGTGATGACTCCAGGCCCCAGTCACCATCTGACTGCCACTATATCAGTGACCCCAAGAGACAACTGCCTCATCAACCTCCAGAAATATGTGGCATAATAATAAAACGATTGTCATTTATTTAGATGTTGGGATCTCTCATTTAGCAGCAATAGACAACCAGAACACTGTGCCCCCAGAGCCTGAAACAGTGCTTGAAACATACTTTCTCAATAAATATTTTCTGACTAGACAAATGGGGAAGAACTCTAGAGGTGAAAAGTATCCTGGTTTCTGGTTAGAAACTTCCTTTAGCCTTCTCTATTCTAATGGCAACTTTTGATTAGTTAATTTACATGTTGTGCATTCCCCTGTATATTTAGAAATTTCAAGCTAGCAATTCTGTTTGAATTTTTGAGAATAGATAGCTCACAAGATCTGAATAAAGGAAGGTTAAGCTTAAGCTTAAGAGGCTTAAACATACGGTCTTTTTTTTTTTAGCGTTTTCTTTTTTTGAGTATTTAGTTACATGTACATACCTTCGACTGAGAGAATGTTAGTAAGTCTAGAAAAAGACATTCATGAGGAAGAGGCTAAGGTCTTGGTATTATCTGTTGATTGCCTTTATCTTTGCTGTACAGGTATTCCCCACTTTTCGAAAGTTCACTGTACACCACTTTGCTTTTATGAAAGACTTACACTGATACCTATTTTCACTAACCTAGATAAATCTGAAAAGGATTTTCACGTTTCTGAAAAGAAGAAAGAAGCAAAAATAGCGTTCAGTGTTTGTTTCGCAGGGGCTGTTGTAGGAGCAGTGGAAACCCTGAGTGGCAAGAGTGGTGCCACCAAGCTCCTTCCCCGGGAATCTCAATTTATTTTGTGCATCGTTAGCAAGATGTGTCCTAAGGTACTTGCTTCTTTGCTTTACGCCTTTTTGGCTTACAAGAAAGGTTTTGTAGGAACAGCTCTACTTTCAGATAGTAGGGGAAACCTGTCCTTCTACCCAGTTGTAATTAGTTTACATTTTATACTATTACTATAGTAGAATTTCAGACAAAGGCAAGAAAGCAAAGCTAAGCCAAAAAAAAAAAAAAAAAAAAGAATCCATTTTCAAAGTCACCATAAGTCACATGAAGTAAAATTGTTTTAAAATGGGCTCTTTTCTTACTAAGAAAGACCTATTACACCTGAGCTGTATTGTTTTCCTGTTCACTACCCAGTGTCAAAGCAATGGGGTGTTCTCAGACTCAACCCTTAAAAATGTCACCTGTGTTCAAGCGTAAAAGTCACCCAGCTAGACTCAGTCACTCTAGATACGAAGGAGTCAAGCTTCTATCTTGGGGCATTTCACAGAGGTCCTGGAATGCCATTTCTTTCTTCATTCTTTGACTGACACTTGCTGGCTCTTGGTAGGCTTTTGCATCACGACCAACAGCTTTTCCATCGCTCATCTGGCTGTTGAAGCATGAAATGGGGGTCTTGCAGAGATGTGAGGTAGGAGGCCAGGGTTGGCTGTGGGGTTTTTTCTCTGAAAACACGCAGGAGCAACGTAGGAAATGGGCCGCCTCATTTGCAGTGTCATCCCGTTATGTGTAGATCGCCCATCTCTGTGGCTCAGAGAGGAAATGTATCTCAACTCTCAACTCTCATATTTATAGGTATCTCACTCTCATATTTATAGGTCTTTTTTTTTCCTCTTGTATTGTTTAGTTTCCTCAGAGAAAAATTACCCAGTCTCTTGCTTACGGTGTGTTTGTTGGGGGATGGATAACAAAGTAGGCTGCAGGATTCTAAGAGCAGAGCAGAGTAAGAAGGATGGGAGATCTCATCACACCTTATGCATGATTTCACCCTGTTTTCCTCAGCTCTGGCTGGCATCCCTGAGTCTGGAGCTTGTCTGCGTTTAGGCTTTCAGTAAATTGGCAACATGGAGGGAGACAGGCAGTTACCTCATTGTAGCAGCTAAGGGAGGGGACTCAGGGCAAGGGGTTTAGCTGCTTCAAAGACAGACTTTCAACCAGTGCGGCTCTGGTTCAGACTCAGCCTCTCCCCAACCTTCACAAGCACTTCCGGTCTCCGGTCTGCGGAACATGCACTTTGCTGTTACTGCACATAGAGGGGCATTTATTAGAGCATCGGTTCTCAGAGTGTGGTCTGGGGGTCTGAAAAGTCAAAAGAATTTTTATAATAACACTAAGATGAGATTTGCCCTTTTCACTCACATATTCCCGTGAGCGTACAGGGGAATTTTCTAGAGGCAACATGATGTGTGATAATGCAACAGATTAAATGCAGAAGCAGATATGAGAATCTGGCTGTCTTCTGCTAAGCCAAACATTACTGAGATTTATAAAAATGTGCAACAAAGCCACTCTTCTCACTATGTTTTCTTGGTTTGAAATATAAATTTATCTTTCATAAAATATGTTATTCACGTTAACATGTACTGGATTTATTAATATTGTTAAGTGAATTAATAAAGAAATACTAAAAGTTTCAGCTTTTGGGAAATATATATATATATTTATGTATATATATACACAATACCTTTATATATAAATATATAAAATATATATGTATATATTTCCCCAAAGCTGATATTTTAGTATATAACCAACATGAACAAAAGCTCTTTGAGGTCTTCAATACTTTTGTGTGTGTGTGTGTGTGTGTTACATGGGCCTCTCACTGTTGTGGCCTCTCCCGTTGCGGAGCACAGGCTCCGGACGCGCAGGCTCAGCGGCCATGGCTCACGGGCCCAGCCGCTCCGCGGCATGTGGGATCTTCCCGGACCGGGGCACGAACCCGTGTCCCCTGCATCGGCAGGCGGGCTCTCAACCACCGCGCCACCAGGGAAGCCCATCAATATTTTTTAATAGTATGAAAGCGTCTTGAGACCAAAACATCTGAGGTCATTTATTAGAATAATGCTCTTGGATTCTTTCTTCTCGTGCCTTCACTCCTCCCCAGGTGACAAGAGTGACTTAATCGGAGAGTTTTGGAAAAGAACTGGGCAGTCACGGCTCAGCCCTTTCCTCTCACTTTTCTTTTACGTGATCCTAACTTCTTACACTTAAGATTTGCCTGTCTGTAGCAGAGCATGTGTTCTTAACAGTTTTTGGCCGGGGATCAGCTTAGGGCCCGTGGCACTGTCCTGTGATGAGACATGAGTTGTCCCATCATGGCTTGTGATTCTGATTGGGTAAATCTGTCTAATTCAGGGGTGGAGTTGGCAAATCTATCTAGTTCAGGCAGAATAAGCTATGCTTTCTCAGAAGAGCTTTATTTGTGATAAAGGAGACATTTAACTTGCAAAGAAGTTTTGATTTTTGAGAGATTTTACACTTACAGGCAAGTTGCAAAAAACAGTACAGAGAGTTCCTAGATACCCTTTGTCCAGCTTCCCCTAATGTTAATGTTTTATGTAACTATAGGACAGAGATAGAAAGCAGGAGATCACAGTACATTACAATAAACTAACACACAGACCTTTTTTGAATTTCATCAGTTTTCCCACCAGTCTTTTTCTGGTCCAGGATCCAATCCAGGATTTCACATTAAAAGTGACATTTTGATCTCCTGCTGCCCGGTTCCTGCATCTATGTCTTAACCGGTTGTATATTCAACTGAGAAAAAGCTGGGGGACAGGAGTTATTTATCAATCAGCCTCGTCTCCCAGCACCTCCCAATGTTGAATCTTTCTAGAATTCTATGATGTGAAGAGATGAGTTCTTGTCTTCTTCCCCATGTTCTCCACTGTGGTACTTTCTACCTTCTCCCTTTGACTCACTCAGTTGCCTCAAGTCCACACCTTTTCCAGCTTCTAGAACTTTGTTGCTAACTCTCTTCTGCTCTTGTCTGCCCTTGTATTTCCTGTGGTTTGCTTTTTCGGTGACTTACGCTCTTGCCCTCAGTCTAAGGTCAGTTGCCAAGCCCCACCCGTGCTCTGAGAACTTGGGAGTTAATAAATTCTTATTCCCTTAATATTGTTATTATTGGTTGGGTTTTAGAAAGAAGCAGCAATAAATAATAGTTTTAATCTCCTTGTTTAATTAGAATCTGACCCTTGAAATATAATCCCCAATTTGTACATTATTTTTGCTTTTCAATGGAAAACCTCATTTAAATACTTTTAATGACTCTTGTAATTAAATGAAGCCCTATAGTCACTTTTGAAGCAAAACCATGGCAAGATTAGGGAAAAATTGGGTAACTTGAAAACTAATTTTAGGTATATCTATTGTTTGTAATCAAACACATGTAGGCCCCGATTAGAATGCTTTTTATAGCTTACCTTGAATTTCTTAGCTTGGAATCAAAACACCCATGCCCAGGGATGGGTCTTATCCTTTAGGCTTGGCTGGCATCATGGTGCCTGCAGCTACTCACTGCTCAGAGATCAACTGTAGGTCTCTCCTAGTCACCTCTTCCTTCAGTTTCTAAAAAGGAAGAACTGCTGGAAGGAACAAACACTATCTTATCTCTGGTTCCCAGTTCCCAACTTTTTCCTATCATTTTCTCACACTCAACTGAAAAGGAAGAGTGAGATTACGGCTGTTATACTTTTCAATAAGTATTTGGCTGTCCTTAATTACTTTTCCTTAAAAGTAATCAGGTTCTCTACATTTACAGTATTTATAAGAAGAGTAAAACATTCTCTTCCTATCTCTTATATTAAAAATTTGCCTTGATACAGCTATTCCTTGTCTTTATACTTTTGCTTTTTATTTTAATTTACTATTTATTTATTTATTTATTCATTATTGAGGTATAGTTTATTTACAACATTATATAAGTTTCAGGTATACAACATGGTGATTCACAATTTTTAAAGATTATATGCCATTTATAATTATTATAAAATATTGGCTCTCCCTGGGCTGTATAATATATCCTTGCAGCTTATTAATTTTATACATAGTGGTTTGTACCTCTTGATCCCATACACTTATCTTGACCCTCTCCTCTTCTTCCCTCTCCCCACTGGTAACTACTGGTTTGTTCTCTATATACGTGAGTTTGCTTCTTTTTTGTTATATTCACTAGTCCATTGTATTTTTAGATTCCACATGTAAGTGGTATCATACAGTATTTGTCTGTCTTTGTCTGACTTACTTCACCAGGCATAATACCCTCCAAGTTCATCCGTGTTGTTGCAAATGGCAAAATTTCAGTCTTTTTTATGGCTGAGTAGTATTCCATTGTGTATATATACTACATCTTCTTTATCCATTTGTCTGTTGATGGACGCTTAGGGTGCTTCCGTATCTTGGCTATTGTAAATAATGCTGCTATGAACATTGGGGTGCATGTATTTTTATATTCATAAATAATGTGCTATATTATTTGTTGTATATTTAAAAGTTGCATCCACGACTTTCTCATAGGGTGGAAGGTGAGGGATGAGAATGGGGGTGGAGAAGGGAATGTAGGGGACAGTTTCCTTGACTCTGTTGCTTTAGTTCTTAAAAGGTTAAGATCTGGAGCACATATGGCAAAATATTAATGTTAATTTTGAGGGGTGGAAATGGGTGTTTATGACATCATTGTTACTTTTTGGCATTTTAAAAATAATTTTTTCAAATTTATAACCATTTTTTTTTTTAAGCTGGATGTAGCTTGATTTTACTGGGAATCACAGTGACTACCTGGTCTTCTGTCATCTGAGAATGAGTCATCTTCCATAAGTGAAAGGATTGTATCCAACTGAAACTTAACTTTTAGGTGTAAATGTTATTTCCTAGGCTGCGCCTACCTTGGTAAACCTTGGGACGGTAGAAACAATAATTACAAAGCAGTACTTCTATGTATCTGTTCTCACTTGGTCTGCAGAAATTTCAGCCCTCTCAAATTTGGTAAAATGGTCTAGAGATCTCTAGGAAATGTCTGTGTCATAAAAACTTCAAAGCCATCTCCTGTCCTGGCTAGCTACAATAATGACTCCAGGTATGGCAGATGTCTTAGTCAGCTGTGTCACCAGTGTCCGCCCAAAGCACCAGAGCTGCCAGTGTTCTAGTTGCTTGGTGATTCTGGCAATGAGGGCACTGACCTCTGCGCCCTTGAAATCTAGGTCATTGAATTGATCACCACCCCTGGTGACAAGGTGTACAGAGCTCCTGCTACCAATACCTCGCCATCACCGGCTCTAGTGTGGCTGATGTTTCACAGTCTGAACGTCCCATGGAGGCTTCAGAGAAGGAATTATTTTGGCTCTTCTTGGTGCAACCTGCAGTGGGTGTGGGCTGGAGGACAGTCTGAGTGACAGTCACCTGCTATGCTCTCATTCACTTCTCTCTTCCAAGCTTGGGCCATTGACTCTCTTATTAGAATGAGTTTTTTCCTGGGAAGAACCTTGATCATCATTTAAATAGACCCCTGGTGAGCCTGTCTCACTAGTCCCTGTGCAATGTCAGGATAGTAGAATAGATTCGAGGTGAACACACCTTAGACTCAAACTAGGACTCTGTTGCAGGTTCTAAAGCGTGTATATTTTTTAAAACGTGGTTAAAAAGGGACCTTACCTAATATGGAATATTTACCATCCTGACTTTAGAAATTATTTTTATTATTCTAATGCAGGCAGCAGCAAAAAAAATGTCCTGGGTCTCTGAGAGTCATCTGTAAAATCAAAGCATAATAATGACTTTAGAATATATGCAAAACAGGACTCAAATATAAATATTGCTCAGGTCCAGAAGCAGGAAGTGCAATACAAAACTGGCTCTATTAGCATGTCCAAAAGCTATTATGAGTTAAATTTAGTTAATATGTTATAAGAAAAAACATGTCAATCAGAAAAGGAGGTAGATCATCGGTGATGGAAGTCTGCAAAGTCACTGAGGGAGATTTGCCATTACATCCCAGCTCTGCCCAAGAGAAGTTCTCCTGGCCAGTGGACTTCATCTGTCTCGGGACAGGAACAGCTTTTTTGAAGTGATACAGCTGGCAAGTCCCCACATAGAACAATCAATCCCATTAAACGTCAGAACTTAAATCCAAGTACTGTTTATCTGATTCCATGGTCACTAAGTTAAAAGGGTACAACTCAAGGTCCCTTTGGCAGTTAAATTTCTTGTTTTAAAGACATAATTTGCATTTAGATTTATGTACTAGTCTTTTGCAGTCAAGGTTAATTTGAGTACATCCATTGAAGAACGATCTACTTACTTTCAGATTGTGAAAAAAGTCAACTAGCTCAGCTTGCAAAGTTGAGAAAAAGATTCTGGAGAACTACGAATTCACTGAAGTGCCAACATAAGGATTCTTGGTAGTAAACTCCCACCTTGGTAGCACCCTACCATGGCAGATAGCCCGCAACAAAAGTAATGCAATTACATTAGAATATTTAGAATACAGAAAAGAATCAGTCACAATTTCACCGATATTACAGTTCTGATGTTACTGTTAATTTTGACTGTATTTAAATGTAATCATTGTGTGTGTGTGTGTGTGTGTGTGTGTGTGTGTGTGTGTCTGTGTGTGTGTGTCTGTGTAAGTGTGTGTTGTATATATAATTTAGGTCCTGGCGTTTTTTTTTTTTAATTAAAATGGTAAATTTTATTTTTTTTTAATTCTTTTTTTAATTTATTTTTTTGGAACTTTATTGTATTTATTTTTTATACAGCAGGTTCTTATTAGTTATCTATTTTTTACATATTAGTGTATACATGTCAATCCCAATCTCCCAATTCATCACACCACCACCAGCACCACCCCGCCACTTTCTCCCCTTGGTGTCCATATGTTTGTTCTCTACATCTGTGCCTCTATTTCTGCCCTGCAAACCAGTTCATCTGTACCATTTTTCTAGGTTCCACATATGTGTGTTAATATACGATATTTGTTTTTCTCTTTCTGACTTACTTCACTCTGTATGACAGTCTCTGGATTCATCCATGTCTCTACAAATGACCCAATTTTATTCCTTTTTATGACTGAGTAATATTCTAAAAAATTTCATTTTATTTTAGTTTTTTTATTGTAGTATAGTTGATTTACAATATTGTGCTAAATTCTGCTGTACAGCAAAGTGATTCAGTTATACATATATATACATTCTTTTTTTTAAATATTCTTTTCCATTATGGCTTATCATAGGATACTGAATACATTTCTCTGTGCTATACAGTAGGACCTTGTTTATTATCCATCCTCTATATAATAGCTTACATCTGCTGACCCCAATCTACCACTCCATCCCTCCCCCAACCTACTCCCCCTTGGCAACCACAAGTTTGTTCCATATGCCCATGAGTCTGTTTCTGTTTCATAGGTAGGTTCATTTGTGTCATATTTTAGATTCCACATATAAGTGATATTATATGGTATTTGTCTTTCTCTTTCTGACTTACATCACTTAGTATGATAATCTCTGCATGTTGCATGTTGCTGCAAATGGCATTATTTCGTTCTTTTTTATGGCTGAGTAGTATTCCATTGTATATATATACTACATCTTCTTTATCCATTCATCTGTCAATGGACATTTAGGTTGTTTCCATGTCTTGGCTATTGTGAATAGTGCTGCTATGAACCTAGGGGTGCATGTATCTTTTTGGATTAATTTTTGTCTGGATACATGCCCAGGAGTGGGATTGCTGGATAATACGGTAATTCTCTTTTTAGTTTTCTGAGGAACCTTCATACTGTTCTCTATAGTGGCTGTACCAACTTACATTCCCACCAACAGTGTGGAAGGGTTCCCTTTTCTCCACACCCTCTCCAGCATTTGATATTTGTAGAGTTTTGTCTTGTTTTTTTTAAAGACACTAGTTTTGAGAGCAGTTTTAGTTTCACAACAAGGTTAAGAGGAAGGTACAGAGAGTTAAGAGGAAGGTACAGAGGTTAAGAGGAAGGTACAGAGAGCTCCCATATTCTCCTGCCCACACACTTAGCCTCCCCCATCATCCCCCACCAGAGCTGTACATTTGTGACAATTGATGAACCTACGTTGACTCATCATAATCACCCAAAGTCCATAGTTCACATTATGGTTCAATCTTTTTTTTTTTGACATCTTTATTGGGGTATAATTGCTTTACAATGGAGTGTTAGTTTCTGCTTTATAACAAAGTGAATCAGCTCTTAGTGTTGTACATTCTATGGGTTTGGACAAATGTATAATGACATGTTTCCACCATTAGAGTATAACACAGAGGAGTTTCACTGCCCTAAAATCCTCTGTGCTCTCTCTATTTAACTTGTCCTACCCCTCCTCCAACCCTGACAATCACTGATTCTTTCACTGTCTCCACAGTTTTGCCTTTTTCAGATGTCATACAGATGGAATCATGCAGTATGGAGTCTTTTCAGATTGACTTATTTCCCTTAGTAATATGCATTTAAGGTTCCTCCATGTCTTTTCATGGCTTGATAGCTCATTTCTGTTGCTTAAATTTTTATTGGAGTATAGTTGCTTTCCAATATTGTGTTAGTTTCTACTGTACAGCAAAGTGAATCAGCTATTTATGTCAGAGAACGTTTTGCCTATGATCTCTTCTATAGGTCCTGACTTTTTAATTAAGCATTTCTTTATGTGTTTCACAAATTTTTATTGAATTGCTGTTATTTTCTAGGTGTTGCTTAGGTGCTGGGTGGATAAAAGCTTTTGCCTTCAAGGAACGTACCTTCTTAAATGAGGGACAGAAAAGAAACAAGGGAAAGATCAAACAGGTGGCATGTCTGGTGGCAGTCGAGGACAGGAAGAGTAAGTAAAGCAATGGAAGGAGGGAGAGAGTGATGGATGTGCTCCAGGATGGGGTGGATCAGGGAAGACTTCCCAGAGGAGGTGACAGTGAATAAAGGTCTCACTCAACTCTCAAGAAGATGCAGTAGTAAATGAAAAGAGGGAAGATCTAGATTGAATAAGACTTGGGATTACTGATGTCTGTTACTAAAAGCCAATTTATTTCTTCAGACTTAGGAGTGGGTTAGATATATTGTGGCTATTAAATCTTTATTAGCACTGGCATTTTAGAATATTGGACATATTTATTATCTCAAAACGCAGGCGTGTATATTTGTATGCACGTTCATCGGAATAAAAGGGGAAGAGTAATGTGTAATTGTGAATGTTTCCATGTAAGAAAGATTCATCTGGCCCTCCTGAAAGATTCCAGATCTTTCAAGAATCTTACACTCTCGCTGTATATTAAACGCTAAAATAAAGTGTTTTATTTAAAATATTTAAAATAAAGGACCGACTTTAGTGCCGTGATGTACGAGGTATAGTCACACTCCTCCAAAGACTTTCCTATCACTTGTAAGATTTTCACTTTGTATTCCCCAAATTCGAGTCTAGGTTCATGTCCTTGATAAGGTTTTCACAGTCAGTCAACAAACAGCTGAATCAAATTTATTATGAGGTGATTTTTGACTCTGCTATTTCCTGCTAATCTCTCTTTTACCTAATCAACATTTATCATGCTCATATCATGTTCCAGCTATTAAAGAATCGAGGCCAGAGATGGAAGACAAAATCCATATCCTGACAGGATCATTTCCTCTAGCAGGGGAAACGATCAACATGGCAGGACAGATGCGGTGGTGGATGGAGACAGTGCGAGGCGTGGAGAACAGGGGCCTGGGAAGGTGGCCTGTGAGGCCTCTAGGGTCCTCATTTTAAAAGGAGACAGGATATAAAGGACATGTGCCATAATTTAGTTAGCAGTTTCCTTATTTGTTGTATATGATGTTTGCTTCTAATTTTTCATTGATATAAAATAGAAGCAATTTCACTTCTAGGTGTATACCCCAAAGAATTGAAAGCAGGGACTCAAACAGATATTTGTACACTAGCACTATTCACAATAGCCAAAAGGCAGAAACAGTAAAAATGCCCGAGAATGAACAAATGGATTAACAAAATGCTATATATATATATATATATATATATATATATAAATATTATTCAGCCTTAAAAAAGGAATGAAATTCTGATGCATGCTACAAAATGAATGAACCTTGAAATATTATGCTAAGTAAAATAAGCCAGACACAAATATTACATGGTTCCACTGATGTGAATTACCTAGATTAGTCAAATATAGAGACAGAAAATAGAATAGTGGTTACCAGGAGTTGAGGAGAGGGGGGATGGGGAGTTATTGTTTAATGGGTACAGAGTTTATGTTGAGAATGATGAAAAAGTCCTGGAGGTGGATAGTGGTGATGGTTGCTCGACAATGCGAACGTACTTAATGTCACTGACTGTGAGCCTAAAACTGGTTAAGATGGTAAATTTTTATGCATGTATATTTGATCACAGCTTTTTTTTAAAAAAAAGATAAGCTGAGATGACATTCCAATGTATATAGGAAATGCATATATCCTAATATGTAATATAGATTTCCCAGAATCTGGATTATTTCCTTATTCTAGAACCCAGAAGAAATCTTACTGGATCAGAGTTTATGGCATTTAATAAATATCATCAAATTATTTTGTGAGAACAACTGTGCAAGTTTACAGTTCTCCTAGGTACATATACAAGCACTGATCTCATTATTCATATGCCAATCCCCATCCCTGACTAAAGGAAAGAAAATCGTTTTGAAAATTCACAGTACCAGTGAAGAGCTAAGCCTTGGGCTTAGGATCCACATTAAATTATAAGTAAAAAAATGGTGCCTTGTTTTAATATGCACTTCTTTATTAGTGAGGTTTATACTCTCTTGGTATCTTTTTTTTTAATTTATTTTTATTTTTTTAACATCTTTACTGGAGTATAATTGCTTTACAATGGTGTGTTAGTTTCTGCTGTATCACAGAGTGAATCAGCTCTACATATACATACATCCCCATATCTCCTCCCTCTTGCGTCTCCCTCCCTCCCACCCTCCCTATCCCACCCCTCTAGGTGGACACAAAGCACCGAGCTGATCTCCCTGTGCTATGCGGCTGCTTCCCACTAGCTATCTATTTTACATTTGGTAGTGTATATATGTCCGTGCCACTCTCTTTTTGTTTACTGGTTATATTTCCTATTGTGTGGGTTCTCTGGTTTCTTAGAGTATTTAAAAATTCATTTCTCACTTTAAGACAGTGTAGCAAAACACATATACAACAACAGGGTGTTTTAAAAGTGAAGAAAATTGGAGCAGAGGGAAACTAATGGTAGGAAAATAAAATGAAGACAAGGTAAGTTATTGAATAGGAATTTTGCCAAGGGATCTGTCTGGAGGAAGGCACCACATTTGCCAATGAGTTTTCTGGAAGCCAATGGAAAAGAAGAGAAACAAGATCCATAGTTTCAAGAGCTCAGCCAACATTTTCTTGGTTAACAGCACATTCATTCCCGGTATAGACTCTGAAACACATTCTTCCCGTGGGTTCATATGCTAGACTGCATCAAAAATCACAGGAGCAGGGGCTTCCCTGGTGGTGCAGTGGTTGAGAGTCCGCCTGCTGATGCAGGGGACACGGGTTCGTGCCCCGGTCCCGGAGGATCCCACATGC
>NW_006784492.1:3195443-3211481 GCF_000442215.2 Lipotes vexillifer
AAAAAAAAAAAAAAAAAAAAAATCACAGGAGCAATATTTTCCATCCCCTGTGATTTTGCAAAACATTTTCACTCCCACGCAAGAGGTGGAGTCTGTTTTCCCCTCCCCTTCAACTTGGGCTGGCCTTGGGATGGCCGCCCTTGATTAACAGAACATGGCAGAGGTAAGGCTACATGACTTCTGAAGCAAGGCCATCCAGGAAGGGCAACACAGCTTCCCCCCACCCCAGGCTCTCTCTCCTGGGACAGATGCCTGGGAAGCCTAGAGTACACCTGTGAAAAGTCTGGCCACCTTGAAGCTGCCATACTGTAGAGACCATGTGTTGGAGATAAAGAGGCATATCCAATCAGATGGAGCTGAGCCGGGTAGAGAGCAGCCATCCCTGCTGAGCACTGCCGGGGTTGCAGATTCAGGAGCGAAAGTAAGTTTTGTTTGTTGCTTTAAGCCCCTGTGTTTTAGGGTGATTTGTTATGCAGCAGTAAGTAACTGTGACAGTTTATTTAAAGAGAGTAGAGAAACTTCAGTAGCGCTCTTCCTCGGGCGCTGCCTAAGGAGGTGGCAGCTATCTCCTACTCGGCATCACGGCCGCTCTCAGACCCCTCTTGAAGCCCAAGATGATCCAAAAAAAAAAGGACCAAGAAGTTCATCCGGCACCAGTCAGACCGATATGCCGAAAGTAAGCAGAACTGGTGGAAACCCAGAGCCATTGACAGCAGGGTGCATAGGAGATTCAAGGGCCAGATCGTGATGCCCGACCTCGGTTACCGGAGCAACAAGAAAACAAAACACAGGCTGCCCAGCGGCTTCCGCAGGTTCCTGGTCCACAAGGTCAAGGAGGCTGAAGTGCTGCTGACGTGCGACAAATCTTACTGTGCTGAGATTGCTTGCAATGTCTCCTCCGAGAACTGCAAAGCCATTGTGGAAAGAGCAGCCCAGCAGGCCGTCGGAGTCACTGGTCCCAACGCCAGGCTGCGCAGCAAGAAAATGAATAGGCAGCTCGTGTGCACATTTTGTTTGTGTTAATAAAACCATAAAACTCAGCCGGAAAACCAAACCAAACAAAACCAAAAAACCTTCAGCAACAATCTTTTATAGCATCAGTGTGCCAGACACACGTGGGATCAAGAGCTGTTTTGTCAAGGGCTCTGTAAACGCTGCAGTCGGAAGCCACAGTGCCTATCAGTGGGCTTTGGAAACAAAGCAGTTTGAATGCCTTTGAACTTTCCTGCACGTTTTCGGAAACATGTGTCACTTTTCTTAGCAGTATACTTACAATGTGCTCATAAATAATCTTGAGTACAGACGGATATTGAGAGTTTCTTCTTAAAGACCATTTAACTTTCATAGAGAACATCTTATGTAAAACAGTTTCCTGGTAGAGGCTTATATTTGTTTAATGGCAAACTATAGGATATTCTAGACTCTTTTTTTGATGAAGGATTCAGGTAAACCAGAAATAGATTCCAGATACCTGCTAAGTGCTCAAACCAAATGTGCATAATTCAAATTTATTATTCGAAAGGTAGAGGAGTGTTTGGGAGGTTTTTTTTTTTAACATCTTTATTGGAGTATAATTGCTTTACAATGCTGTTAGTTTCTGCTTTATAACAAAGTGAATCAGTTATACATATACATATGTTCCCATATCTCTTCCCTCTTGCGTCTCCCTCCCTCCCACCCTCCCTATCCCACCCCTCTAGGTGGTCACAAAGCACCGAGCTGATCTCCCTGTGTGTTTGGGAGGTTTGATTCTCTCTCGTCCCTCTGATTAATGCCATGGTTAAGCTCCCATGACTGGCAAGCTTTCCATGGATGGGACCCAAAGGAGGGCGAGAAAATCTGGGTCTACCCAGGAGAATTGTGACTGACTGAAGCTTTACATGGGACCTTTGCCTCCATGGTTCTATTTACTGCTTTACCAGAACTTCCACTGGATGGCAAATTCCTTTAGGAAAAGGAGGCAGGTCTTACTACAGCCGTGCAAGCCGGCAGAGAGCCAGAACGTACCTAGCAGGCTGTTATCATCGTTAAGAATGTGAGCATGGACTCGGGGTCCGGAGAGCCTGGGTCTAAATCCCACTGGTGCCACTCACTGGCGGAATAACTTCAGGCAAACTATTTAACCTCTCTGTGCCTCAGTTTCCTCCTCTATAAAAATAGGAATACTCAAAAGGGTTAAACGGTTTAAAAGTCCCTAGAACAATGTGTGGCACAGAAGTGATAAGTGTCAGCTGTTACTGCTACTACTGTTACTACATATTAGTAATGGGCACCAGTGAAGTTTGCTGAGTGAATAAGTGAGTGAATGAATGCCACTCTACTGTGTCCTAGATTTTCCCCTTTATGTTTCTGTAATTAAAAAAATATTTATTTATTTATTCAGCTGCCCCGGGTCTTAGTTGCAGCACGTGGGATCTTTGCTGCTGCGTGTGGAATCTTCAGTTGCGGCATGTGGGATCTAGTTGCCTGACCAAGGATCTAACCTGGTCCCCCTGCATTGGGAGTGCAGAGTCTTAACCGCTGGACCACCAAGGAAGTCCCCTATGTTTCTATAATTTTTCTACTTTCTAGCTCCATTTACCATAGTTTTTGAAGACCTCATCTTACCCAGGGCTACTGGGCTCTTACATAGCCACAAGCTGAAGATTTGTCCATATAAATAGTTGGTTTGTTCACTGTTTGGCCTTCCAGAGCTCCAGGGCTCAGGTCCCCTTGTCCCTTCCGAACTTGATCCTTTCAGTGAAACTTATTGTTCATTGTTCATGCACAGTATGAATATATTTAAGAGTGCACGGAACACGCCCTTTTCTGCCAGCTGTTCAGACTTCCCTCTTAGTCACATGTCGTTCCTTGCTCTCATTCTTCCCGGATCCCTGATCATTTGCCTCCATCAGTGGGTCATTGATATCCATTTCTCCAGTTTACATGCTTTGATCTGCTCTGTTCAACTTTCAGCTTGTACCCTTTGGGTCTTTTCTGCTCACCCCGACCTGCAGGCTGCAGATGCTGTGCCTGACTCCTCACCCTCGGGTGACCAGGTCAGCCAGTATGCCCTGACAGTTACACCACAAAGAGCTCTTAATCACACACCTCCAGGCCACCCTCCCAACTTCCAATCCCATCAGGTCTGCAGACCCACCCCACCCCATCTAGAGAGCGTTTATCTGAACCCCGCCCATCGTTTAGAGATACACACTGGAAAACACATTGCATTTCTATCTCCTATTAATAGTGCATTGTGCTTATTTAGCTGTCTGTCTGTTTCCTCTACTTATATTAAAAGCATTCTCATGGAAAGGATTGTATGTTGTGTTGTATGTGGTGGAGGTTGTGTCTGTTGTAGATTTGTGTTCTAGGGTCTTGACATGAATCTCCCTCTTTTGTTGATTCAGGATCTGTTGGTGGAGATGAGTAGAGTGAAAAGTTAAGTTGTGGTTGAGTTTTTGTCATGTTTTGTCCAGCTTTGTATCAGTCTGCTTAACACTTAACTTGGTTTGCTCGTAGCTTTCCATTGTGTACTAAACAGAGCATTGGCTTGGGGGTCAGAAGACCTTGATTCATGCTTTAATTCCTTGGACAATTCGTTTCAGTTGAGTCTCAGTTTTCTAATCAGTAAGAGTAGGGCCATAATATCTCTCAGAATTGTTTGAGGGTTTAATGTAATCATTCTCATCAGGCTCACTGCTAGTCCAAGGGAGGGCTTTGTGAAAATGAGAAAAAGGTGTTCCCACATCCAGGCAGACACAATTTTGTCCCAGGATGTGCCCTTTGTGAGTGGAATGTGATCTATGTTCCCCACACATCCTCTTAGCTGGGGGGATGCCCTGGTACAGAGCTGTGTGCAGAGACTCCACGACTTTTAAAAGTGTAGTTTGTAATGATAAAATGTCATACATGTATTGGCAATTATTATTTATTATAAGTTCTGTTTCTCAGACCCTATCCTATCTATCTGCCTATCTATCTATCTACCTACCTACCTACCTATCCATCCATCCATCCAACCATCCATCCATCCATCCATCCATCCATCGTTCTTTCTGTATATCTATGTATCTCTGTATCTACATATGGATGTGTGGATATATGGATGTATAGATGTATCTATCTCTCTATCTCCATCCATTTAATCATTCCACCTCTTTTCACAAAGGATTTGAGGTGGCATTGATTAAATTACAGAATCACAGCTAATATTTGCATAATGCTCTTTCATTGATCTAAATTACTTTACGTCATCTTTATAATGGTCTTATGGGGGGAGTATCCTGTCTCTCACTTTACAGATGGGCTGGCTGGGTCTCAGACACACATAAGAAATGTCGGACTCAGGATGGAAGCCCAGATTTCTGGTTTACACCTATGTTCTTTTACCAGTATCATGCCATCCAATCTGCTTGTCACTATGATAAAGGACGATATGACAGAACTATTTTTTATTTTCTGTACTATTTCTCAAAAATTGGAACTGCTCTTCAGTAACTGAAACTGAAGAAAGATCAACATCTATTATTATAAACACAACAGAGACCTACAGAACTGGTTTTCTCTTGGTTTCTGTACTGTCTCTAGATGTTAGGGAATTTAATTTAATTTCTACGTGAGAGAAGCAGAGCATTCAACCAAAGGTATGTGGAGGACATAGAAATGAGCTAGGCTTAGAAGGGACTCAGATAGCCAGAGGAAAGGCAGAAAAAGACATTACCTACAGCTTAAGTAATTACTCACATCATTTATTGTGGCTACTGTATGTTGCTGTATAAATATATCACATATGATCTTATACAAGGGGGATTTCTATAAGAAGTATTATGATTAAACACAAGTGGATTTCAGATAAATCTCATACATCCATTTCATATCGCCCTTTGTTACAGGATTTCAAAATGCTTGTGAAACACTAAGGAAATGAAAAAATATCTAGCCTCTTATCAAACGAGCCAGCGTATTGCATTGATCGTTGTGACACCTAGGAGCACAGAGGTATTTTAAAATTGCATGTATGCCACTCAGAACCACAACCCTGGGCTTCAGAAATCACCCACTGTTAGATATTTTCTTAGAAAAGATGCGTTTCCATGATTCCTTTGACTGTAATTACTCATGTAGTTTCAACCTCATTATTATTGTTCAGAGTAAGAATTGTATTTTTTATTTCAGTGATATCAGATTTGGGGAAACGGCACAAAGTAAAACTGATCTATTTCCAAAATTCTAGGCCTTGGGTATTCCCGCCCGCATCTCCGGGCTATTGTAAATAGAGCTGCAATGAACATTTTGGTACATGACTCTTTCTGAATTCTGGTTTCCTCAGGGTATATACCTAGTAGTGGGATTGCTGGGTCATATGGTAGTTCTATTTGTAGTTTTTTTTCCTTGCGTTATGCGGGCCTCTCACTGTTGTGGCCTCTCCCATTTGCGGAGCACAGGCTCCGGACGCGCAGGCTCAGCGGCCATGGCTCACGGGCCCAGCCGCTCCGCGGCATGTGGGATCTTCCCGAAACGGGGCACGAACCCGCGTCTCCTGCATCGGCAGGCGGACTCTCAAGCACTGCGCCACCAGGGAAGCCCGAGACTGGCCCCTTCTTGTAGCAGGACAAACACCCACACTCTAGTCTAAATTTGTCATTGGTGTCTCAGGAGACATGATTTGATTTGTGGCAACACTGAGTCCAGATTACAGAGAGCAAGAGAGCCCATATGGTGCTTGGCATTTCAGCAAGAAACGTGAGTTAGATAGGAACTTATTGATTTTTTTTTCTTTTTTACAGAAAATTTAGAAAGTATATTGAAATCAATAACAATGTAAATACCACATAGTAAAACTTTTGGGATACAAAATGTTGCTTGCAGAAAGCAGCTAAAAAAATCTGTTGAGGCACATTGAAAGCCTTAAGTTCTCATATTAGAAAAAGAAACACTGAAAAATTATTAACCTACACTTTTCTTCTAATTTTTTTCCCCCAATCTTCCTGGTCATCCCACCACAACCCCCATCTCCCGCCGCTTTCCCCCCTTGGTGTCCATAACGTTTGTGGAATTTATTGATTTTTAATCTCAAATAATTCTCATGGAATTCTTTCGAGGATATAAGGGAGCTTTAGGGTAGTTTAATCCAACATTTTTGTTTTCTATGAAGAAATTGGCTCCAGAGTGGTAAGATGAATTACTTGGTGGTGACGCCAAAACCAAGACCTTTAGGACACCAGCCAGGAAGTCCCTCACCGCACCATTCAACCACTTTCTTCCTCCTTCAAGGTGAAGACAAATATATTTATTAAAAATCAGTATAAATAAGATTTGTTTAGACTTTTTTCTATTTTGGGCACTGTGCTTTCTTTATTATTTCATTGAATCTTTCCATAACCCTACGACTCTAAGTACTATGCTATTGTTACTATTGTCCACCTGCCTTACAGATGAGGAAACTGAGGCTTACAGAGGTGATGAAGGACCTTGATCCGAATCACACACCTGTGAGAGCCAGGATTTGAACCCAGTCTTATCTGAGAGACCACACTCTCAACCGCCACCTGATACTAACCCTGGTCACTCGCTGTCTCCTTTCTCTTTTTTATACTCTTCTTTGTCCTTCTGTCTATAACCATCTTTCCTTTTACGTTCTCAAAGCCAGAGACAGTGCACATGCTGACTGAAGCATTCCAACTCGAATTCCCATTTCCAGCTCTGGGTTTCATCTGAAGTTTTCCTTCTTATTTCATTTATACATTTGATTGTAAAGGTCCTTAGGCTGTGTATACTTTTGGTACACACATAAATATTAAAATCATAATATTACTCACTTAGATTGTAGGAGATTTATATGTAGTGATTCTTGACAAAGAGCAGGCAGTTTGTTTGATTGCTTTTGTGAGACAGGTTAGAAGTGGGTTCCTCAGCTTTTCTCAAACTTATGTGCATTCTTTCTATTGAGGGCAAAGGAAATGTATTTTCCCTCTGACTTTATTGAAGTTTGTTGCATTAAGGGCATTTCCCTATTTAGTTCGATGGTTTGCTGCCTATGGCTCTGTGTTTAAAAAAATGCACTGTTTGTGGGTGAGGAAAGTAACAATGAGTACTTTGTGCCTGAAAGCATCTCTACAAAGTGCTAGAGCTTGATTTATGGTGCGAACATTGTTTGGAGGATGATAAGTACGCAATGTGGATTCAGCGTGGATCCCGGCAATCCAAACAGTGCAATTTCTTTGTGTCCAGGGTGAATTAGTCAGTGACATTTGTCTGTCCGTAGCCGGGATACTGGTTCGCTTCTAAGCATGTTTCAGGCATGTCCAACATAGCTGATGAACCAGGGGCTGGACAAATTGAAATTTTCAATTTATTTTCTTGGGGGTTGTGTAGCTTCCCAAGAAAGTACACCAGCGGGGTTCCCCGCTGGTGTGCAGACGTGTCTGGGCGTCTCTGCTGACCTGGAGGGGTTGCCCGCTGAAGTCTATTTGCGGGGGCACTGAGGAGACTTCTGGGAAAGCACCCATCTTAGGTGAGGGAGAGCCGGGCCTGGGAGATTGACTCAGGAGCAGGTTGAGATGTCTTGAGGACTGTATCCTACATGTGGCTTGGATTTGTCTCCTTGTCACAGCTCTTCTGCCCACATGGCTGTACGCCCAGATTTGTTTGGTCAAGGCTGCCAAACAATGGGACACAAATCATGCTGCTTAGGGACTGTCCACAGAGGGGAGCGGTCCATTCTCCCTTCCTCCTCACTGTGGACCACCACCCGCTTGGCTCTCTTAGGCCACTCGGTTGTCTCATTCCAGAGCATTTGGTTCATTGACCATCGCACCTGTCTTCCCTGCTCTGCAGAGAGCTCTGTGAGAGCCGGCCGACTTCTATCTTGTTCAGTATGGTATCCCCAGCCCTTAGCCTCTTAGAGGAGCTCAATCAGCGTGTTGTTGGATGGATGAAGTTTGGGTGGAGGAAGGTAGTGATGCTCAAGGCTGCACTGGGGTACCTGGCAGAGCTGGGGGTGAACTGCTGGGCCTTGTATGGGAATGGGGAGGGCTGGGGAGTAGAGCTGCCCTGAGCGGTGGACCGACCATGAATCAATCGACCCTTCTAAGTCAGAGAGGCAAAGTAAACTGATACTTGTGTTTTTCTGGGTTGTTGGAGTTTTTTGTTTGTTTTGGATTTTGTGCTGGTTTGAAGTTCCCGTTTGGGGTCTGTCTTAGTTTCTGCCACATGACTTCAAGTTTGCCGCAGCCTCTTAGTTTACAAGAGCAGAGCCTTTGATCGATTTCACTGAGTGAAGCCAGTGCCAGTCACCGGCCTTGGTGACTGATGTCACTACTGTATCTGCCACTTATTTCTCCTGCATGTCCCGAGTTTCAGGACTGTCTCAGGTCGTCCATGCTGCTCACCTTCTGGACCCAGGATCGGAAGTCTTTAACATCCTTGTGCCAGCCGTTCCCAGGTGTCATTCTGGTGCCACCTGCTAAGCCCTGCCCTACTCTTGTTTATTTTCTTTTTTCTCTACTCTTTTTAAATTCATGGATCACATGTCTCAGGGCTCCTTCAACCTATAGCCAAGTACGGTTTTAACACCTGTGGTAAGAACCAGTCACAGTGACTGATTCACCCAGTGACACATGCTAATGAGACTGGACATGGGCACAGGGAGGGAACGTATTCATAACGAGTCCATTAAATCTCATCTCCATCAGAAACTTGAAAACCTCCGAGGGATCAAAAGTTCTATGTGATTTTTCTGAGAGAAGAGAATTGTTCTGGCATTAAGGACAATGTTCTAGACATTACTAGACAGTTGGAAACCTAATTCATTCTTGCCCAGGGACATATAGTGATGGCATTTTGCGGATGTTGTTAGGACAATCAGGTCGGTGTTAACTTAAAAAGCACCCAGTGTCTTGCTCTTTTCCCAGAACCTCTCTTGCTCTGTTACGATTCTGAACCTTTATGCATCCATGTACCCTTTTCCATCTGGCAAACTCCTACTCATCTTTTAAGACTCAGTTCCTTAGTGAAGCTTCCACAAGTCCCCAGACACAGTTAGGCGCCCCTGTCCCCTACCACATGCTTCTGTAGCATCCTTCAGCACACATATATATTAGAGTATTTACCAAGACATAGGGCAGGAGTTGGCAAGCTTTCTGTAAAGGGCCAGATAGTAAACATTTTCAGTTTTGCCAGCCATATGGTCTCGGTTGCAACCATTCAACTTGGCTGCTGGGTGTAAGTAGTCATAGACAATATCTAAATGAATGAGCATGGCTGTGCTCCAATAAAATTTAATTATGGATTCTGAGATTTGGATTTCATGGACTCTTTCGATGTCATGAAATATTTTTTTCCCCCAAACATTTAAAGATGTGAAAATCATGCTTAGCTCAGGGACCATACAAAAACGGGCATGGGTTTGGCCCGTGGGTACAGAGCTTTTATTCAACCACATGTCTGTCTCTTCCATCTGACTGTCAGCAGTTGAGTTCAGGTAGTAGAATCCTAAGGCATAGGGTAGTTCCCGGCACCTAGGAAGGAAGGACTTAACAAATGCTTGCTGAATGGATGCCTGTGCCGGAGTATGAAGTAATACGTCCCCAAATTTGTTGAGCACTTATGGTGTCAAGCATTGAGCTGAGCACTTCATATGCATTTCTCTTTTAATCCTCATTTAATTTTGCTATCTAGAGACATTAAAGTCAACAGTTATCATTAGACTGTGTTAAACGTGTCTTTGTAGTCACATTTAATCCTCTCAACAACCCTTTGGTGAGTAAGTACTGATGATATCCACTCTTACAGCTGAGGGAAATTAAGCTTGGAGAGATTCTTTGCTCAAAGTTACCGAGCTAGGGAGTAGGGTGGGGTTAGGAAAGAGCCTGGGTCATCAGACTTGAGGGTCTCCAGTTCATAACCCCCATGCTGTAGAGCATCAAAGCTTGGATGCCCTCTTGATGGACTTGAGTATCAGGCAGCTTCTGGGACCATGGTGATGCTGAAACAGGCATGGGGGATGTCCTTTTCTCCTTCTAGCCGTTTGGTTATGTTTAAGGACTACCATGATTCTGTTCCTAACTAGCTGTGTAATGTTTGGAATGTGGCTTAACTTTTCTGGGTCCATGTCTTCCACTAGTATAGCAAAGAGTTCGAATTGTATGCTGTCAAATGTGTCCTTTTACGATAAGTTTCTGTAATTTTTTTCTCTGCTGTTTTCTGCTTACATATTGCTATTGTCTGTCTCAATTCTCCCGATCTTGACTACAGAAATCTCAGGTCCCATGGGGTTGCTTGGACTTAGAGGGGAGGAAGGGAGAAGGGAAATATTCATCTAGCCACAAATACATTTTTAAGACCACAAAATAGCAGCTTTTAGGATATTTGGGTGTTTTTTGATGGAAAGGTAGCTTTTCCAAGGAAAACAAGTAACATTATTGTCTATAACAAAATGACAATAGTGATAGCATCTTCTATTTCCAAGGCAACTTTTAAAAGTGCCTTTTTGAAGGCATTATCTAATTCATCCTTCCAATATTCCTTTGAGACATGTAAGAAGCTTTTTTATTAGAAGATCCTTTTATGTAGCTGCAGAACGAGCCTTTCTTTGCTGTAAACTGAAAGGCACTGAGTGTCCCAGAGAGATTTCAATAGCAGGCCACGGAGTGAGTGGTCACTCCTCAGATGGATGGTCACAATTCTTAAGGAAAAAAAAAAAAAAGGCCAGGCTTCTGCCAGGGCTTTTAGAAATTAAAAAACATTTTTTTTCCACTTAATATAAACGTGGCCTTTGGTATTTAAAAATCTGATATCCTTGTTTGGCTGGTGAATATGAGTCATTTGAATTACTGGAGGTGGATGTACCTAATTCATTCCCAATAAATATTTGCTGTAGGAGTCAAGGGATGTTTGAGACAATCTTCGGAAAGGCAGGAGTTGTATCTATGGGGAAGTTCCATGTCCTGTGGCCATGTCACTGGGCCCAAGTGAACTGTAGAGGCAAGATCATAGGAGGTTTCTATTAGATGTGCTTAAGTGACATCTCTCTGGGTCTCTAGAGGGAGAGACCTAAACAAGTAAAATAAAACAAAAATTCAGAATTCTCCATAAATAAGCATGTCAAACAATCTTTTCTGAATTCAACTTTTACATTTACATAAAATATAACACTTCCACGGTGTCTTTGCAGTGCAGACATTGGCTTTTAGCTTTGTTTAGCAGTGATTACCACAAGTATATCCTGACAGCCAGGGAACGCCATTGATAACATGACAAAAGAGATAGAATTTGTTATGGGGGCCTGCCTACTCCCCGTTTCGCATCCAGCTGCCCTTGACATCTCGCAAGCCCATAAGAATGCTGTACCTATACCAACTCTCCCCTAGGGTTCTAACCCTTCAGGACGTCTCTGCTTCTCTTCATCCTGTTCTCCACTGCCTCCACTTCCTTAGAGCGTTCTGCCCTCTCTAAGTAGGAAATCAAGTTGAGAAGTAAATTTACACTATGGTGTAAATCAGTGCTAGGCTTTTGGATTTTATGAATAAGAGAAATTTTAAAATTTTGAATTGCCATCTTTTCTATTCAACTTCTATCACCAGAATTTTGTAAACTGAAGGGTATTACCTTCAAATTAGGATGGATATAATCTTACAACAGAAGATAGTTCAGCCTAATAGAGGATAGTTGGCAACTTCATACTGACATGTTAAAAAAAAAGGATATATTTTTATTTATTATTATTTAAATTTATTTATTTATTTGTTTATGGCTGTGTTGGGTCTTCGTTTCTGTGCGAGGGCTTTCTCCAGTTGTGGCAAGCGGGGGCCACTGTTCATCGCGGTGCGCGGGCCTCTCACTATTGCGGCCTCTCTTGTTGCGGAGCACAGGCTCCAGACGTGCAGGCACAGTAGTTGTGACTCACGGGCCCAGCCGCTCCGCAGCATGTGGGATCTTCCCGTACCGGGGCACGAACCCGCGTCCCCTGCATCGGCAGGCGGACTCTCAACCACTGCGCCACCAGGGAAGCCCAGTAGCCCTGTTTTTAATGTCTCAAGAGTCTTCTTAATTATGCACCTTCTTTCCTGAAATAGACATCGATAGGATGAGTATAATTGTAATCTGAACAGAAGGATATCTTTTTTTGTTCTTCTTGCAAATTAAAGGATAGCTGAGTTATAGCAAAATACTCCCAGTTTATGCTTTGCACAGGAAAATATAGAAGAAAGAATTGCCTTTTGATCTTTGAAACCCTCTTGGTGTTCAGCCACTTAAACCCAGGCATCCCACCTAGATGGTCATGAAGAATTCATGCTCCAAAGTAATGCAGTGACACTGCTGGCATTATAGTTGTCCTTATGCTAATCTCTTCTATCTTGTGACTGTGATGTTGAGAAGGGACAGACATACTTAATATTTTCATAGTACCCTTGGACTCAGATTCCTCCATGTGTAACAAAATATGTACTTATTAAGTTCTAGAGTTTTGTCTCTGATATTTCTGTTGGTGAAAGAAATACAATTAAAGAGAGATTGCATTGCTCAGTGTGCTGTATACATTATTCATGACGCAGAAACATGAGTCACTTTCCCTTGCTGTGCTAATGCAGCCCATCCATAAGGTAGAGTCGTTATCTATAAGCTCTTCTTTTTCATACCAATCTGTTCAATATGGTCAGACAAGGTTTCTCCTGTCAGACACACCCCCCAACACAGACTTTTTGCTTTGACTATTTGTATTGTAAGCATATAAAAAGACATAACATGATATTTTCACACTTCTCCCCCACCCCCCAACTCTTTTACATGAGAATTCTAAATTTTTTGAATCTCTTAAAGCATCTGGGCTGAAATGACAACCCATCAGCTGACAGAGCAGTAGAAATTTGGATGGGTCTTCTAATTATTTTTCTGCTTTCTGCCTTTCACACTCCCTCACTCCCATCCCCATCTTCCTACCCCTCTCCACCATGCTTCCTGATCTCCTGGAATCTCCGGTACAAATAAGAGAAAGTTTAGACCCAGAATGCAAATAACGGTTACCTTTCTCATAAATAGAGATTGAATTCTATTTTGGCTTTACAAAATACTTTTAGCCAATGTAGGCATAAAAGGTTTGCTTCAAAGCTAGACTCTTAATGGAGCTCTGCCTCTTCTGGATGAAGACCTTGGAATTGGACCCACTTTATCCTCCTCCAGAGATGGTAACCTATCTGACTTAAACACTGTGATGCTGTTTAGGCTGAACTGTAACTAGTTGAATGCAGTGCATTGAGAACTTGAACTAGGACTTGGAAGTCATTGGCCGAACTACTGACTTGCTAGCTGGGGTACCTAGTGTAATCTTTATTTAAAGAGGGTTTACTTCGTCATCTACAAGGAGAGTATCCGGAGTGACAGCATCCTTCTGTCTGATATTCACCAGTCTGTTTCCTTTCTCTGGGCACATATAGAGAGACTACATTTCCCAGCCTTGCTTACAGCTGGGCTGGGGCCATCTCAATGGTGTCAGTGGGATATGAGGGGAAGTGATGGATGTCATTTTCAGCCCTGGTCACGAAAATCCCTTTATAATCAGCTGCATGATGATAGGGTCCTACTGTGTGGATGAGAGTCATTGAGGAGTGCTGCCCTCCACTCACCATGACAACGGTGAGAAATAAACCTTTATCATGTGAAGTCATTGAGAAGTTGGGTTTGTTAGTTGCAGTGGCTAGTATTACTTATTAAAATTCAACAGTCACATTGCCTTCGAGAAGGTGATTTTGAAAATGTGTTTCTGAGCATAGGCTTTGTATAAGTTCTATTATTAATCACCTTAAAGTTAATGGAATTGATCATACAACGAAGGATATTTGAAGAAAATGTCACATTTCTGCTTTTATAAATAAATCTTTACTGAATGCTTACGATATAAGGCATTTATGGGACACAGCTTCTGACACAGCTCTCAGTGATCCCAACTCCTGGTACTCATACTCTTGTGTAATATCCACCCCCTTGAATGTGAGCTGGACCTAGTGAGTCACTTCTAACAAGTAGAATATGGCACAAGTGATGGGATGTTGCTACCACGACAAAAGACTGTAACTTCCTTCTTGCTGGCACTCTCTCTGTTGCTGGCACTCTCTCTGTTGCTGGCACTCTCACGCCTTCTCACTTGCTTGCTCTGATGAAACCAGATACCATGTGGTGAGTTGCCCTATGGAGAGACCCACGTAGCAAGGAACCGAGGAAGGCCTCCAGTCAACAGCTGATGTGAAACCAAATCCTGCCAACAACCGCTGGAGTGAGCTTGGAAAGCAGGTCCACTTCCAGCTGAGCCCTCAGATGAGACTTTGGCCTCCACCATCCTACAGCTTGATTATAGCCTATGAGAGATCCAGAGCCGGGAGACCTAGCTAAGCCTTGCCCAGATTTCTGACTCAGAGAAACTGTGAAATAATAAATGATGCTTGTAGCCACTAAGTTTGGGGGTAATTTTTTTTTGCAGTGATAGATAACTGATGTAGCACTCTATTAGATGGTCGGGGGATGATGATGGCTATGATTTCTTTCTTTTCTTTTTTCAATATTTATTTATTTGTCTGTGCTGGGTCTTACTTACGGCACACGGGATCTTCATTGCCGCGTACGGGATCTTCGTTGTGGCATGTGGGATCTTTAGTTGTGGCATGTGGGATCTTTAGTTGCAGCATGTGGGATCTTTAGTTGCGGCATGCAGGATCTAGTTCCCTGTCCAGGGATGGAACCCGGGCCCCCTGCATTGGGAGCAGGGAGTCTTAACCGCTGGACCTCCAGGGAAGTCCCATATGATTTCTGTTTTTAAGGAGCTACAAGAACAAAGCCTTTAGGGATGAGGAAGAGAGTTCTGTTCATTCTGCCAGGGGTTAGGGTTAGAGGAAATTGTGTTGAGTGACTGGTACTGGGTCTGATTAGGATTTGACCATACAAGGTGTGGGAAGAAGACCCTTCAGGCATGGAGAGCAGCACAGGGAGGTGTGAAAGAGCCTTGCGTGTTTGGGAAACATCAGGTGGTCTAGTGAGGCAGGCGAATGAGGAGGTGATTGAGGAGCGATCTGTAAGGATGCGTGGGGGACACGAGGCTGCAGAGATTGCTTTAGATAATAGGATTTGTTCCTCACCCAGTGGTAAAGTCATGGACCATGGGTTGAAAATTTGTCTGTTGAAACTGGTGTGAAGCGCACAGAGCCCAAATTCTGGGCAAGAAAAAAAAATCCCTCTGATATATTATCATCCACAGAGTCCATGCCTAGATAATACCAAGCTCACTCATTAAAATCTCATCACAGTATTTGGTTTGATATTAAAAATGGTTTTGTCTGATTTTTCACTGAGTTATTTCTGTGTGGAATCAATATAGTTAAAATGATTTTCAAGGTGATGGGTGCGTTAGCTAACTGTGGTGGTCATTTTGCAACATATACATGTATCAACTCATTACATTCGACAACTTAAACTTACGCAATGTTATATGTCAATTATATTTCAATAAAGCTGGAAGAAAAAAATCTTTGTATACAGAAAAAACAAACAAAAACCTGTTTCAAGTCACCTTATCCCTTTTTTATTGGCTTCAGGGGTCTTTGGGCAGAAAGCTGTATTCCTCCCCTAGGAATAAGGATTGGGACACCTTTTTTTCACTGAGCCTGCAAGTTCACTGGACCTCCTATTACTATCTTCCCTTTTTTAAAAATAAAATGTTTTCTTTTTAAATTAATTAATTTTTGGCTGCATTGGGTCTTCGTTGCTGCACGTGGGCTTTCTCTAGTTGCTGCGAGTGGGGGCTACTCTTCGTTGCGGTGCACGGGCTTCTCACTGCGGTGGCTTCTCTTGTTGCGGAGCACGGGCTCTAGGCACGTGGGCTTCAGTATTTGCAGCATGCAGGCTCAATAGTTGTGGCACACGGGCTTAGTTGCTCCGCGACATGTGGGATCTTCCCGAACCCATGTCCCCTACATTGGCAGGTGGATTCTTAACCACTGTGCCACCAGGGAAGCCCCTACTATATTCCTGAATATGGAGGTAGTGGCAGGGATTGAGCTACGTATT
>NW_006784492.1:3211656-3234175 GCF_000442215.2 Lipotes vexillifer
GATCTTTCCTGACAAGGGCACGAACCCATGTCCCCTGCATCGGCAGGAGGACTCCCAACCACTGCGCCACCAGGGAAGCCCTATTATTAGTTTTTTTTTTTTTTAGGCTGCACCGTGCAGCATGCGGGATCTTAATTCCCCCGACCAGGGATCGAACCCGTGCCCCCTGCATTGGGAGTGCAGAGTCTTAACCACTGGACCGCCTGGGAAGTCCCTACATATTTATATTTAAACTCATCTCTGCAAAGAATCCAAGTGTCAGGAAACTATTAAAGCACTACATTTCTAAAGGCTATGGTAAATAACAGAATAAGATATTTCACAAGTTGGTAAATATGTAGCATCAACGAGCCCCATATCTTTCAGATACAGGCATTATTAGAGCGGGGAAGGCAGTTCAGCCTGAAGCAAACACTGTTGTCTTTAAAAAGGCATTCTCTAATTTGCATTAAATGGAAAAGTTAGGATTCTGTGCTTGTGCCCATTTTGTTGGGGAAAAAATGTGCGGTAGAATCATTATTTATACCCCGTTTCAAATTTCACTAATCTTTCTTTCGACTCTTTTCCAGTTACATGATCAAATAGTTTAGCGTTATCTGTTCTGCTCATCGTTTTTCTGAAGTGGTACCTTTTCCCCTCCCTTGGATTGATTTACTTCATTCTTGACTCTTTCCTCTACTGGTAGCCAGTACTAATGGACTTCTTGGAAAACTGTTATTTGCTTTATTAGCTTCCCAGCTGGTACTAATATTGGGATGATGTCCGTTTCCATGAGCATCAGCTGGGCTTTCGAGGGGAAATTCCCATTTGCTGCTGTGTGAAGCGGGGCTCCAGGGCTCCCCAGAGCTGGCCTGGTTTGGTTCAGTCACTGGACCTCAGGGACGTTGATTCTGATGATGAGTCTGGCTCGTGAGAATCACTTTTTGCACTTCTTTCTCAGTTGGGGGCATTTATTCAAGAATCACTGCAATGGCAGGCTGAGTGAATGGGGTCACCTTGGTCTATATGAAACAGCGGCACACAACTATCAATCCTGGATCCGCGCGTGTGTAAGCCTGCTGCTTGAGAAAGGACAGACTCATTCCCTTGGTTGAGATTTATCTGATGCCTGATATCAATTACGCTTAATCTCACTCCCCCACCTGGAGTCCCTGCTGATATCTAAGTCCTCTTTTGCACACTTCAAGTATGGTGGTTGCAGTTCCAGAAAGGAGAAAGGCTGAGTGGTGGTCAGGTCTGTAAAAATATGAGAGGCAAGCTTGGGTAGGTCTAAAGAATCACTGTAAAATTTTACCAGCTCCTCTGTGTCCTACACTTCTGCAAAAATCACATTTCTTGAAAACTGATTCTAAATCCAAATTAAAAAAAGAAAGAAACAAAATCATTTCTTTTATTCTGATTCACATTCTACATAACATTCTACATGTGTTTGTACCAGTCTTACACATTGATACAAAGAATTACAGGCTGATGTTTTTTTCTTGGGGGGGCAGTTATGTTTTCTCCAGTGATGTCACTTGTAACCAACAACTCACAACTGTCAGGGCATAAGACTATTAAAAGAGGAGAAAATCTCACGCCGACTTTTTTTTTTTTCTCCTTTCACTGGGCTTCTCCCTATTTGCAGCTCTGTACTCCATAGGCTACCTGATAGCTTTTACTCAAGATAGTCGAGTTGTTTTGAAGGTTTGGTTGCTGTTTTCCTTTCAATATTCTAGAGCCAAATGCTTTATGTTCCAGTTCAGTATTTCCCACGTTCACTTTGTTGGTGAACTGTTCTCTGTGGGCCACAGTAAGGTGCTGCCTGGGTGTCTTTCAGTGCTGACAGACACCACTTTAGTGTTAAGAAGGGCTCAGAGGCTGTATTAGTCAGGACGTGTTCTGAGAACAATCAACCACAAACATTTTAGCGTCTTAGAAATGGAGGTCTATTTCTTGCTCATGCTAAGTGCCCATTGTAGGGTGGCCGTGGGGCTTTGCTTGCTGTTCTCATCACTCTTCCTTGGAGCTACGTATTCATTTGGTACATTTTTGCCTTTGGCATTCTCACAGGTGAACACTTTACTAGATACTGTATCACTGTGTGATAGGGATTGTCATCCTTGCAGCCTCTGATGGTGGGTTCCCCTCTGTCTACTCCCTGACCTTACCTTTTTGTTTTCTTCTAAAGGTAGAGCGGAATTTCACTTGTTGGTACCAATTTCTGAATTGGTCAGGATTGGCTAGGTTACGCTGTAGTGAAGGACAACCTCAAAGCTGCAGTGGCTTAAATGCCAAAGGATGATTTCTTACTCCTGGTATACATCTTGAGGGACACTGCCCTGTCCTCCTTACCTAGAGATCCAGGCTGAAAGAAACTCCCCGTCTGTTTCTATTACTGCCCAGGTTGGTGTCATAGTCACCTAGTGCTGTATAACAAACAACTTTCAAACTTAGTGGCTTTAAACAACAATTATCTAGCTGCTCACTATTTTGCAGCTTGGAGTAGGCTTAGCTGGGCAGTTCTGCTGTTCTTGCCTGGGGTTGCTTTGCAGTCATAGTCAGCTGGTGGGTTGGCTGGGGATGGCTGGTCTCCCTCATGTGTCTGGGGTTCAACTGAGATTACTGGAGCAGCTGGGGTGGCTGGGTCTCTCTAACCACCTGGTGTCTCATCTTCAAGGAGTCTAGCCTGGGTTTCATTGTAATAATAAAGAGTGAGAGGTGAAGTTTCATAGACCTCTTGGGAACAGTGCTCACATTGTCACTTTCACCACGTTCTATTGGTCAAAGCAAGTCATAGGGCCTGCTCAGATTCGAGAGAAGGAGAAACCTTCTCTTGGGAGAAACCACAGAGAATTTATGGCCATTTTAATTCACCACAGCAGGAGAATGGGATTGCGGCGAATCGTGTACAGGCATGGCTCAGAGACAGTCGCGGGTTGGTTCCAGACCCCCACAGCAAGGCGAATATATAATAAAGTGAGTCACATAATTTTTTTTTTCCAGTGCATATCAAACTTACGTTTACACCATACTGTAGTCTAGTAAGTGTGCAATAGCATTATATCTAAAAAAGCAATATACATACCTTAATTTAAAAATAATTTATTGCTAAAAAATGCTAACCATCATCTGAGCCTTCAGTGAATTGTAGTAGTGGCGTTAAAAATCACTGATCACAGGGGCTTCCCTGGTGGCGCAGTGGTTGAGAGTCCACCTGCCGATGCAGGGGACACGGGTCCGTGCCCCAGTCTGGGAAGATCCCACATGCCGCGGGGCAGCTGGGCCCGTGAGCCATGGCCGCTGAGCCTGCGCGTCCGGAGCCTGTGCTCCGCAACGGGAGAGGCCACAGCAGTGAGAGGCCCGCGTACCGCAAAAAAATGAAGGAAATATTGCCATTTGTGACAACCTGAGTCGACCTCAAGGGCATTATGCTAAATGAAATAAGTCAAACAGAGAAAGACAAATGCTGTATGATTTAACTTTACATGCTGAATCTTAAAAAAAAAAAAAAAAAAAAATCACAGACACAATAACAGATATAATAATAACGAAAAAATTTAAAATATCACAAGAATTACCAAAAAGTGACAGAGAGACACGAATAAGCAAATGCTGTTGGAAGAGTGGTGCTGATAGACTTAGTGCAGCGTTGCCCCAAGCCTTGCATTTGTAAAAAACGTGGTATCTGCCAAGCGCAATGAAGTGAAGAGCAATAAAACAAGGTCTGCCTGTACTTGTTCTTAAATCTTGTCCCCAGATGTGACAATTGTCACTTCTACTCACGTTTCGTAAACCAAAGCATGTCACATGGCCATGCCTAACTTCAGAGAGGGTGGGGAAATGGACTCCTTACCCTCTGCTAAGAAGATAGAAGGCTGAAAGTATTTGATAAATGTAAATAATGATGCTAATAAAAGATGTCCAATTGTTGACCATAAGGGCTTCTATTGTTGGGGATTGATAGGTTTCTTAAATTGATTTTCAGTAGTGTGCAGCTTATGTAACAGAGTTAACGCATCAGATTCAAGACTCTTACATTATATTTAGGCTATTTGTAAGACTTATGCAGTGCTATTCAGTATGTGGCTCAAGCCTTCCCGAATGTTTAATCATTTTGTAGCCCTGCATCAACTATAAAAATACGTCATCAACTTTTGGAATCTCATGTGTCACAAGTTTAAATTTAGTAGGTAGTGATATCTTCATATGGACTTAGAAGAGACAACAATAATTGGGGATCCCTGTGGAGGTTGTACTCTTTCAGTCAGAGGTGGTTTGTGTTCATGGAATCAAAGGCTGGCGGGAGACTGAGGTAGGTTTCGTTGATTTGTTTTTGGCTGCCCCACGCAGCATGTGGGATCTTAGTTCCCCAACCAGGGATCGAACCCGCACCCCCTGTAGTGGAAGTGCAGTGTCTTAACTACTGGACCACCAGGGAAGTCCCTGAGGTGGGTTGATAAGAGTCATACAGCGTTCCTGATTATTTTCACGATGAATGAAATAAACCATATTAAGTAAATAGTTATATACAGCTAGAAATACATATAAAACTTAAAAAGAAATTTCACAGGTCTGACTTTAGATGGAGGGATGTAGCCTTCCATCCAGTCTGTTGGGAAGTCAGGTGGCAGAGGGAAGCAGGGGATCTGAGAGGCTGGTGCAGACATGAAGGGTGCTGTGGGCAAGAGTAGGGCTTTGCATAAAAAATGCATGAAATAGGGCTTCCCTGGTGGCGCAGTGGTTGAGAGTCTGCTTGCCGATGCAGGGGACACGCGTTCGTGCTCCGGTCTGGGAAGATCCCACATGCTGTGGAGCAGCTGGGCCCGTGAGCCATGGCTGCTGAGCCTGCGCGTCCGGAGCCTGTGCTCCACAATGGGAGAGGCCACAACAGTGAGAGGCCCGCGTACCGCAAAAAAAAAAAAAAAAGCATGAAATAATGCCACGTGCACCAACATGGATGGACCTGGAGATGGTTGTACAATTGAAGTAAGTCAGACAAAGACAAGTATTGTATGGCATCACTTATACGTGGAGTCTAAAAAAATGATACAAATGGACTTATTTACAAAAGAGAAACAGACTCACAGACATAGAAAACAAACTTATGGTTACCAAAGGAGATAGTGGAGGGTAAGCGTGTGTGGGGAGATAAATTAGGAGTTTGGGATTAGCATATACACACTACTATAAAATATATATAAAATAGATAACTAACAAGGACCTACTGTTGTATAGCACAGGGAACTCTACTCAATACCTTGTCATAACCTATAATGGAAGAGAATCTGGAACAGAATAAATATGTGCATATAACGGAATCACTTTGCTGTACCCTTGAAACTAAATCGACTATGGTTCAACAACAAAAAAATCCTAAAGTTAAAAAAAAACAACCAGTAAGGGCTTTGGAGCCAGTGGATCTGGTTCAGGACCTGGCCCTGCTATTTACGTGCCTGGTATTTACGTGCCTGCTGTTTACGTGGCCCTGCAGCGTGTCTCAGAGACAGTGAGTACCAGTGGCACAGACCAGCCACCTTCCCAAGCCTCCCTTGCAGTTGAGGTGTGACCACGTGACTGAATGAGAGCTACTGGAATGAGGGGGGGCTGGAGTAGAATGTGCCACTTTCAGCCTTGGGCCAGAAAGATACTCTTCCATCATATGTGACCCTCGCTCCCTTTCCCCCTCTGCCGTCTGAATGGAGATTTGGGGGGCGGGGGGCTTGGAGGAGGGCGGGGAAATTGGAAGTTGCCTGGGTTCTTGAATGACTTCACAGAGCACAGCCTGCTTCCCTCCCACCCCATCGCCACTGCTGCATCGGACCACAGGTGCACAGAGCATCTTGCTTGGTCAAACCCCTGAGATTCGGGGGTTTGTTAGAGCAGATAGCGCTACTCTATTACTTATGTAATATTAGGCAAGACGCATCGTCCTTATCAGCGCTACTTTCAATTTTTGTGTGTTTCTGTTAGCTGGGGTTTTTTTAAGTCTTTGTAAAAAATTTAAGTATAGTTGCTGTACAGTATTATATAAGTTATAAGTGTACAATACAGTGATTCACAGTTTTTAAAGGTTATACTCCTTTTATAGTTATTATAAAATATTGGCTATATTCACTGTATTGTACAGCATATCCCTGTAGCTTATTTTATTTTATTTTTAATAGATTTTAAATTTTTATTTATTTTTGGCTGCTTTGGGTCTTCGTTGCTGCTTGAGGGCTCTCTCTAGTTGCGGCGAGAGGGGGCTACTCTTCGTTGCGGTGTGCGGGATTTTCACTGCGGTGGCTTCTCTTGTTGTGGAGCACGTGCTCTAGGTGCGCGGGTTTCAGTAGTTGTGGTGCGCAGGCTCAGTATTTGTGGCTCACGGGCTTAGCAGCTCCGTGGCATGAGGGATCTTCCTGGACCAGGGCTCAAACCCGTGCCCCCTGCATTGGCAGGCAGAGTCTTAACCACTGCGCCACCAGGGAGGCCCTGTAGCTTATTTTATACCTAATAGTTTGTACCTCTTACTCCCCCACCCCTATCCTGTCCCTCCCGCCTCCCCTCTCCTCACTGGTGACCACTAGTTTGTTCTCTGTGTCTGTGAGTCTGTCAGCCCCACTTTCCTCATCTATAAACTGAGGCAACTAATGCCCACTTAATGGAATTTTTTGTAAGGATCGAAAGACGTAAGGTTTATAAAGTGTTTAACATATTGCCTAGCATATAGTAAATACTCAATAAATGGTAGGTATTAATAATAATAATAATAATAGGAATGTTAGAGTGTTTCCTTTCTCAAGTTGGAATAAACTACTTTTTTTCAATTACTCCTAATGAGATTAATTACAGTAAAGAGCTTTGGAAAGACCGAGGCAGAATTACCAGTTTAACACTTAGTTGGATACCTTAGGCTACGTGGAAAAAAACTAGAATGTCTTACTTGATTTATTTCTTTGGGGATGAGAAGTAGATAAAATAGAACAGACTGGATGAAGCATATGAAACTGGGAACTCTTAATTCACCTCACTATCAGACACCAGCGTGTGCTTGCTAAGACCCAAAAGCTGACCCCAGCGTTATGCCAGGCGCTGTTGAGGTGCTTCACGTGTATTAACTCCTAAATCCTCACAGGCGCCATCTAAAGTGGGCACTCCTATTATGCCCATTTTACAGAGGAGGAGACTGAGGCATGGAGTAGTTAAGTACTAACTTGTCCAAGGCCATCCCGGCTAGCCAATGGCAGAGCCAGGATTTGAGTCATGCAGCCTGGCTCCATGGTCCATGCTTTGGACCACTATCCCTCCACACTGCCGTAGACACAGGCAGAGCAGGTGCTCTATAAATATTTATTTGTTCAGTAAGTGAAGGTTGCCACTTGGCATATTTTCAGAGACCTATATCACCCATGTGGGAATTGGAACTCCTGGATAGCAATCAGATCCTTGATTCTTTTACAATATTAAAATATGATAAGAAGTAATGTGGTGGCGGAGGGGTCAGAGAGCCACATTAGATTTGCTGGGTGCTAAAATGAACCCAGCATTCAAGTTGAGGTCAGGAGATGGGCACAACCAGTGCTGGTGGGGTGCTTACTTTCTGGGTTGTAGAGATTAGGTCTCCACTCATACTGCAGGCAAGCCTAACAAGATTTGATTGCCAAATAATTCTAAACTTCAGGCCTTTAAGAAGCTTCTGACTTGGGCAAAGTGTGCTCTTCATAGAGGTGTCAACCCACATTGCGCTTTCTCCCGCGCTGTACCGCGGTTGTGAGGAAAAAGAAATGTCACTTGAACACGAACGCACGATTTACACTTAATATTCCTCAAATGACTCTCGGAAGCTTATCTGCTTTTCCAGCAATTTTGTGATGGATATCATTGCTTATTTTGTTTTACAAGCTACCCACAGTTGGTGATTTCTGTTTTATAAAGCTCATAAGATGAGTGACAGTATAGCGTTCACTCT
This sequence comes from Lipotes vexillifer, assembly GCF_000442215.2. Lineage (NCBI taxonomy): Eukaryota > Metazoa > Chordata > Mammalia > Artiodactyla > Lipotidae > Lipotes > Lipotes vexillifer. Next base: position 3,219,587 of record NW_006784492.1, read on the forward strand.
CTGTCACCAAAGGTGTTCGTACACATCTGTCTGTAGGTAGATCTATACTAAGAGAGGAAAGAGACCAAGCTGACCTACGATTCCTTTTTTCCTAAAATTTCCTTGTGTGATAGCTCTGATCTTAAATCTTATTTGGCAAGTCACAGAATGTGCTAGTTTATCAAAGAGATAAAAAAAAATGGACTTTTTTTCTGCCTTCTGAATTTCAATGAAAGAGTATTCGTCTTCACTATTGATCTCTTCCATTGAGTAGTTCTTTTGATGATTACCACTTTTCTATATTTATAGAGAATCAGCACTTCATAAATGTCAAAAGGCACTTTGCTTTACAGAAGTGTCAGTGTTCTAACATCTCATGAAGTTAGCAATTATCACGAGAACCACGTGTGGAAACTGGAAAATAATTACTAAGGGAAGTAATTTTTTAATTTTTTCTTGGTAGAATCAGAGAACGAGGAAAGGTTCTTCATTCTCTGTCTTATTTTGATTGTCCTTTTGTCCACAGAGTCACTGTGGTCCGGGAACTTTGTCGTCTTCCTTTTCCACTTGCTTTTCTGCCTCAAAGTTACTCTCTCCGGGGGCTTGAATATCAAGTGGGTTATAAAAATCAATGTGGGATGCTTGTACTGGGACAGAGGAAAATTACATTTGGAACATAGGAATCAGAAAGGGCAGCCTTTTGGGATCCTATGTAAATACTGTATTAGGGTTTATAAAGAAATTTCTCCATACTGTCATGACAGTATAAGTGAAGATTTCAGACAGTTTTCAGCATCGGGGGTAGAGGGGCTGTAAATAATGCTTAAGAGCTGTCCTGATCATTTACCCTCCACTGAATTGAGCACCTCTTCCACATCCTGTAGACATAATCTGTGCTTGGAGGTATTTTGTTTGTTTGTTTGTTTGTTTTTTCAAGTCCCCAATAAGGCTAGTTTGAAAAGTTGTCATAGCAACACTGGCCACTGGTCCCAGATAACATAACAGGGTGAGAAGGTGGCCTCCACTGGACTTTAGGCTTTGTTAGCTCATGCTATTTTGTGCTGGAATGGCTTGTTTGGAGATAACATTTCATTGCAGCAAAAACACTCTATGCTGGAGACCCCTAGGAACGCAGTATCTTGCTCTCAAAGTGGGTGCATCACACAAACCTCCCCCGCGGCCCTCTGTCCCTCACCGCCTCTACTATTTAGTGGGGACTGTGTCTAATCTCTCGGCCTGTGGATTGCCACTCGTCACATTTCTTATCATGTGTTAATAGAATTACGCTGAATTGGAGCGAGTGGTGTCTTCTCAGTAGCTTTAGTTGGAATAGACAGCTTTTCAGCTTTGTGGAGGAGCCCTGTGTGAGTTTTTTGGTTCAGTCTGCCAGGAAGTTTGAGATGTCCTGGGTTTTTTTCAGCAGACTTCTGTCACCTACACATGGTTGTTCTGCATGTTACGGCTGTTGCATTTCATGACTGTGTTAAGTGATGTTACTCTCATAATTCAAAGGGACAGTATACAAAGCCCTGTGTGTTTTTCAGGAAACTGCAAAGGAATGTTGAATTCCATCTGTCTTCCTCACACAGAATGTGGCTTCAAGTTTTCTGTGTTACGGGTCCTGGGCTGTCACATTTATGTTGATTGACTTTTCATGTCTTTTGACTGGATGAAAAAATGTCTGCTTTCACATTTTTGCTCTTTGATATCAGTGACCTGATTTGCTAGTATTTCGAAAAATCCTCAGCATTTCTTTTGGAGCTGCATTCCTCTCAGTTCATCACGCTAAGTTCTTATCTGCCTCTGCCTCTTTCATTCTTATTTTTCTGGCTTCTCGCTTTGACCTGATAGGAACATGATAGGCACCTAATACATTTGGGTTGTGTTGAATTTTAGGAGGGAGAGAGAGAAGGCACAATTTGGATGAATGCTATTTTAGGAGAACCTCTTTACGCTGACGTCTTTCAAAGGGTTATGGCCTTATGTCAGGGAGTAGAACAGAGCTGAGCTTCTCCGGCTGATAACTGACCATTCCCTGTTTGAAATCAGGCGCAGATGCGTTGGCTGCAGGCAGGGTGTTCGGACTGACACAGTTTTTCAGGCTGATCTGATAATTGAGAATATTCATCTATCGGAAAGATGTCTGTGAATGCTGTGGAGGGCTAGCAAACAAAACACAACGAAGACAGTAATTCCGGCTCTGCAATAAGCCATTTCTGTGTTTGGGTGTTTCCATCAGATTTATTGCCATGATTATTTTAAGTACTCTTATGTAAATTGAACAAAGAATGTATTTTGCCTTTCATCCCAATGACTCTGGTGATATGTGGTCCCTGATTTTGATCAGCCAGGATAGTGCCATGTGAGAGAGAGCAATGTGATAATAAAGGAGGAGGCAGCAGAGATAAACTGCCCTGTCCTGCCCAGTCACCTCCATTCTTTAAACACAGATCGACTCCAGGACATGAAAGGACTGCCAAGTAGTTAACCTGCACAAACAGCAGTAGAGCTGCAGCAGACGAACTGTCCTTTGACGAAAGCATCTCAGTGCCTCTTTAATCACATCCCCAAGGATTCGCATCTCTTAACCACCAGAATGGCCACGTTGCAATGGCCACACAGAAAAGCAGTAAGAAGGATTAGAAACCAGCAGATTAAATGACTCGGGGACTGTGTTTCTCAGAACCCTAAGAAAAGTGGAGAGGAAACCTGAGCGGGAGAGGGAGTAAATCACAAAGCATCTAAATACTGTTTCCGATCCCCTGGCCCTTCTCCCAAACTTGCAGAGCCCCACGTAACTCAAGAATTGAATTTTCATAATTGAAAAGATTTTAGGATGACATGTCACATTTCCACTTTCCCAGTGGGGGAAAACGTCACACAGAAAGACTCATCTACAGTACTGATTTACAGCTCTGAATGGCAAAATTTAAAGATATCAAATACCAGTCTACCTAGTCATGGGGTCCATGATGATATCACAAGCAATGGAGTGTCATTTGCTGTTTAAAAGATACTGTAGGAAAATTAATACCGTGGGTGGTACTACAAGATACAGTGTCACCTGGCACACAGTTGGTGCTCAGTAATTATTTGAATCAAAGATGAAGTGGTCTATACAACCTGATCTTATAATTCAGAACAATCCAGTTCCGCTCAGTAGATTTCAGTTCAATTCAGCAACCATTTACTACCAATAATTTGCAAGGCGCTGTGCTGGGGGCTGCAGAGAATAGTAAGGTACAGTCTGGTGGTGTTCTTGATGGTAGTGGACATGATCACCAGCATAAGACAAGTAAACAAATATAATAGCTATAAAACAGGCAATACTAGCTTCACAAGAGAGCTACCTAAAAGCTATATCCCAAGAGCATAATGCAGGTGTATGAATATTACTAGAGTACAGGTTACAGAAGCCACCAAATACTAGTCATTGGTCGTGCTCATTCAGTTAAACGTAATGAAGGTCAGACAAGCTTGAATACCTATTTGTAGCCCAGAATGGGTATGTGGTGGTTTTATGGAAACTTTCTCTCGTACAGCGTGCTGTGTGGGCCAGCGGGATGAACACAGATATTTTTAGCCCAAGTGACCTGCGTTCAGATCCTGCTTCCGCTAATGGTTAGCATTGTGAAAACTGGTAAATCTCTCTGATTCTTAATTCTTTTGTCTCCAAAATAGACATAGTATTCCTATTAATATGAATTTGCAGGGTGGTTGTAAGGTTTAAGAGAGGCTACTTATAACATGTTTAACACAGCATCTGGCACATAGAAAGCCCTCAACAAAGATCCCTTCTCTATCTTTCTCTCTTCCACCAGAGAGTGAACGTACACAAGTCAGTCTATTAGTCTGACCCTTTTGCCATAACTGTTCTAAGGAAAAGGGTAGGAACCATTTTCTGGGCTGTTTACTTTTTAGTGGCGCTAAGGAAACTTAAGAAAAGAAAATTAAGGATCTGCAAATAAAGCAGTGGATGTTTCCCAAGATGGAGGGGACCCAATATGTTGAACAGTGTATTATTTGTGTTTGCAAAACCACGTGTTGGTATTCAGAGAATTATTTCAAGCCTCTTTCACACACATGATCTCACGTTCCCCTCGTTCACTGTTGAATATATTTGAAAAGTAGCCAGCTTCTGATTATGAATTTGTTTGATGGATAAATATTTTATTCACAATATAGCTTAGATCTATTTTCAATTCCATATATATATATATATATATATATATATATACACATGTATATGTATATATAAATGTTTTATTTTTATTACTGTAAAAGTAATAAGAATAAATATAACTATTTTAAAACTAATTAGGAAAATAAGAACAAAATCATCAGCACTCTCATCACCCTAACTCACGAGGTATATATATATATATATATATATATATATATATATTTCTTTTTTGCTAAAATTGAGTAACAGTGTACCTATGACTGAAGGTGGTGGTGGATTATGTTTCTGAGCTTTTCCCCCCTGGAGTTTGAGGCTCTTTCAGGTGCTAAATGCACAATGTTTTGTAGTTTCCCCTCATTTCTTATCCTGGAAGTTTCTAGTTTTTCTTCTCTTCTTGAAGGTTTTCTTAAAACACAGATTCCTCTTTATCTCCATATTTTTCTTTTCTTTTTTCCTCCTAAGATTCTCACTGAAGACAACCAGATTGTAAACTCCCCGAAAGAAGTCTTTATGTCTTAAAATCTCTTTGCTCAACAAATATTTACGCACATGCCAAAAGCCCAGGGAAAGCTCCCTTTGTAACATTCAAGTCAGTATTCTAGCCACCAAAGCGTCACTCATCATGGGACATGGTTTCTAATTCTTCTGATGAGTCAGAAAACCACGAAACGCTATACTTGGAAAAGTCACAGCAAATGAATATTTTCATTCATTTTATACTATATGGATTAATTGAATGGATTTTTCATCTACTTTCCCTCCTTTTCTTACCCCACCCCTTCTTTCTCTTTACCTAGATCATTTCATAAAAGGGGGGAAGATAGATACACTGTCACGGTGGCTGATTTTCCAAAATTTACGGCATTCCTTTCTCCAGCTATTTTCCCTCTGCATCGTTCACTTCTTAGAGCTATGTCTCATATTTAAATGGGATCACAAACAAGTGAAAAGTAAATGGCGACCCACCCTATTTTTATGTCATCCTCTTTTTTTTTCTTTTGCGGTACGTGGGCCTCTCACCGTTGTGGCCTCTCCCGCTGCGGAGCACAGGCTCCGGACGCGCAGGCTCAGCGGCCACGGCTCACGGGCCCAGCCGCTCCGCGGCGTGTGGGATCTTCCCGGACCGGGGCACGAACCCGCGTCCCCTGCATCGGCAGGCGGACTCTCAACCACTGCGCCACCAGGGAAGCCCTATGTCACTCTCTCTTAAAAGGTATACTAGAACCTGATAGTCTTCACTTTATTACATAACACATATTTATGGGGCACTTAAATGCCAGGCACTGGGCGAGTTGCTGGATATACAGCAGTGAACAGGGGTCCTGTGAATGAGAGCTCACAGTCAGAGAGGACAAAGGTTTTCCAGGCCCAGGGCAGTTTGTATTCAGTCAGAAGTCCATTTGGCTTCACAATTAGAAGAGTGTGGATTAGGACTTCTGGTTAAATAAATTCCTATTCAATTACTCAGCCAGAAACAAGAATGAAATAATGCCGTCTGCAGCAACATGGATGGACCTAGAGATGGTCCATACTAAGTGAAGTAAGCTGGACAAAAACAGACGTCATATCTCACTTACATGTGGAATCAAAAAATGATACAAATGAACTTATTTACAAAATAGAAATAGACTCTCAGACACAGAAAACAAACTTGCGGTTACCAGGGGGGAAGGGGCAGGGGAGGGATAAATTAGGAGTTTGGGATTAACAGATACACACTACTATATATAAAATAGATAAATGACAAGGACCTACTGTATAGCACAGGGAACTATATTCAATATCTTGTAATAACCTATAATGGAAAAGAATATGAAAAAATATATAACTGTATCACTTTACTGTACACCTAAAACATTGTAAATCAATTATATTTCAGTAAAAAAAAAATCCCTGTTCACATTTCCCTAAATTACCAATAATCAGGAGAAAACTTTGTTTCCTGAAGTTCTACCACGGATTAGCAGGAAAATGATTAATCATTTAAACTAAAAAAAAAATTTTTAATCATTTAAACTTCCTCTCATTTAGACAAACTTTCCTCATTTGCTGGAAAAACTGGCTCCGCTGACTGCCATTTATTCAGCACAACCCCGAGAGGCTTTAAGAGCTGCTCTAGACTCAGAAGAGTTCCCTTTATTGGGAAGTTGGTGGTAATAGTTCTCTAACAGGCATTCTTAATCAATGATAAAAATAACCTTTTAGATGCTTAAATCATTTGGCTGCCAAGGGCATTTAATTAGGCCCATTGCCAAATGCTAATTAATGATACAAGTGGAGGGTTTTATTTAAATTTGTTATACTAACATGTGGAAATATAAATAGAAACTGCCGATGGAGAGAAACTTGTCAAAGGTGGAATGTGTCAGGTGAAGGAACAAACACCAAACGTTAAAATAATAGACCTGCTGAGTTACAGAAAGTAATTGAAATAGAAACCTTGCATAGAAGGTAATTTTTTTGTAAAAAACTTCTTGTAATTTAAAGTACTCAAGCTGCTGAAAAATATAGAAAATCATGAGCTTTATTGTAGGCTAATCCTTATTGAATAGGATGAATTTAACTCAGTTGTGAGGGAGGTAAGTTCCAGAGAGCTGTGTGGCATAAAGGCCGTCTCCCTTTCATTAAATACATTTGCTTTTCCAGTGTTTATACTAAAGTTGGTGTTAGTCCTGAGTTTATTTCCAGCACCAGCTGCACTGATGTCATGTTTTAGGTCTTTCTGATTTGCAAAGAAAATTTATGGTAGGGCTATGGTATCCCCAATGGCTAATGGCTAACAAGATTTCTTCCAGGCTCAGTGGAGGGATGCTATACTGCGCAGTCCAGATACGTCTGGGTTTTTATCAACGTGTTTCCCCTGGAAAGTCCCATGGCTTGGCTTTCTGCCACTCATGCTCCTGACATGTCCCGGTGGGTTTATTGTGGATTAAAACGATTGGAGTAGCTAAAGGCAGAAGATCCACCCAAAGTTAAGAGGGCAGTGGGGGCCACATGCCGTTCTAGTCTTACTGGACGTGAGTAAAAATGGGAAGGTCTATAGATACGCATTTTTTCTTGTATTAGTGGAAAGATTGGGTCTACAGATCTCTAAACTTGAGTCTGGCAACTAACCACTGAATGTGATGAAATTCTGGTTAAAGAAACAAGAGCTCTGAGTCAAGAAGCCGTTTATAAGGATCAGTTTGATGGGATCCATTTTGTGAGGAAGAGAAATAGCAAGGAGGAGCTGGAGGTAGTTGCCACATTGAGTGACAGTGCAGGACTGAATCTGCTGTCCCCTGGTTGCTTCTGAGATCCCGCAGCTTAGCGCCGGGGTTTATGCTCATTTCCCTTCTTAGAGTGAGTGTTCTCCAATTCATTCGTCTCTTTACATTCCTCCACTACATCCAGCTCAAATTCCACTTTCACTGGAAAAACCTTGGAGCACTCCATCTAGGATTGATGCCTCATTCAGCTGAAGAAAGATCCCGAATACATTTAAAATCCACCGGAAAAATGGCACTCATTGCCTAGAATCACGTGACTGACACTCATGGTATATTATCTCTTTCTTTTATAATTGCTTGGATGCCTACCTCGTCAAATTAGATTTCACATTCAGGGAAGACAGGGGTGATCCATTTGCATTTCCCACATCTTTGCACAGTGCCCAGCTTAGGAGAGTTACACAGTAACTATTTGTTGATGAACCAGTGAAAGAACACAGAGGGTTGAACTCAAATGGCCAGTGTCACCAATGAGCTGGTGAGTACAATGTGTCATTCTCACTGTGAAGGCCATCTGCCCTGTTTCTCCACCCCTCACTGTGGCTCTAATGCCAGAAAGGGGCCGGGATGCATCTCATTAAGTGGAACATTAACTTTTTACCACACGTCCAAATGGTATAAACATCTGGGAATGCTCAAGATAGACACATTCAAATCTGCATTACCAAATGACTACAGAATGCCTGACAAAGCTTTTCAGTGTTTCTTTTTGCTTACAGGACATCTCAGTCAACATTTGGATTCTTATAAGTGCGGGGTGATATAACTCCCGTGGCAATACAAGGAGACGGTATTTTTAGCTACTCTTCTCAAGACCTCCTATCTTCTACCTGGAACCCTAGGGATGAAATAGACCTTACAGATCCCTTCCCTTTACTGAGGAGGAAAGTGAGGCTTACAGAGTTTAAAGGACTTGTTCAAGGTCACTCAGCTTGTTATTGACAGCTGTCCAAATACAGTATAATTCACAGATGGCTGTGCTATTTGACCATCAGATATAGACCAAACCCTTAATTTTGGGGGCTCTTTATATCATATCGAGCTCTTTTGATCTTTATATATCAAACCTTGAGAGTCTCTGGCAAGTAGACTATTTCTCAGATGAGGAGACCGCCTCACATGTAAGTTGGAGTTGTTTGAGATCAGCAACAACTAAGCCCACGTAGAAATGATAGTTACCACTGGCTGAGCTTTTCTTTTGACATTTAGTTCTGGCAAAGAAAAAGCATTTGTTACTCTCTGCTCTTGCTTGGCTGGCCCCCCTTGGGACCAATAACAAGCATTGATCATGAAAATTGTTACGTGACTTCTCACCCATCTGTGGATGCAAAGCAAGGTGTGAGGACCGCAAGGACCCAGGGTTCCTGCTCCAGCCCCTCCTCTCTCCTGCCGGGCACAGAGCTGTCACGCGAAGACCTCTCCAGGTGTGTGAGGGTCCCAAGGGAAGCCTGGCATGTGCTGACAGCTGAATTTCCAGCTTTAGAAATTAAGCTTTCCTTGTTTTCTGTGATGACCCCTTACACGCAACCCTCAAAGCCATCTGGGGGAGCATTCCATTGCCATTTCTAATGGTAGCAGCTGTGAGGTCACTGATGCTGACATCAAGCGCTGTCTTTTGATTCTTCTAACGATGACCATCTTTGGGTTTCCAAATGGTGATGTTATCCACACAGAAATGGAGGATGGGGCTTCCCTGGTGGCGCAGTGGTTGAGAGTCCGCCTGCCAATGCAGGGAACGCGGGTTCGTGCCCCGGTCCGGGCAGATCCCACATGCCGCGGAGCGGCTGGGCCTGTGAGCCAAGGCCGCTGAGCCTGCGCGTCCGGAGCCTGTGCTCCGCAGGGGGAGAGGCCACAGCAGTGAGAGGCCCGCGTACCGCAAAAAAACAAACAAACAAAAAGAAATGGAGGATGGCTCTCTCCCCATTTCTTTGCTTCACTTTATTATTCGGGCCTTAAAACATAATGACTTGGGTGTACAGTCACAGAACATCTCTTAAGAAACCAGTGTCTGGAAGTTCCCTGGTGGCCTAGTGGTTAGGATTCAGCACTTTCACTGCTGTGGCCCAGGTTCAGTCCCTGGTGGGGGAACTGAGATCCCGCGAGCCTCACAGTGTAGCAAAAAGAAAAAAAAAAGAAAAAGAAAACCGTTCCTTCAGACCGTAGCCCTGTCTTGGGGACAATCTGAAGTCAAGTGTGAGAATCTGGACATGTGCCATTATTACCGTCTCTGTGTTCTCCATTTCTTCCTCCTCTTTCCCACACTCCCCTAAAGCAAAAAATAACATTTCTTCCTCTCCTTCAGCAAAACACGAAGAGAATCCTGTGTATCAACTCATGCAAATAGTTGTGGGAAATGGTGTTACAGCACCAACCACGAGTCCGCTTGCCCATGGGCAGTAAAGCCGATCTACTGATACTGGATGGTAGTGAAGGAAAGTGCAGCGTTTACTACAGGCACCAAGCAAGGAGTCCAGGGCAGCTAGTGCTCAAAAGACTTGAACTCCCTGAAGGCTTTCAGGGAAAGGGTTTTGTTTTGTTTTTAAAATATATTTATTTATTTATTTTTGGGCCGCGTTGGGTCTTCGTTGCTGTGTGCGGGCTTTCTCTAGTTGCGGCGATCGGGGGCTACTCTTCATTGCGGTGCATGGGCTTCTCAATGCAGTGGCTTCTCTTGTTGCGGAGCACAGGCTTTAGGTGCGCAGGCTTCAGTAGTTGTGGCTCGTGGGCTCTAGAGCGCAGGCTCAGTAGTTGTGGCTCATGGGCTTAGTTGTTCCTCGGCATGTGGGATCTTCCCGGACAAGGGCTCAAACCCATGTCCCCTGCATTGGCACGTGGATTCTTAATGGCACCACTGTGCCACCAGGGAAGTCCCAGGGAAAGGTTTTTGAACACTGGGTGAAGGAGGGGTGTTATGAGGTGCGTGGTCAGCTTGTGGACATTCTTCTGATTGGTTGGTGGTGAGGTAATCAGGAGTCAGCATCCTCAACCTTCTGGTTCCAGCCGGTCTGGGGTCTACATGCTTGTGGGCAGCATATAGTTAACTTCTGCCATGTGGTGAGGGTTTCAGTCTCTGTAAAACAGCTCACAGGACAGGGCTCAGAACATTATCTATAGCCCTTGAGGAGGAACTAAAGGTCCTTGACTTTGTTGAATGGCTAACCTATAATTATTTTGTCTTGCTTGACTGTTTTACTTTCTTTATGCATTGTCTCACTTCTCTGATTAAGTTTACTCTTTGGAACTTGGGGAAGGCCTAGGAGGCTACAGTTTTTCTACAGACAAGAGGCAGGTGGAGGACATGGTAGGGGTTCTGTTCTGGGAAGGCCCCAAAGGGACCAGTTCGGTTACAGCTGGCCCTGCTCCTTGGACAAGTGGGCAACACACAAAGGTGAAAGCTCTTGTTTCCCCTGTTTTCAAATTCCTACCCTGGGCACATATTTTTTTTTTTTTTTTTTTTTTTTTTTTGCGGTACGCGGGCCTCTCACTGCTGTGGCCTCTCCCGTTGCGGAGCAACAGGCTCCGGACGCGCAGGCTCAGCGGCCATGGCTCACGGGCCCAGCCGCTCCGCGGCATGTGGGATCTTCCCGGACCGGGGCAAGAACCCGCGTCCCCTGCATCAGCAGGCGGACTCTCAACCACTGCGCCACCAGGGAAGTCCCCCTGGGCACATATTTTGACATCCATTATCATATTTAATCTTGCAGCAACTGAAAGTTAACACTATTATTCCAAATTAGAGTGAGGTAACCAAAGCTCAGAGAGATCTAGGCAGGGTTAAGAAACTCGCCCAAGTCAGGCAGTTATAAGTAAACTATCTCAGCTTCCAACCCGGTTCTGGCTGATACCTCAGCTTTGGTGTTATGTAAGAGTCACCTGGGGTGCTTGTTAAGAAAGCAGATCCCTGGGCCCTGTCCCAGGGCCCAGCAATGGTCATCACCGCAGGTGATCCAACCACAGGAAACTACAGGAATGGCTGGTGTGAAGGACATCTATGGGGCCTGGAGCAGAGCAGCGTCCGCTAATGCAAATGGAGGTGCTGTTTCTGCCTGAGCTCTCTCATCTGGGGCAGAGGTCACACAGATTGTTAATATCCGTGTTCAGGAGTGCACTTGGATGAACACAGCAGTTCCTCAGGTCTTTGGACCATCTGCCTCAGAAGAGGGCATTTATTTAAAGATCGCAGATACCCTGGTACCTTCACAGATCCACTGTGGGCTTTGAAGCCCAGGAATCTGCATTTTAACCATGCCCCTACCTGGATGTTATGCACAATCAACACTAGATATGAAAGCAAACAAACAAACAAACAATATAAAAGCCAGGAACAGATTCAGAAATAGCTCTTTCTAGGCTGCTTCCAAAATTAGTCTGTGCTTGAATGGTAAATAAATGTGGAAAAATATATGACCAAAGCCATTTCTAGGCATTGTTTCAATTAAATTTGTCATCTGGGATGTGCTTACCTGTTCAAATGGATACAACAGAGAGGATGGTGAAGATGACACTGTAAGAAACAGACAAAATGAGAGCCTGTCAGGTTAATCCCTTTCTTCCCACTAGGTCAGTGAAGTGTCCATTTCCTAGTTGTTTATCCCCATGGGCTTTCAAAGCAGATCTGGGGACCAAGGTCCCGTGAGAATACAATTGATTGAAACTGCAAGAATTTTGGAGCATGAGGGCTGGAATTAATTGGCATCCTTAAAACAGCAGCACTAGGCCCTTGAATTTTTGGAACGTATGAATGGTAACTGTTGATTTCTCAACCCAAAGCAGAACATCTGTTCTTTTGCAGAGAGTCGAGCAAAGATTGCAGTGCAGAGTCAGGTGGGCGTAGCGTTGTTAGGAAATGTTTGGATCATAGCTGTCCATTTGGATTTATTATTAGACAGCACTCAGTATAATTGCTTTCTCAAGAATTTTTAGATGTCTGACACATACACTGTACATCTTGTGGGATTTTATTGGTCCTTGATCCTCTGTAAAGTTATTCCAATCCCAAATGCCATGAGAAGTAACAAGCGGTCTGTATTCAGAATTAATTTAACATTCAACACAATTCATTAATTCCCCTCCAGTCATAATCTTTGTCATCTTGCCTGCTTGGTTCTTTGGGAGAACCAAAGAACCAATCCCAAATGCCATGAGAAGTAACAAGCCATGAGAAGCCATGAGAAGTAACAAGCGGTCTGTATTCAGAATTAATTTAACATTCAACACAATTCATTAATTCCCATCCAGTCATAATCTTTGTCATCTTGCCTGCTTGGTTCTTTGGGAGATACAGACAGGTCAGTGAGGAAAGGAAAGGAAGATGAAGCCAGGGAAAGGAAGGGATACAGATGGAGTTGTTTCTAGTCATTTTGTAGATGTAAATGACTAGACCTAAGAATACGGTAATGATAAGGTAACAGCAAAGTCAAAACTTAAAAATATGATATCACTTATATGTGGAATCTCAGAAAAGATACAAATGAACTTATTTACAAAACAGAAATAGACTCATAGACACAGAAAACAAACTTACGTTTACCAAAGGGGAAAGGTGGGAGCGAGGGATAAATTAGGAGTTTGGGGTTAGCAGATACAGACTACTATGTATAAAATAGATGACCAACAAGGACCTACTGTATAGCACAGGGAACTATATTCAATATCTTGTAATAACCTATGATGGAAAAGAATCTGAAAAAATATATATGTGTAAGAAAACCCTTAAAAATAAACAGAATTATTAAAGATATCAAGTATAGACCCTCATCTAGTGTACACATAAAGTGTCATCATTTTTGTCATTCATTCATTTTCATCTTAACTCAAGGCATCAGAGAGACCTTGAGTACATCCTAGCGTTGCCACAAACTTGTTCTGTGATCTTTGGGAAGTTATTTAAATTTTCTATGTAAAGTGAGTTTATGTAAAATGGAGATAGTAATTCTTTCCTTGCAGGGTTCTTGTAAGGGTGAAAATGATAGAAGGTATTTAAAAATGCCAGTTACTTCTCTTCCTTCTCCTACGTCTAGGATCAGCTATGCAGCTGATATTTTTGTGCTCAGATTTGAGAGAATTGCATTATTTAGTTGCTGTTTCACTAAATTAATCGGCAAGCGAACGGCTGACTATATTGATTTTGTCTGGTGCCCTGCAAACAAATACGGTTCCTTCTTCTGAGCTGAAGTGGGCGGAGCTGGGTTCCTTTAGGAGCGAGGAACAAGGTGATGCTTGAAAAGCAGACTCATTTTCATTTTTATGATCTAGGCTAGTTATGTTTTTTATTCCGTTGTAAGAAAGTTATGAAAAATCAAGATATTGCGGCCTTCGCTTTTGTTTCATTTTCTGCCATACTTTTGGACTACAAAGCAGTCTCTAAAGTGCGTGTGTGTGGAGGGAAGAGAGTTTATGGATAGATGTGACCTGGGGCGGAAGCGCCGACTCTGTCTTAGGGTTCCGCTCCTTTTGTCTTGGGTTGCCTCTTTTTTTCCTTGTAGGGGCTGGTCTGCTGGTAGGCTTAAAAAAACACTAAAATGCTTCCCCATTACTATTTTCAAATTTTATAAACTATAGAGTTTATTAGATGGTGTAAAGGGGACTGTTGAGGGTGAAATGGAAAGAGAGCAATCAAGAGCCGGATTTAGAACATTAGAGTCATTGGGAACTTGGCTTTTCCCAATTTATACTTTAACGGTTGGATGTCTAGCGTTAACACTTAGTTGGCTGGATGGTGAGTGATTAACGCTGTTGTGGGTGGAGCTAGCCCCTCTGACTTCTGTAATGGGCTCCCAAATTATGCCATTTATTAATTAAATTAAATCAGCCTGATGATTTTATTTCTAGAGCCTCTTTTAGTGGTGAGCACCATCTCTGTGATAGGAAAGCTCAAAAGATTTTGGATTTTACTTGGCAATGGTGAGGGCTAGGAATCGGAATTCCTCGATACTAGGAAGAGAGATAAAGTTTAAAAATAAAAGGTAAATGACATTTTATTTTATTTTAATTTAATTTTTTAACATCTTTATTGGGGTCTAATTGCTTTACAGTGGTGTGTCAGTTTCTGCTTTATAACAAAGTGAATCAGTTATACATATACATATGTTCCCATATCTCTTCCCTCTTGCGTCTCCCTCCCTCCCACCCTCCCTATCCCACCCCTCCAGGTGGTCA
>NW_006784492.1:3235612-3315833 GCF_000442215.2 Lipotes vexillifer
TCGCCCTATCACACCTCACCCTTCCCCCTCCCCATATCGTCAAGTCTGTTCTCCAGTAGGTCTGTGTCTTTATTCCTGTTTTGCCCCTAGGTGCTTCATAACATTTTTTTTTTCTTAAATTCCATATATATGTGTTAGCATACGGTATTTGTCTTTCTCTTTCTGACTTACTTCACTCTGTATGACAGACTCTAGGTCTATCCACCTCATTACAAATAGCTCAATTTCGTTTCTTTTTATGGCTGAGTAATATTCCATTGTATATATGTGCCACATCTTCTTTATCCATTCATCCGATGATGGGCACTTAGGTTGTTTCCATCTCTGGGCTATTGTAAATAGAGCTGCAATGAACATTTTGGTACATGACTCTTTATGAATTTTGGTTTTCTCAGGGTATATGCCCAGTAGTGGGATTGCTGGGTCATATGGTAGTTCTATTCATAGTTTTTTAAGGAACCTCCATACATTTTATGTTTTCAGCTTCACAGAAGATTCACAAAACTCTCTTCAAGGATTCCTTATGCCTTAACCTCAGGTAAGAGAGAGCCATCTTTTTATAAGACAAAACAATACTATAAGCTAGCTGTAGACTTTTAACACTCATTTTCTGCTTTATTTCCCTTCTGTAAGAGTGAAATAAGAGGCACAAGGACACTGTAAGCAAGAGTGCTTCTTGGTTAAGTGATAGAAATGAAATTAGCACCGGTATTAGGAATTGGTAGTCTGGCCTGCTACTGAAGAGAGGCCAAGTCCACTTCCATACAGATATGGAAATGGTCAACTCTGGGGGTTTCTGCAGTGGTGTCTATCTATCTATCTATCATTATCTATGTATCATTATTGTTATCTATCATTATCATCTATCTATCATCTATCATTATCTAGGTATCATTGTTAACCTATCATTATCATCTATCATTATCTATCTGTCATCATCTATCATTATCTATGTATGTATCTATGTATCTATCATTATCTATCATTATCCATCCATCTACCTATCTATCTATCTTTCTATCTATTTATCAGTGGTCCAAGATATTGATTAAGCCTATGTTTGTTGCCATTCAAGCTGTAATGAATATAGCACTAATACTGGACTTAGAAGATATTGGAAAAAAAAATCTAAATTTAAAAAAGAAAAACAGAGTGACTGTACTGGCCCAAATAGCCTGGCAATAAAAACAAATCCATGCTCTTGATACTCTTCCTCTGCCACCTTACATGAGTTATATCGTTCTCTTTTGGCAGGGTTTTCTGTTTTGTTCTGTTTTGTTTTTTTTTGAATGGGTGCCAGAAGGAAGACACACAGGTGTCACAAGCGTATTTTTTTCTGGAGCCTCAAAAGGAAATTTCAGGCAGATTTCGTTAGGAAATAGTATTCATTGCTGAACTGCAAATTAGATTGCCAATGCTTCGGGCCTTCTTAGTAAATTATATAGCTAAAACCTGGAGCTATGCTAAACCCTTTGAATTTAATTTGACTGCTGACAGCCATCAATGGTTAAAAGATTTTAGAAAACCGGAATGCTAATGCTTGAATGTGCTGGTAGGGGATGTTGTAGAAAAGACAGACAAATAAAACACTGGCCTTTTATGGACTGTTCAAAAACTAATACAATAAAAATGAATATACTGCATAATATTGCAAGAAGCGCTAATGTAATCAAGGCGCACACAGCCTTACGAGCCTTACAAGTTCATTTTCTACCTTTCTACTAGCACAATTTACCTCTCTACGATGCAGTCTTCTTTCTGCGGAGGCTCGTCTTGCCCCGCGTTGCTGGCCTGTGTCCTTTTGCATGCTAATACCATATTCTCCTTTAACCTGATGACAACAGATTAGTGAGTATCTCTCACTTCCTTGTTTGTATAATGCATTTCCCAGCCAAGCAGGGAACCTGACGTTTGTCTTAAACAGTCTTAAACATTTTTCATCTGAAATGCAATTAAACTATTTCCTAGTCTGAATGTGCGCAATTTCTTACCTTTCGGCAGAATGAAGTTTTCCTTCCTGTGAAAATACTTAAAAGCAAGCAATTGAAGGAAGGGGGTTGGGGAGAGAGGGGGAGGGTGTGGGCAGGCAGGGGTGAACTGTGCTCTTTGGTACAGTCGGCTAATTGTTTCAGCCTTTGCTTTTCTGTTCCCCTTGAAGATGAGCTGTATTTTAATTACCTCAGGAAAGATTTGTCTTGATTAGATGGCTAGCAGGTGTCAGTGCTTCTGAAAGAGATGAAGCTGCAAAAGAAGGGGAAGGAGGTAAGAAGAGTGGATTGATTTTGGAAACTTGCTAGGTTTCTCCTGTCCTCCCTGCCCTCTTGCCACCGCGGACCTCACTTCTGTTCAGGCTCCATTTCAGGTACCAAAGGAGCCTTGAGATATTTTTTTTTCTTTCTTTTTTTTTTTTTTTTTTTTTTTTTGGTTGCGGAGCACGGGCTCCGGACGCGCAGGCTCAGCGGCCATGGCTCACGGGCCCAGCCGCTCCGCGGCACGTGGGATCTTCCCGGACCGGGGCACGAACCCGCGTCCCCTGCATCGGCAGGCGGACTCTCAACCACTGCGACACCAGGGGAGCCCAGCCTTGAGATATTTTTTAACACAGTGGGCTGAAATAGATAGGAACCTCTTTGCCTGTGATGAGGAATGAACGGATGAAAACTTTGCTGGAGAGTACCTGGAAAGAAATTAGGCAAAACCTCTCCATCTTTTTTTTTTTTTTTTTATTGGAGTATAGTTGATTTACAAGGTTGTGTTGCTTTCTGCTGTGCAGCAAAGTGAACCAGTTATACATATACATATATCCACTCTTTTTTAGATGCTTTTCCCATATAGGTCATTACAGAGTATTGAGTAGAGTTCCCTGTGCTATACAATAGGTCCTTATCAGTTATCTATTTTATATATAGTAGTGTCTCTATGTCAATTCCAATCTCCCAATTTATCCCTTCCCCACTTTCCCCCTGGTAACCATAAAATTGTTTTCTACATCTGTGACTCTTTTTCTGTTTTGTAAATAATTCATAAGTACCATCTTTTTTAGATTCCACATATAAGTGATATCATACGATATTTGTCCTTCTGTGTCTGACTTACTTCACTCAGTATGATAATCTCTAGGTCCATCCATGTTGCTGCAAATTGCATTATTTCATTCTTTTTTATGACTGAGTAATATTCTTTTTTTTCAAATTAATTTTTATTGGGGTATAGTTGCTTTACAATGTTGTGTCAGTTTCTACCATACAGCAAAATGAATCAGCTATACCTGTACATATATCCCCTCTTTTTTGGACTTCCTTTCCATTTAGGTCACCACAGTGCATTAAGTAGAGTTGCCTGTGCTATGCAGTATGTTCTCATTAGTTATCTATTTTATACATAGTATCAGTAGTATATATGTGTCAATCCCAATCTCCCAATTCCTCCCACCCATCCCGTTTCCCCCTTGGTATCCATACATTTGTTCTCTACGTCTGTGTCTCTATTTCTGCTTTGCAAATAAGATCATCAATACCGTTTTTCTAGATTCCACATCTGTGCATTAATTGTTTTTCTCTTCCTGACTTACTTTACTCTGTATCATACTCTTTGGGTCCATCCACGTCTCTACAAATGACCCAATTTCGTTTCTTTCTATGCCTGAGTAATATTCCACTGTATACATGTACCACATCTTCTTTATCCGTTCCTCTGTCGATGGACATTTAGGTTGCTTCTATGTCCTGGCTATTGTAAACAGTGCTGCAATGAACATTGGGGTGCATGTATCTTTTCAAATTATGGCTTTCTCTGGGTATATGCCCAGGAGTGGGATTGCTGGATCATATGGTAGCTCTGTTTTTAGTTTTTTAAGGAACCTCTGTACAGTTCTCCATAGTAGCTGCACCAACTTACATTCCCACCAACATGTAGGAGGGTTCCCTTTTCTCCACACCCTCTCCAGCAGTTATTAAAACCTCTCCATCTAAATACCATGGGAGAGCGCTACCATGCAGCGTGGCCAGCGCTCTCTGTTCTACATCCTGAGATGGAAAAAGTTGCAAAAACTGCCAGCCAACCCTAGGCACTTGGTAGGTGATGTCGGTATAAAGATAAATAAATCGAAATCCCCTTGCTCATAGCTGGCGGAGGAGACAAAAAATGGGTACCTCGCTGCATGGAAATTCTCTTGGAATGTGCAAAGCTGCCCCAGGAGCATCGAGGATGGGGCGCCCAGGTTGCCACTGGGGCATGGGTTGGGTAAGACTTCATGGAAGAAGTCATGCTCGTGCAGTCTCCAAGGATGAGTGACGGGGGAAAGGGTCGATCTATGTAACTAGGATAAGGACGGAAAGGTAAGAAGACGTTTAACAATCGGACGGTCACTGGTAACATTAGTGAGAGAAGTCGGAGGGAGCAGTGGGGATGGAAGCAGGTTGTCTAGCCTGTAGTATAGGAGAGAAATAGCAGAAAGGGAAATCCTGTGGATATTTTGGAGAAATTAACTTGCAGAGGAAAGGAGGAAGGAGAGATTCTTAATTAAGAGTGTTTCAGGCTAGGCTTACATGTAAAGCCAAGCAAAAAGTTGATATCTAGATATCTCAGGCACCAAAGTATTGCTATTAAAGAAAAACCAGACTTGACTGAGTGTGCATTTTTCAAATAGCTCATACAATTAATGAAATCGGAAGACCGTTGCTCAATTCCCAATTTCCTTTTGCCTCTGTAACACAGCCTTTCTTTATTTATTGAAAGTCTTTATTGAATTTGTTACAGCATTGCTTCTGTTTTACGTTTTGGTTTTATAGCTGTGAGGCATGTGGGATCTTAGCTCCCCGACCAGGGATTGAACCCACACCCCCATCACTGGAAGGCAAAGTCTTAACCACTGGACCGCCAGGGAAGTCCCTGTAATGCAGCCTTTAAAGGGAACTATTCCTCGCAGGGAATCTGTGAAATTATCTTCTCTTTACTCTGGACATTTTTTTGAATTTTTTAAAATAACAGAGATAAAGGGCCTGGTTTAGTTGAATAAGTGCTTGTGATGTAAACGAGTTTAGCTAGAGAAGCGGTGGGTGTTTAACCTAAGGTAACATTTAGTTGTATAAAGAGCCTTGTTTTTTCAAACTCACAAACCACGTTTGATTTATTTGTTTTTGAAAAAATGGTAATTTCCAACTTCTTTATGAAAGTCGATATGAGACCCACATATTCCACATTTTCCGTTTGTTTTCTCTTTATTATTAAACTGCACAGCATTTTCTGTGCTCTCAATGAAATGACTTTCCAAATACTGGTTGTGTTAGGGGAATAAACAAAGCTCTCCGTTCTCTAACTTCCCTCCCTTTCTTACCCCCCTTGATCGAGAAAAAACAATTCAAAGTTAAGTTTTGGAACCAGGTAAGGGAGGAAGGGAAGAATGTTCAGAGATCTGGGAATCAGTCCTTTGTCTGACACTGGATTCAGGCTGATTCTGGGATAAGCGTACGTGTTCACAATGGGATTTAAGTTTTCAATGTCCGGGACTACTGCCAATGAGTTGAAATGAGGTGAAAGACTAAGGAAAGTGTTAAAAATAAGAATGAAGAAAGGATGTTGCCAATTCTGGAAAAATTACTCAGCTGTGAAAAGGAACGAAACTGAGTTATTTGTAGTGAGGTGGATGGACCTAGAGTCTGTCATACAGAGTGAAGTAAGTCAGAAAGAGAAAAACAAATACCGTATGCTAACACATATATATGGAGTCTAAAAAAAAAAATGGTCATGAAGAACCTAGGGGTAGGAGTGGAATAAAGATGCAGACCTACTAGAGAATGGATCTGAGGATATGGGGAGGGGGAAGCGTAAGCTGGGACAAAGTGAGAGAGAGGCATGGACATATATAGGCTGCCAAACGTGAAATAGATAGCTAGTGGGAAGCAGCCGCATGGCACAGGGAGATCAGCTCGGTGCTTTGTGACCACCTAGAGGGGTGGGATAGGGAGGGTGGGAGGCAGGGAGATGCAAGAGGGAAGAGATATGGGGACATATGTATATGTATAACTGACTCACTTTGTTATAAAGCAGAATCTAACACACCATTGTAAAGCAATTATATTCCAATAAAGATGTTAAAAAAAAAAGAAGGCATCATATTTTTATAGAGGGCATAATTTCCCCTATCATTACCACTAGAATCTGTTTTACTTAATGTAAGCAATTATTGAAGGCCTGGTGAGTGAATATGTGGTCTATATATAATACCTTCATTCATATTTAGGTGGATGCTATTTCTATTTCAATCTGACTTCTTGAAATTTTTATTTTTTGGAAAATACCAGGGACATTTTGAGGTCCCAAAAGATCAATAAATGTTGAAACTGAATTTTATGGGCTGTGGAAATACTGTAAGAAGTCTGATTGGACTGTTTCTAGGTAGAAAGTGTGCACTTATCTTTTTAAAAATTTAATGAAATTTTGGGAAAAGTTACCCCCAAATCAGGAAATGAATGTCAGAAATCATTATGCGTTGTTTTAATGGGTTGGTTCTCCTTCCCGATGCCTCCTGTGGAAAACACTGAGAAAGTGACTCTGAGGTTTGATTTGAAATAGTCACATACACAGAAGAAAACCATGATACCTCCAGACTCTGGGGGAGATGCTCAATTATTTAAAGAAAGAAAGTCTGAGTCAAGAAGCGAATATACAGGCCAAGAAAGATTTACATTGGTAATTTTTTTCTGAATTTTTATTTTAATAAAAATTCATTTTTATATTTTTAGGAAGCCGAGAAGCTTCTTGAACTTAAAGGAAACAGGGATTCCTGAGGATGATGGCTCAGGTTTGCCCCTTAACTTGGTGACAGCGACTTGCAATATTCACGATAACGGGAACGTTAGGTTGTTGAAAACCAGCAAATTCGAAATCAGTTTCTCTTCAGAATGCCTAGTATTTTCTTAGGAAAACGGAATGTTTTCTGGGGAGGGGGACACAAATTGTGTATCAACGAGGTAAAAAAAAATGTCTTACCGCTTCGTGAAAGGAAAGACCAAAAAATTCTTGATGAAAAGTCTGCAAGAGGCAATTTGAATCTCCTAGTGAAGGGACAGATTTTAATCTGTTATCCAGCGCAACAGAAGATATTTAAAGCGCTGCCATGCATCTGATATTACAATCTGCTCTCTGAGGCCGCCTTATTACTGGCTGTTATTCAATAAAGCATAAAAGGGTTTCAGTCCAATTTATCTTCATATTTGTTGCAGGGTAAAAAAGCCCTACGAACCACCGACCTACATTTATAGTCATTTCGAAAAAGACAGAGGCTTGAAAGAATCTTAAAAAGTTAATGCAGTTAACTGTCAATCTGTGATACTCCCTCAAAGATAAGCAGTTTTAGAGAAATGATATTTCTCATAAGGTCTAAAGAGTCCTGTCT
The DNA here is from genome assembly GCF_000442215.2 of Lipotes vexillifer. NCBI lineage: Eukaryota > Metazoa > Chordata > Mammalia > Artiodactyla > Lipotidae > Lipotes > Lipotes vexillifer. Next base: position 3,243,009 of record NW_006784492.1, read on the forward strand.
TAACTTTCTTAGTTTCAAATTTTAAATGGGATATGTGGACATATGGAGTGTCAGAGGCATCTGTTAAATCAAATCGTGGACATTGCTAGGGTTTATGTATGTGTGTAAATATGTAGGAGTGTAGAATTTCTGTAGATTATACTGACTAAAGAAAGGTCACAGAAGGACACATTTTTCTTCCAAGTTTTAGAGACTAACGATTTTGAGGCTATTGAGTTTTAGGTTAATTGCCTCTTGCCTAAATAGATTGATCTGGAATATGGAATGGTAATGGCTATAAATAACACACATTTAGAAATTTTAATTGTATAGCTTAGTAGGGTAGTATGACAAAGAGAAATGAGTTCATTGTTTATTCTGGTAGTGCAGAAGTGGGGTATTGCGTGAATCGAATTTCATGTAACTCTAGCAAACATGTTATCTAGTAAATGGAAAATTTTAGATGATGAATATTTAAAGAATGTTTCGATTCTTTCTTGGAAGAGAGTTGTATGTCCATGCTCCAGTTCAGCCAAATCTTGATTAATTGGAAGCCAGTTCTCCTGACTAGGAATTACCCAGGGCTTCCTCTGCTGCTGGTCATTTCACTTCTTATTAGCATAATCCTCAAGCAGATGGAAGGGAGTTGAGAGATAAAACTCAAATCAGCTTTGTTCCTTGCTAATAACTCTGGCAAATGGTTGACACTCCTGGCTAAAACGAAGTTTGGGTATTCTCTGTGGATTTTTATTATTTGTGCTGTCCTTGTCTCCACAGATAATCAACAGTTCACTGCATAATATACAGCAGATGCAACCTGGCTCAGTCTTTTGAATCAGTAATCAGAGGTAATGCAAATGAACACCTTCACCTTGGGGGGTGGGGGGGAAATCACTTTAGAATTCTCCCAGTTCAGTTAAGTAGAGGAAATAACCTTAATTATAGGGTTTTAATGATAAAGGATTCAAAGAAAAAGCAAGGCATTTCCCTCCTCCTGTAGGAAATATACATTCTAATTATCTTATAACTGCCAAAAGGAGGCAATTCAAGTTGGGATGACCCTACATTTGGATGAAAGTGCATACAAAATAGCGTATGTAAAAAACAACTCATGTTAATTCTCTCTCTCTTCTTTCTTTCCCAACAGCTGTGCTGATAGTTATTATTGAGGAATGTTGAACTGTTTGAAATTTAGAAACAGTAATTAAAAAACCTTTGTTTCACTTATTATTTTAAAGAGCCCATATTCCTTGTACACCAAACTATTTACAAGTCAATGGAGAGTTTGATTTTCTTAATTTTGCTTACTTACATTTTTATGATACGTTCCTCAAATAGAACCACACTGTTTATATTGTTCCATAATTTTTTTCAGTTAACATATTGTGTCATTAAATGTTCTTCCATAACCCTACTTCTAAATGGTACATATTATTTCATATCAGTATACTAGAATTTATTTAGCCCCCCTAATGCCAGACATTTGCTTGTTCCAGTTTTTTACTATTATAAACAAATACAGATTGGATATCCCTATAGCTAAATCTTTGCATAAGTCCATGATTTATTTATTTTTTTTTCTTTTCTTTCAGGACAAATTCCTGATGAGAAATTGCCGAGTCCAAGAGTATATACACATTTTAAAGTCTTTCGAAAGGTATTGCCAGATACCTTCCTCCAGGAAGGTTAGGCTATTTTGATAATTTAAAGACAGACCTAAGTCATGGGGCAGAGTTTCCAGAATATCTATATGGGCTGTCGTTTGAACTCAACAGGTAAAACATAAACCTGTATGGTGTGGACACAACCCTGATGGCTGTGGTCGTGAGTGAGTCATACCAGCCTCTTCCCTTAGATCTTGCCTAGAATTTTGAGACCTTGAGAATATGCTTGGTTTTCTCTGGGGCTTGGTGGGATCCGTTTGGTCCTCAGGAGGGGCAGGGGTTCCCGTTTGGAAATGGGTTACTCTAGGTCTGCAACCCGTTTTCTTCCTCCTCACTCCCCCCAGGTGGGAATTTATTTCCATTTCCTTGAAATCAAGGAATCATAGTACATGCTGCTCAAGACCACGCCCAAACAATGACTATGGAGTTCCCGAGGTCGTGCCTCAGGGGATGTTTGTCACTGCAGAGGGGGCCACCGGGGGAGAGACGTGTGTTAGAGGTGCAGGTCTGGTTTTAACTACCACAAAAGCTGGCTCTCTTGATTCAGGAGTCCCCCCACCTTCGGTGCCCAGAGACGGGAGCCTTTTCTACATAATGATTGCCCCTTGAGCTGAGAAAAATTTCCCCTACGTATGGGGGAGTCGAAAGGTAGAGAAAATCTTTATTTAAAAGAAAAATTTTAAACATAAACTACATTGTGGATACATAAAAGCATGGTGGTTTAATCAATAACATTAACAGATACCAGAAACTTCATTTCATATTCACAGAGACACTAGCTGAAAAGTCCTGTTTAGAGGGTCTGTTTCCTTGTGTCTCCATCAAACCCATTAACTGTAATGGCTCTGATTTAGGCGTGACTTCTAAGGGTAAAACAGACCACCATCAAGGCCACGAGACCCAAAAACTGCTGTTTTAGAATGTTTTATTCTTAGGGTCTCTCTACACCATATTCCTCCTTGTCACAAGGTGAGAAAAAAATGTATACTCTATATACTTCCTACAATTCCCAACAGAGTTTGTGTTCAATACTTGTTTTAGGCTGTAGGTTAAAAGTATTTAGAGAGCTGTGTCATGGACCAAAAAAATTCCTCTTTTACATTTTGTACTATATTTACAAAAACAGACAGTTAGTGATTTGCTAATTTAATTAGTAAGGTTCATATACATTCTGATATGTATATGTACTTTGCTAATTTACTTAGTAAGGTTCATATACATTCTGATATGTATATGTACCTGTGTCCTTCCCCTTACTCTTTCCAAATTTAATGACTTAAGATTTAAAAAATCCTTTTATCAAAGGTTAAAAAACAAAAAAAAGGTTAAAAAAATAGACGGTTCTCTATGTGACTCTATAGCTATAGTGACCGACGTCTTGGATTTTTCCGTTTTAATTTCAAAATTACTTTTCTCTTGGCCTCCATTGTATTGAATATAAAAATGTTTTTCAGACTATAAATCACATTTTTTTTTTTGTCTCAGAAAATGCAGTCACCATAGTTATGGTTAAAATACTTCTCATATTCCTTTTTCACAATCCTTCTGTCTTCACCCTGAGAGCGTACTCGCTACTCCCGGTCTTTCTGGAACAGATAGACTTGGGCAAAAGCACCCAAAAAAAAACAGTCCTTCATAGGGATGAACACTTTAATATAGAACTTCTTGTCAGGTTTCAAGTTGTGTTTTTTAGCCGCACCTTATAAACCCAGGTGAACAATAAGGAGAGAAGACAGCACACGTGTGCCCTAAATGGCAGACACCATCAATAACAGGGTGAGTTGATTTTCTGCTTGTGTCCATCGGCCTCTGGACGCAGTGGAAAGTCATGTGTGAAGGATGCTCTCCAGCCCCTTAGCGCGCCCGTGGGAATTATTGTAAAGCAGTCTGCCAGAAGGAACGTGTGAGCAAATGACAAATGGTACCTGACTCCAGAGGAACGTAGATGTTGGGAAGCTTTTAATGCCAAGTTTTATAATGTTTATGATGAAATACTGCATCAGATTTCTCATGAAGATGGAAGCGACCTCGGATCCATTTAACACAGTGTTTTCCAGCAGAAGAGAACATGCTTGAATAGAAAAAGAAAATATCCCAGTACTTAAAGTTTAGAGAGGGCTTCCTTTTCTTTCTGTTGCTGACTCCCCACTCTCTCATCCTGACTTCCATTCTATAACTCCCAGCCTTGATCATTTAAAAGAAAAAAACAACCCTCTATGTAGATTTTCTGAGTTGATGCTGAGAGCAAATATTGTGCCCCATTGAACTCAAAAGTACCCTCGTGATTGTCAGACCATATAGCCAGTTTTGGGGGGTTCAGAAAACATGAGCACCATATTTAATCAGTCATCAATCTCTTCCTGTACTTTCTTTCTTTCTTTTCTTTTTATTTTTTTGCGGTACGCGGGCCTCTCACTGTTGTGGCCTCTCCCGTCGCGGAGCACAGGCTCCGGACGCGCAGGCTCAGCGGTCATGGCTCACGGTCCCAGCCTCTCCGTGGCACGTGGGATCTTCCCGGACCGGGGCACGAACCCGCGTCCCCTGCATCGGCAGGCGGACTCTCAACCACTGCGCCACCAGGGAAGCCCTGTACATTCTTTTAAAGTATATTTCATCTCCGCCCTCTCCTCTTTGTTCTCCTTGTCACCATCTCAGCCCAGATCTTCATCTCCTGCCTGGATTAATGCCATTCTCTTCTATGTTCAGCTAATTGATGAGAATAGAGAAGGCGGGTTGGATGCAAGAGACATTTTCAAAGTAAAATTCACATGACCTGGAATTTGATATGAGGACGAAGGGCATCAACGCTAATTCTTAAAAGGATTCCGACCTCATCGAGTGAATGTAGAGAAGAATTCTGCTATTGATATCTAAAGGCATTACACTACCATTTTCATTGCTTAACTTAATTTAGTATCTTAATTTAATCTAAGACTGATTCTAAGGATCTCCCCACCATTGTGCCCGCTTTGACATCTGTCTACAGTGACCTCCTGTGGCAGTCTTCTTTATTTTGACACAAAAGCATACACAAAATGAATTAGTAGCAGTTGTATTATTTGTTTATTTATTTACTTAGTGTATTTATTTTTGGCTGCTTTGGGTCTTTGATGCTGTGTGCAGGCTTTCTCTAGTTGTGGCGAGCAGGGGCTGCTCTTCGTTGTGTTCGTTGAGGTGCGCGGGCTTCTCTTGTTGCGGAGCATGGGCTCTAGGCACGTGGGCTTCAGTATTTGTGGTGCGTGGGCTCAGTAGTTGTGGCTCGCCGGCTCTAGAGTGCAGGCTCAGTAGTTGTGGCGCACGGGCTTAGTTGTTCTGCAGCATGTGGAATTTTCCCGGACCCCTGCATTGGCAGGAGGATTCTTAACCCCTGTGCCACCCGGGAAACCTTAAACAGTTGTATTTAAAGTATCTTCCAATCATAAATCCTATGAATTTCTGACTTGTATTATTAGGAAATAAGTGATTCTATATGTATGTATGTATGTATTTATCTATATCTTTTCTCTACTTCCTATCACTATTTATTTCAGAGTTGAGATCTTTTCATGTCTTCTGCTTCTTTCTTTCTTTTTTTTTTTTTTTTTTGCTTCTTTCTTATGTCTCATGAATCTGATACGATAAAGGGAAGAGAGTAATAATCAATAAATATTGACCAGGCTTCAATGATGAGAAAGGAGATACACTGAGAATTCATGATTTAGTTCATTTTATTTTTGTTATCTCAGTGAATGAGTTGACTTGATGTTACTTTCCCCTGCTTGGGATTTTTCTGTTGATGTGTGGAGAAGAGCCTATTTGATGTATTCAGTTGAAAAAAAAAAGAAAAGAAAAGTGAGTAAGGAAGGGAGAAAAGTCATGTCTTAAGGCATTTTAAGGATATCCCAGAAGCCATCTTCCCCTGGTTGTTTATGTGGCTGGGTTTCATGGCCCTGAAATTAGAGCAGATTAGATTTCTTTGGCTTCAATCAGCTTTCATGCAATGGGAATGTTTTCAAAACAGCTCAGTCTGGAGAAAACATGACTGAGAAGCCCGTTTATTTTAATGCCTGAACCGTACTGAGCTGCACTTTTAGAAAAGTTAATCATTTCTTATGGAGTTACTTTTACCACTGTCAAAGTAGTACATGCTCATTACCAAAAATTTAGAAACAAAACAGTAGGAGTGAAAAATTTTGCCTGTAATCCAGCTACCCAAAAGTAAACCAGGGCAGCCTTTCAGTCAGTATCTATCCAGCCCCCTTGAAAAAATATATATAGTTGTAATCATACTTTTAGTATGATTTTTGTACTTGTTTTTCCTTAGGTAACTTTTTAGTGGCTTCATAATACTACAGTCAATTGCCACAAGTATCCTCTGCAATATACGTGTTGGACATTTAGGTGATATTCAATTTTTCATTGTCATAGGTAATGCCGTAATGAGCATCCTTAAGCTTTTCCAGTAATTAGGATTAATTTCTTAGGATAGATTGTACAAAGTGAATATTTTTAAAGCTTATACTAAATTTTGCCAAATTAGTTTTAAAAAGTTCTTCCACTGGTATGTGAGTGTGGTTTCTTCATCTCACCCTTATCAGTGCAGACTGTTCCTAGTTAAAAAGATACTATTTTTATAGGCAAAAGTTATGAGTCATTTAGTTTCCCTGATTTCCAGTGCTCATCATTATTCGTTTGCTGAGTGTCCTTTTTTTGTGAATTATTTGCGTGAATCTTTCCGCTGCTTATTTATCACAATCTCAGTGGTTTTTATTTTTTACAGAATTGATTTGGTAGACTCTTCGTATGTTGAACATTAATCTTTGTTACATGTATTTTGAATTCTTGCCTGTCGTTTCCCTTTTTGCTTGGGATATTTTTCTCTTTACGCGCAACGTCGTAAACTTTTATGTAGTAAACGCGTAATTCCCCAACTTTCTTGGTAATTAAAAAAATATTCTAGGTTCAGCTTAGAAATTTACCTCCTCCCCCAAGACATTGCTCTTCACCAATCAAGTGAAGATTTAAAACAGTGTAATGTTTAGATTGGGATTGACATATACACACTACTATACATAAAATAGATAACTAATAAGGACCTACTGTATAGCACAAGAAACTCTACTCAATACTCTGTAATGACCTATATGGGAAAAGAATCTAAAAAAGAGTGGATACATGTATATGTATAACTGATTTACTTTGCTGTACAGCAGAAACTAACTCAACATTGTAAATCAACTCTACTCCAATGAAAATTTAAAAAATAGTGTAATTAGCATTTCCTGTAGGAAACAAAAATCTTGGGAAATTTCTTAGAAAATTTTTTTTTTTAATATTTTGCTATATAATCCCAGTGAAATAATCCAGAAAAAAGATCTGTGATTTAACTTTTTATTTCCCCCACTGTGGCTGGGTTTCATAATGTTTAACATATGGGAATCATGCCTTGGAGCAGTGGTTCTTAACTTGGGGTAATTTTGCCCTGGAAGGATGTTTGGCAATGTCTGGAGACATTTTTGATTGCCACAGCATGGGGGAGAGGCATGCCAACTGCATCCAGTACGTAGAGCCCAGGGATCCTGCTAAGCATCTCACAGTGCACACAACAGATAATTATCCTGCTTGAAATGTCAATACTGCTGCTGTGGAGAGATCCTGCCATAGAGTTAGTGCTAGTCAGAATGATTATTCATGCTATACTAGTGGGAAAGAAGTTTAATGTCAAATACTTTAAAATTCACTATTTCTCTCTTTTTCTCTGTCTCTCTTTTTTTCTGAGTAGAGAGTCCATTGCTTTTCACTTCATTTTCCTCAAGTATTTTAATGACTTACTTTTACTCCCCTTCAGGAAATTGGCCAGCTTATGGACGTGCGTGCATGCGTGCGTGTGTGTGTGTGTGTGTGTGTGTGTGTGTGTGTGTGTGTGTGTGGACTGGGTTGACCTTCCTTCCAGTGTTAATTTTCCTGCAACGGGGATCCACTTATGGACAAACTCTGGGCATGCGTGATCCCGTCTCGTGTTTTCCATCCCTTTCTTGTTTGGATGTGGATAACTTGGAAATCATGATATTAAGAACTTTGGATATGATATATTTGCATACAACTTACAGACATGTCATTGCATTTGGGCAGGGCTGGTTCTTTCAGGCCCCCAAGTCAGGTTGAATGAAGGGAAAGGGGGTAAGAAAGCTTTGTCTTAGCCACATTCCTCGAGGGAGAGAACCCACAGTCAAGTTTGGGAGAGTCAGTGCCAACACAAAACCCAGAGATAGGAATAAAATAGTAAATAGTAAATAGAAATGAATTTGATGGAAGCAGAATGGTAATACAGGAGGTACCACAAACTGCACTGGAATATCAAGGCTATTTCTTCACTCAGAAAACAGGGCAACAGTCTTTATTTAAGTGTGTTCCTACTACACAGGATGTTCATTCCTATTATGTAAAGACCAGCCATCTTAGCCACCAAACAAGCAAACACACAAGTTCTTTTTGCAGTTAAAATTTGAGAGCAATTTAAATAAATTTAAACAAAATTAAATTGGATTTTTTATGGTAGGACTTCCAGCCTCTCTGATATGACAAATTGCACTGGTAATCTAGAAGAGGGGCTTGTGGACTACTGTCTTTTACACTTACCCTACCCTTGCGAACCCTAATTTTTCATCGAGCTTCTAGCAGAGCTGGTGCTGTACCAGTGGTTTTCATCCATGGCTGCCGATTTGAATAAAACTGTGCTCAGTGTGTGGGTGGAACTTAAAATGCCTGGGCTGTCCACACTCCAGCTTCTGACTGAATTGGTCTGGGCAGGGGCATTGGCTTGTGTAAGAAGCTATCTAGATGACTCTACTGGGCATGAGAGCCCCTACATTAATGGAACACGGTTTGGGAAGAACCCACTGAGATCATGGAGAACAGTGTTTTCAAACTTGTCAATTCATAAGGAGCATCTGAGTGCTCATTAAATATATATTCCCAGGTTATCATTTTGGGCGATTCTGATTCAGCCAGTGGAGTAGGTCCCAGGAATATGTATGTTTAGCAAGCCCTTTGGGTGATGTTTATGCTGAGGATGTTCTGTGGTCTTCAGTGGCAGGACAGTAAAGGCAAAGGGAGTGTGGCTGGTGGGCAGGAAGGTGTCCAGCACTGGAGCGCTGGAGTCTCACCTTCAATGCCTCTAAGGTCTGGTTTTGGTCCCTTACAGCGCTGGAGTCTCACCTTCAGTGCCTCTAAGGTCTGGTTTTGGTCCCTTCAGTGCCTCTAAGGTCTGGTTTTTGTCCCTCACGAACCTCTACGTTCTTTTGTTTGTTTGTTTTCTTCAAGCAAATGAATGGATTCATCCAAAAAGACTGTGAGTGTTCAGTCCTCTCTTCCTTCCTTTCAGTCTCCAGGAGATTACTGGTTTCTAGAAAGTTTGGGAAATAAAATAGATGGTTGGTCTTGAGTATTGAAAGGCAAATAGACAAATGGTGGCATGGGGTGGGTAAGGGAGGGAGGGGGGCAGAGAGAGAGAGAGAGAGAGAGAGAATATGAATCTCAAAGTGTAATAAGGAGTGAAAACCCAGATTGTTCAAAAAAGACCCGACCTCAGATACAGCCTTTCATATCTGCCCTAAGTCAGAAGCCACACTCGGTACCCAGTGCCTTGTAAACCTGCAGAGTAAACTTGCGGACTATAAATCGGTCAGATCTTGAGGCAACTGTTATTATACCAATGCTAAAATATTGCATTAATTCTGTTTATACTTTTTAATCGGATTTCTTTCTAGACCTCTAAAGCCCAAGTCAGCAGTTATTTTAAGAAGAGGTCAAACAAGCAGGCTGAAGTTACAAAAGATTGTTGCTGTTTTGGTTAAAGCTACTAGGAGCTGTTATCAGCTAAGTGGTAGGCTGGACTCTTAGGGAAGTTAAGAGTCAGAAAATATTTCTTATCTGGGCAAGTCCCTTAAAGTCACAAAAGCTATCTTCTTGTTGTATGGAGATCAAGAACTTGCTACCCTGACTGGTCTAACTGAAAAAGGATCTCTGGATGGGTCTTCTAAGCAGGGAGTACTGATAAATGTTTATTAAGCCATTACTCAGCAGACTCCCAGTGCCTGAGTCTCTGCTAAGCAGTGAGTATGTAACAATGAAAGTTTGGTTACCTCCTAGGAGACACAGTGTAACAGGGGTGTCCCAGAGGTACATGACACCAACCTTCTTGTGAATCAAGGGCACTTATCCACCAAGACACATGTGGCACAGAACCACAAGATGAGAGGGACCAATCCTATTCTTCCTTCAGGAACTTGGAATTGGGAAGCTGAGAGATGACAGCTGTTAGCACCAGAAGCAAAAGATGAACGGTGATGTTGAGAGTTAGGTCACATAGCGCAGGCTTGGGTGGGCTTGTGGGCTGAGCTGAATTAGGGGGACCTGGCCGGGAGAGCGAGAGAGAATGGGAGTGAGGTGCAGACAGGAGCAATGATGCTGCGACCTTAAAGTCTCTTGAGGAGTGATAGAAAGAAAGGTTTCAATTTCGGATGGCTTTTGTATTCTGGTTCCTGGGAAGCTCATGCTCTCAGGTGTCTGTGAGGACCCCTGCATCCTTAAAATAAATCTCACTGAGGTTGGGTGATGGCATCTCTGCCCTTGCAGAGAAAGTGGAATAGAAAGGAGAAAATAGGCAGTTACCCAATTGCGTTAAGTGCTGTGATGGTGGGAGTACCCTGTGCTATAGGAGGATCTGGGGACACTTTATCAGGATTGAGGGAGGCAGAGAAGGATTCCTGTAGGTGACATGTGAGATGAGAACTGAATGGCAAGGAAGAGTTAGCCGGGCAAAGGGGATTGGAAGAGAATTCAGGAACAGCACAGGCACTGCTGGGTGATGAGAGGAAGCATGACACTCTCAAGGAAACTTGAGAAATTTAGGATGATGGCAGAGATAACGAGTTAACATGGAATGAGACTGGAGAGAGAGACAATGAAAACCCTAGTAAATCATGTTAACAATTGGGAACTTACCCCGAGGCAAAGGGGGAAATATGTAAGAATGTTAAGTAGGGGACTTCAATAATAGGATTTGCTCTTAAGAAGGCTTACTTGGGGGCTGTAGTGGGGGGAGAGAGGTTGGAAGCCTCGAGGGCCAGCTGGGAGGGTGTTGCAGCTCTCCGAGGGGGGCAGTGATGAGATCCCAATTAGGGCGGTGGCAGAAGGTGCGGGGAGGAATGGGTCAGGCTGAAGGCTATGTAGGAAGCAGAGAGAGCTGCCAGAGCCCGGTCATCACTTAGAGTCGGAGATAAGGTGATGATGGAGGTAAGAATGAGCTCCAGGTTTACAACTTGGGTTGTTTTCGTTGAGATAGGTCTGTGATGTGCCTTGGGATTTAGCGAGGTGGTATTAGAGAGAGTCGTTTTCTTGGAGTGATGGGCTCAAGAAGCCATAATCTAGAGGGGGGAGGGGGGAGGTGGGAGGTGGGAGGTGGGAGTTTGAATGTGAGGAAAAGGGAGGGAGCTGGGGTGGGGAGAGGGGATGGGCATCGTGCATCGGTTAGGGGCAACCGTGTGTTAATAAAAATCACCTGAGTCCAGCCCTCAGGGTGCTCATAGCCTTTGTCTGTGAAAGTAGGGCACAGAGATGGAAGTTCCTTGAAGTATGTTGGAAGAGCCAGGGGAATGCAGTTTCCTGGAGAAGCTGACACTGAACGGAGGCTAAGAATTAGTGAAACTGTGTTGGGTGGGGAAGGGGCAGAAAAGGGGGAGATGTGTCACAGAGAGAGAAAATGGAAGCTGGAAGGATTTGAAGAGGGAAGAGTGTGGGCCTTGGAATGGGGGCTTCCAAGTGGGATCGCGAGGAAACCCGGGCAGACAAGACTTTCTAAACACGTGTGTTCACTGTGTCCCGTCTGCAAGGATTTGAGGAAATGTCCAAACAGCCCACGTATGGAAAAATGACCTAAGGGGACTTGCAAAGATGCAGGCTTTTATGAATCCGAGAGTAGTTTCCCTTAACATCTGATCCGTCTTGAGGAAAGTTATGTGTATAGACAGTGTATTTTCTTTCCCTCTCTGGTCCACCTCTCCCCTTTCTCCATGCTTACAGCCTGTGGGTGGAAACCCAGGGCCCAAGCTGATATGTATCATCTTGGGCTCCAGGCCACACCGCTTTATTATTTTAGGTTAGATATCTAATGCTTTGCGTAAACCTTGCCCTCTCACCGTTGTGTTGAGTGGATTTCTTTGAGGCTGCAGCCAATTTACAATAATTAATGTGCTAAGGACAGCAGCTGTAGCAGTCATTAATTCCTTAATCTTGGAGTAGAGGGAAATGGATTAGAGATAAATATAGCTTATGGCATTTTCTCCTGAGAGCAAACCCTTTAAAAACAGTGCTTTCTGCTGCAGGGTGGAGGTGATGGGGAAATGAGAGCCCTTTGGGGAATTTGTGAAATTCCTTGGGGAATTATTCTTGCAGGAAGGAAGGCGTTGGGGGAGGGGGGATGTCAGTGTGAGGTGAAAAATTGAGGTTCATCTAAAACGGGAAAAAAAAAGGCTGACCCTGGGCACCACGAGGGCTTTTGTCTTCACTCCCAGTGTCCTGAGACCTCTGGGTGGAGATTCGCCCATTGAACTTATACCAGTGTTTCGTGCACACATGAAATCTGCTTAGGAAGCCGAGCTGAGGCAGGAGAGAGAGAGAAAAAAAACAACCCAGATTCTCTTCTGTTGAGTGAGCCATTTGTTTGGAAATGAGACAAGAGGTTGCTCAAAGATGTTGATGGAGATCTTTGCAAATACATGCTTCAAGCTTGTTCCATCCAAAGAGTCACTCAGCTATAAATATGTGTGGGTTATTTAGATGCTCCCAAAGGTTACTTGAAAATTGCTTATTCTTCCACAAAGAAGTGAGCTGTTTATTGCTTCAGAAACGTGTCTCAGAATGAACGCCTTTCTTCATCCGAGAAAGGAAAAAGTACTGAAATGCATGTAATGCTGGGAAAAGTTTGATTGGAGAACAGAGAGTGTCTGGGGCTAGAAGTTTACGATGGCTGCAGAAAGTATGCTCCCCCCCAAGCCTTAGAATTGGGGAAAAAGCAGGTGGTATTGTCCTCACGTGACATTAGCGAGTGTTGGTCTCTTAGTGGGTCTGGCGAAAGGCCACAGTAAGGCAGGCTGTAAGGAGGGGCAGCTGGGTGTCTGTAACAGAGACCCCTGGGGGCTGAAAAATAATGCTTCCATGAGCACTTCATGAGGGCGCCGGAGAGCCGAGGAGTGCTTTGCAAAACTCTTGATGGCATCTCATGAATTCATGGCTGATCCTTTCGCAGGGTCACCAAGTAATAGGGCCCAGTTTTTTCACCCTTTGGGAAACCCTATAATAGAGAACATTTTTCTGGCCACTTAGGTGGATTTACACTGGATTCCAATAAAGTCGAGGCTGGTGTTTTGTAGTTCAGATACATCTTCTTGTGGATGGCTGGTATGGCCTTCACTGGGGTTGAATTTATGTCAAAATCAGGGTTGAGACCAGGGCCTAATAAGCGTGCTTGTAATTCCTGCCTGTGTAGTCCGGGGAGTATGGAGGCTTCCCTTTCTGTGAGATCCATGCACGGGGAAATTTAAAGCAGGTTGAGAGATGACATTTGTTGAGGATCTCCTATATGCAGCGCTAGGCTAGGCATTTTTTAATGTAGTATTTAACTTCAACCTCAAAAGAATCTTGGAAGCTATTTCCTGATTTTCACACATGCGTGAACTAATAATTTGCCCAAGGTTGAAGGAAAGAGAGAGATACACACACACACACACACACACACACACACACACACACACTCAGGCCGCCCCGCACAGTGGGTTGGGAGCCCCGTGGGTGAACACGGCTAATAAGCGTCTCACTTCCCTGAATTAACCTTGAAGTGGGAAAAGTCGGCCGGAGTCACCTGGCTAAATGCATGTCGCTGGACAGGACTTCCCAGCAGGCTGTGGGAAGCACCGTCCATCCGTGTTGATGCTCGAGATGCTGGAGTTTACCTTCTCCTCTCCCCAAAGCCCTGGGGACTGAGACCAAATGGAATCACTTAGTGTTGTTATTTGTGCGCTAGCTGAAATATGTATGACTCTGTAAAACTATAGACGAATCTGTTGTCTGCTGAGAACTGAAGATAAGACACCAAGTTATTGGCAACATTTCCCACGGGCTCCACTTGAGTGAGAATGAATCATTCATTGGATGTTCATGGTGACAACCACCACCAACCTTTTTGCTTTTAGAAACTGAAAAAAAAAAAAAAAGTCAGTTGTTTGTTGTACTGCAGCAGCAGGAAGTAATAAAGCCAATTAATTTTGAATTCACACAGTGCCCACGTCCTCCCTTAGTCTGGCTTAGGTTTGTGAGTCTGAGGCCGTTCTTTCTCACTTGTTTACTCTGATATTTCAAACCTCTTGGAGGACACCCCGCTTAGGCAGGCTGGTTTCAGGTCTCATGTTTTATCATGTTTTGCCCCCAAAGCCTGACTCGACTTGTAGGGCTTTATGCACAGTAGTTTGCATAGGGCTCCATTTAATAAAGCTGGCTATAGATCTGTCCCATTTTCACCTTGTCAACAGGAGGCAATACAGAATAGTACAATACTCATAGTAGAAGGGTTTCATTGGAATTCAGTTTTGATTGTTAAGATGGGTAGATAAACTGCTTAGCAGCTTTTCAAGACCACGTAAATTGGGTGTCCTACAGAGCAGAACTCCAAAGTGCATCGTTTCAGCCTGTGAAAAGAAGCATCAGAGGCAGAACTTAGAATTTGTTTCAGTTGAGTTGGCAGTAATCCCAGACACAATGGAGTGTCCTAGGTACTATTCATTTCTTTGAAAATTGATATGTTACGGCTAAAACCAGCCAATAGCTCTGGAAAGAAAAGCTAACACATTCATGAACGATGCTTGAGTTTTGTGTTTTAATTTTTTTTTTTTTTTTTGTGGTCCGCGGGCCTCTCCCCGTTGTGGCCTCTCCCCGTTGCGGAGCACAGGCTCCGGACGCGCAGGCCCAGCGGCCATGGCTCACGGGCCCAGCCGCCCGGCGGCATGTGGGGTCTTCCCAGACCGGGGCACGAACCCGTGTCCCCTGCATCGGCAGGCGGACTCTCAACCACTGCGCCACCAGGGAAGTCCTTGTGTTTTAATTTAAAATTGTTAAAGTCACGCGTGATTCCACCATGAGAGTTTTGACTGACTGATTTTGGCTAACCTGGTAAAAATCCAATGAAGTTAAATGCAAATTATAAAGAGTTTTGTATATTAATGCTAATTAATGATAATGATGTATGTGGTTGAAAAAGAGAAAGAATTGGTTGCTTCCTTGATGTATAGATATATTTTATGAATTTGTTCTTGCCCCTCCTTTGCTAGATGTAGAAATTTTCTTTGTCGTAAGAGAAATATTTCCAAGCTGTTTCCTGCTCAGAAATCTGCAGCTAGCTATACTCACACTGTAGGAAAATAGCCAAAAGTCCTGAGCTGGCAATCAAGGACCTACCTTGCCAAACTCATCAGCAGGATTTCTTGGAGGCAATACTTCCTGTTACTTGTGTGGACCGAAATTCTTCCAGCCTAGAATACTGCCTTCCATCTCTAATTTTATACCCATCCTTCAGACTTCAAGCTAATTTGATCTCTTCCATGGTTTTATTTTTTCTCTCTGATCTAGATGAATTCCTATAACAAATGTTTATACGACTTCTATGTGATCAAGGATATACCTGGACAGGCTGAGATTCAAGTAATAAAGAACGTAAGTATTAAGCAAGACTCCAAAATTCTCCCCCTATGACTAATTGCACATTAAACATCAGTACCATCTTTGGTCTTTTGATAGAGCAGTTGAGTAGAGTAATTCCGAAGGGTTCCTTGGGCACGTCATCGAATAAAGTGGGGTTCATTCTCCCACATTCCCATTTCCTGGCTGGTAAGTAGGATTGCTTTTGGGAAGAGAGGCAGGTGTTCCAGTTCTGAAAAATCCTCCTGAACCCTCTCAGGGATTCGGCCTTAAAGGGAAAAGACTGTGAAGGAGCTCTGAAGGTGTTGTGGGTTCCTCCTGCTGCAGGGAGGAACTGGGCATTGTGTGAGTCCAAAATTAATTTGCTTTATTATATCCTGCTGCTGCAAGTATAACAAACAGCTGACTTCTGTTTTCAGTTTGTAAACGCAGCAAGCTTGGTACTTCTGGGGTTCCTCTACCCCTCCTCTGTCCTAATGACCTGGTGGGGCTTCTGACTTTTCTTCACCTCGGAGGCAGGGGGCGGGGGGCAGTGGGGACTGACTCCCATGGTCTACATCCTTATTGAGCAGAGGGGATCTAGCAGGGTCTCTGCCCTTTGCTAGGCTCTCTCTTCCTCTCAGGGGGAGGCCAGCAGGGGTCTCTGTCATACCTTAGCTTCTCCTTTTCCCCTTTCATGGGGTTCACATTTCCCCTCTGTGGCATTAAGGAAGGTTCTGGCTAAAAGATTACAGAGATAGTAAAAGGATCAGTGGTTTGTAAGGGTTTGTGGATGGGCGGGGGGTGGGGTAGGGGAGAAGGGGTAGGCTAAAGGGGTGGAGCACAGTGTATTTTTAGGGAAGGGAGACTATTCTGTGATACTCTAATGGAGAATGTCTAACATTCTGCATTTGTCAAAACCCACAGAACTGTAAGACACCGAGTAAACGCTAATGCAAACAGTGGGCTTTAGTTAATAATGTATCAATATTGGTTCCTCAGCTGTAACAAATATACCACACTAAAGCAAGATAATAGGGGAATGATATTAATTAATTATTAGGCTTCTGAAAAGTCTGATATTAATAATAACAGGGGAAACTCGTGTTGTACATGGGAAACTAACATATAATGTTATATGTCAATTATACCTCAGTTTAAAACAGCAATTAAAAAAATAGGGGGGAAGAAAAGGAATATCTGGTTGGCCTTATGCATGCCCACACCTTTCAAAGTCCTTGCCTTCCCCACCTCATCACCCAGGTAGGGGGGTCATGAGCTCTCACACCAGTTGTGTTCCTACTGCTTTATTTGACATGCTTGCGTCTGACCGTGGGTCTTCTGAGAATGTCCTCCCAATTGCCCAAATGGTTGACAGAGGAGTTGCGAGGGGCGTTTGCTGTGTGTGGCACATGTGGGCCCATGAGCGTGCATGTTGGTGTGGTCTCCTCATCCAGATGCTTCGACTGGGTTTGTTCACGGTCCCAGCTATGCGGGTATATGACAAAAATCCCAGGGCACAGGTATGGTCTTTGGAAGCAAACCCACTTGGGATAGAACCCTGATTCAATGACCTACTAGCTCTGTCTTCTTGTGCAAGTTCTTAAACTTCCCTTGTCTTTAATTCCTAATCTGTGAAGTGAAGATTATGATAGTAGTCAACTCAGGAGTTTGTTATGGGGATTAGATGAGATGAGGCAAATTATAGCTCATTGTAGGTTCTAGTAAATGTTAGTTATTTTTTTGGACCCAGGTGTGTGTGCGACAGGTTGCGGGGCATGTCAGTTCCTGAGATATCCATGAAGGCAGAGGGCCATCACCTACTGGCCTGATTTAGTCATTCCACAGATATTCGTCAAATGCATATTATGTTGTATACTCTCTGCTTTAGGCCCCAGAAGAAAATTGAGTAAAAGCAGACATGGTCTCTGTCCCCATGGAGCTCAGAGTCTAGTGGGAGAGATAGACATTAATCAAGTAATCACAAAAATGTGTGTAACTGTAAACTATGATACGTGTGCCAAGAAAAAAAAAAAAAGCATGTGATACTGTGAAGGTATTTCATAGGAGCACTTGATCTAGCTTGAAATATGGTTAAGAGTAAATTAAGTGCAGAAGGAGAGACCTGTATGTGTGAAGGTCACATAGCAGAGGTAACCATGGTTTACTTGAGGAACCATAAGAGCACACGTGTGGCTGGAACCCACAGAAAAGTGGGGGGATAACTGTATGAAATGAGACTGGCAAAGTAGGTGGAGTAGGTAGAATAATGGCCCCCAGAGATATCCATGTCCTAACCTCTGGAACCTGTGAATATGTTACCTTACTTATGGCAAAGGGACTTTGCATAAGTAATTAAGGTTAAAGATCTTGAGAGGGGAGATTATCTTGGATTATCTGGGTGGACCAGATAATGTATGAGAAATGAGAATGGAAATGGGAGAGGGGTAGGGGGAGAGAGAGAAAGAGAGGGGGAGGGGAGGGGAGAGGGAGAGGGAGAGAGAGAGAGGTGCTGTACTGCTAGATTTGAAGATAAAGGGAGGAGGCTACAAGTCAATGAATGCGCGTGACTTCTAGAAGGTGGCAAAGGCAAGAAAACATTATCTTTTAGAGCTTCTAGAAGGAATGCAGCCCCTCTGACTCCTTGATTTTGGCCCTGTGAGACCCATTTTAGATTTCTGACCTCCAGAACTATAAGATAATAAATTTTTGTTGTTTTGGGCCACTAAGTTTGTGACAGTTGGTTCTGCAGAATAGGAAATGAATATGAAGGCGAGTATCAAATCTCATTCTTGTAGGTCCAAAGGGCTCCCACTTAGAGTGCCCTCGGGGGGCAATGAGAGGTAAAGGAATAGCTGGGGTGGGTGTGGCCATGCTGAGAAGGGTGGGGGCTGTGCAACGGTGGGAAGAGAAGAGATGGAACTGAAAGGTCGTGAGACGAGGCAGGATCTGGTGACTGGCAGCGGCTCCGTCATTTAAGGGTTTTGAGACTGAAAGAGTGAGAGGATAGTGGTTGAATTCAACACGAGACAAAGAGGGAAAGGGAAGCTAGAGTGGACAGCAGGCTGCAGGTCAGTGTGGTTGAGGCGGGACTAAGAGTGAACCTGATTTTATTGTTGTCGAACTTGGAGCACTGATGGAAGAGCCCTTGAACTTGAGCACTAGGATTTGGGGAAACATGGGATGATAGTAGATGAACAGGTAACAGTTAGGTTAATAGAGTGAAAAATAGAAGAGAAGTTTGGGTTGAAGATGTGCCTCTGGAAGATGAAGATTGAGATGGGAGCTGAAGCAATGAATAGAAAAAAAATTTCTTTGAGACAGTCTAAAGGTAGCAGGGAAGAGGGAAGTTAAGCTAGCATTCATTGAGCACCTCCTTCGACCAGCCTTTGGAGTACATTTTATTTTTTAAATACATGTTAACTAATTTAATCCCAGTAACAGCCGTCCATTTTATCCATTATGACATAGTGTTGGAACTGTTTTGATGATAAGTACAGAATCAGAGAAGGTAAGTAACTTGCCTATAATCAAACAATCAGTAAATTGTCTTTTACACCACGCACAGGGTTAGGAGAAGCCAAGAAGCAGGAGGGATCTACAGGGTCAAATACTACTAGTAAATTACTAGTCAAATATTACCAGGAAAAGATTGTCCGATCAGAATTCAGAATCCTGAACGATGCTTAACTAGTACCCAGCCTCTGGATCGCTGGGTATTAGGCGGCACTCTTTTGAGGTATGTTTCATTGTCAGTGGTCTCTTCAGTTATATCAGGGCTTCTATTGACGTGCCCGTACAATATGCTGTGGTGATGAGGATGATGATGATGTGTGTGTGACAGAGAGAGACAGAGAGACAGAAAGACAGAAATCATAGATCACCATTCTCTCAGGCACGATTAAGCTTCCTGACTATAACTAAGGTTACAGAAGATGTTTTTGGTTTTTAAGATGCCAGACCTTCCCAGAAGTACTGGTTATAATTTTATGACAAACACTGTGGGGAGTATTTGACTTTTGGCTCGGAAGTTTCGTGGTCCAGATAAATCAATAATATATGACACATCTTTTAAAATCCCCTCAATCTGGTCTATGAAAGGCACACTTTCACGGCACGCCCACATTCAGGCAGAATCAGATGGTGTATTAATTCAGATTTGAATGAAAAACTCTCCCCTCTCTTGTTTCAGCTGTTCAGGATGCAGTCTGCATCTAGTTATTAAAATGAACACTTACAGTGACCATAGCCCTGAACCTAATACTCCATATGGCACCAGAGTGAAGGCTCTTGACATGTGCACTTTTGTCTTTGGTCACTTCAGACTGAAAATACAATTAGACTTGGCTGTCAGACAGATGAAATCTGTTATATTTCCCCTATAGGACCTGCACTTGGTCCAGATCAATAAATATAAAACCGCTTGCCCATAAATTGCAAACTAAGCTTGCAGCTTCAATACATGTGGGTTTAAATTCACTTGTATCTGGCATCCACTGCTTCCTGGCCAAACAGTCTGTTTCTGTGATTAGTGCAATATCATAGCTGGACCAGAAAAACAAGGCTGCAAACCATCACTATAAAGCAGCAGGTGGCTTTGCCACACCTTCCCTGTAAGGGCAGTTCCCCCAGAAAATGGGGTTGTAGCTGCTTGCTGTCTAGAATGGAACTTTAAAATTGGGATGAGTTCAAGTCATTTCCTGAGTATAGCTCCACAAATCTGCTGTTATTTTTTTCCTATTCCTTCTCAAGATTTCAAATGGAATTTGTAATAAGCTTTGTCTGGACACGACTTGTCACACGGAAGAGACGTGCTTTATATACAGAGACACAAGATTCTCTGTGTATGCTTGACAGAGGCAGCTTTTACCTGATGATACATACATGTTGGAGTGGCTTCATGGAGAATATGAGATGTGCTTTCTCTTTCTCCAGAGGACATTAACCGAGATAACATTGATTTGGGGGAAAGGTAAACTCTTAAAACCTATTTTCTTTCCCCATTTAGTTTAACGTAGAGGCCCGGTTTCACACAAAGGGAATTTTTTTCTAGTGGAATTAGGCTGTTGAATTTGCTGCGGTGGGATATTAAGTGAGGCAATTAACCTAGGCTGTTTAGAGGCAAGAATTAGACATTTGCTGTATCTGAATAAGAAGAACATCTCTATTTTCAGGAGCTACTGTGGAATCAAAACCTTCATATTTCCAAATATGGTGCTTGCTAAGCAAAGTGATTACAAAATCAGGTCAGGAAAAAAAAAATCCTTTGGAGCAGACAATATAAAAAGACATGTCAAGTGAGCTGGTGGTGTAACTTCCTCGAAGGCCCCTGCTCTTGGGGCTAGAACATATTCTGAGATCACGGACATAGAGAAAAGACTGGTGGTTGCCAAGGGGAAGGGGGTTGGGGGAGGGATGGAGTGGGAGGCTGGAATTAGCAGATGTAAGCTATTATACAGAGAGTGGATAAAAAACAAAGTCCTACTGTACAGCACAGAGAAATCTATTCAGTATTCTATGAGAAAACATAACGGTAAGGACTATGAAAAAAGAATGTATATATATACACACACACATATATATATACACACACACATGTATAACTGAATCATTTTGCTATACAGAAATAATTAACATAACATTGTAAATCAACTGTACTTTGAAAAGAAAAATATTCTGAGGATGGCTAAATCCACCTGGCTGAGTGCGGCTTCCTTGCTTGGTCGGGCCATTCCTCTTTTGGAAATTCATGGGGATCCAGTAACATGGATGCTCGTTGTCTGATGCTGCCTTTGATGTGCTCATGTTATAAGAGAATTTTCTCACGAGTGGTGAATGAGAATAGCCCTTTGAGGGCCATTTAAAATTAATAATTCAAAATAGGTGGAACAAACAATACATACTATTATTATTATTATTATTTTAACATCTTTATTGGAGTATAATTGCTTTACAATGGCGTGTTAGTTTCTACTTTATAACAAAGCGAATCAGTTATACATATACATATGTTCCCATATCTCTTCCCTCTTGCGTCTCCCTCCCTCCCACCCTCCCTATCCCACCCCTCTAGGTGGTCACAAAGCACCAAGCTGATCTCCCTGTGCTATGTGGCTGCTTCCCACTAGCTATTATTTTACGTTTGGTAGTGTATATATGTCCATGCCACTCTCTCACTTTGTCACAGCTTACCCTTCCCCCTCCCCATGTCCTCAAGTCCATGCTCTAGTAGGTCTGTGTCTTTATTCCTGTCTTACCCCTAGGTTCTTCATGACCTTTTTTTTTTTTCTTTCTTAGAGTCCATATATATGTGTTAGCATATGGTATTTGTTTTTCTCTTTCTGACTTACTTCACTCTGTATGACAGACTCTAGGTCCATCCACCTCACTACAAATAACTCAATTTCGTTTCTTTTAATGGCTGAGTAATATTCCATTGTATATATGTGCCAGGTCTTCTTTATCCATTCATCTGTTGATGGACACTTACGTTGCTGCCACGTCCTGGCTATCGTAAATAGAGCTGCAATGAACATTTTGGTACATGACTCTTTTTGAATTATGGTTTTCTCAGGGTATATGCCCAGTAGTGGTATTGCTGGGTCCTATGGTAGTTCTATTTGTAGTTTTTTAAGGAACCTCCATACTGTTCTCCATGGTGGCTGTATCAATTTACATTCCCACCAACAGTGCAAGAGTGTTCCGTTTTCTCCACACCCTCTCCAGCATTTATTGTTCCTAGATTTTTTGATGATGGCCATCCTGACCGCTGTGAGATAATATCTCATTGTAGTTTTGATTTGCATTTCTCTAATGATTAATGATGTTGAGCATTCTTTCATGTGTTTGTTGGCAATCTGTATATCTACTTTGGAGAAATGTCTATTTAGGTCTTCTGCCCATTTTTGGATTGGGTTGTTTATTTTTTTGTTATTGAGCTGCATGAGCTGCCTGTAAATTTTAGAGATTAATCCTTTGTCAGTTGATTCATTTGCAAATATTTTCTCCCATTCTGAGGGCTGTCTTTTGGTCTTGTTTATGGTTTCCTTTGCTGTGCAAAAGCTTTGAAGTTTCATTAGGTCCCATTTGTTTATTTTTGTTTTTATCTCCATTACTCTAGGAGATGGGTCAAGAAGGATCTTGCTGTGATTTATGTCATAGAGTGTTCTGCCTATGTTTTCCTCTAAGAGTTTGATAGTTTCTGGCCTTACATTTAGGTCTTTAATCCATTTTGAGCTTATTTTTGTGTATGGTGTTAGGGAGTGATCTAATCTCATACTTTTACATGTACCTGTCCAGTTTTCCCAGCACCACTTATTGAAGAGGCTGTCCTTTCTCCACTGTACATTCCTGCCACCTTTATCAAAGATAAGGTGACCATATGTGCATGGGTTTATCTCTGGGCTTTCTATCCTATTCCATTGATCTATCTTTCTGTTTTTGTGCCAGTACCATACTGTCTTGATTACTGTAGCTTTGTAGTATAGTCTGAAGTCAGGGAGCCTGATTCCTCCAGCTCCATTTTTCGTTCTCAAGATTGCTTTGGCTATTCGGGATCTTTTGTGTTTCCATACAAATTGTGAAATCTTTTGTTCTAGCTCTGTGAAAAATGCCGGTAGTAGTTTGATAGGGATTTCATTGAATCTGTAGATTGCTTTGGGTAGTAGAGTCATTTTCACAATGTTGATTCTTCCAATCCAAGAACATGGTATATCTCTCCATCTATTTGTATCATCTTTAATTTCTTTCATCAGTGTCTTATAATTTTCTGCATACAGGTCTTTTGTCTCCTTAGGTAGGTTTATTCCTAGATATTTTATTCTTTTTGTTGCAATGGTAAATGGGAGTGTTTTCTTAATTTCGCTTTCAGATATTTCGTATAAGAATGCCAGAGATTTCTGTGCATTAACTTTGTATCCTGCTACCTTACCAAATTCATTGATTAGCTCTAGTAGTTCTAGTAGTTTTCTGGTAGCATCTTTAGGATTCTCTATGTATAGTATCATGTCATCTGCAAACAGTGACAGCTTTACTTCTTCTTTTCCGATTTGGATTCCTTTTATTTCCTTTTCTTCTCTGATTGCTGTGGCTAAAACTTCCAAAACTATGTTGAATAAGAGTGGTGAGAGTGGGCAACCTTGTCTTGTTCCTGACCTTAGTGGAAATGCTTTCAGTTTTTCGCCATTGAGGATGATGTTGGCTGTGGGCTTGTCATATACGGCCTTTATTATATTGAGGAAAGTTCCCTCTACACCTACTTTCTGCAGGGTTTTTATCATAAATGGGTGTTGAATTTTGTCAAAAGCTTTCTCTGCATCTATTGAGATGATCATATGGTTTTTCTCCTTCAATTTGTTAATATGGTTAATCACATTGATAGATTTGCGTATATTGAAGAATCCTTGCATTCCTGGAATAAACCCCACTTGATCATGGTGTATGATCCTTTTAATGTGCTGTTGGATTCTGTTTGCTAGTATTTTGTTGAGGATTTTTGCATCTATGTTCATCAGTGATATTGGCCTGTAGTTTTCTTTCTTTGTGACATCCTTGTCTGGTTTTGGTATCAAGGTGATGGTGGCCTCGTAGAATGAGTTTGGGAGTGTTCCTCCCTCTGCTATATTTTGGAAGAGTTTGAGAAGGATAGGTGTTAGCTCTTCTCTAAATGTTTGATAGAATTCGCCTGTGAAGCCATCTGGTCCTGGGCTTTTGTTTGTTGGAAGATTTTTAATCACAGTTTCAATTTCAGTGTTTGTGATTGGTCTGTTCATATTTTCTATTTCTTCCTGATTCAGTCTTGGCAGTTTGTGCATTTCTAAGAATTTGTCCATTTCTTCCAGATTGTCCATTTTATTGGCATAGAGTTGCTTGTAGTAATCCCTCATGATTTTTTGTATTTCTGCAGTGTCAGTTGTTACTTCTCCTTTTTCATTTCTGATTCTATTGATTTGAGTCTTCTCCCTTTTTTTCTTGATGAGTCTGGCTAATGGTTTATCTATTTTGTTTATCTTCTCAAAGAACCAGCTTTTAGTTTTATTGATCTTTGCTATTGTTTCCTTCATTTCTTTTTCATTTATTTCTGATCTGATTTTTATGATTTCTTTCCTTCTGCTAACTCTGGGGTTTTTTTGTTCTTCTTTCTCTAATTGCTTGAGGTGCAAGGTTAGGTTGTTTATTCGAGATGTTTCCTGCTTCTTAAGGTGGGCTTGTATTGCTATAAACTTCCCTCTTAGAACTGCTTTTGCTGCATCCCATAGGTTTTGGGTTGTCGTGTCTCCATTGTTATTTGTTTCTAGGTATTTTTTAATTTCCTCTTTGATTTCTTCAGTGATCACTTCGTTATTAAGTAGTGTATTGTTTAGCCTCCATGTGTTTGTATTTTTTACAGATCTTTTCCTGTAATTGATATCTAGTCTCATAGCGTTGTGGTTGGAAAAGATACTTGATACAATTTCAATTTTCTTAAATTTACCAAGGCTTGATTTGTGACCCAAGATATGATCTATCCTGGAGAATGTTCCATGAGCACTTGAGAAAAATGTGTATTCTGTTGCTTCTGGATAGATTGTCCTATAAATATCAATTAAATCCATCTTGTTTAATGTATCATTTACAGCTTGTGTTTCCTTATTTATTTTCATTTTGGATGATCTGTCCATTGGTGAAAGTGGGGTGTTAAAGTCCCCTACTATGAATGTGTTACTGTCGATTTCCCCTTTTATGGCTGTTAGTATTTGCCTTATGTATTGAGGTGCTCCTATGTTGGGTGCCTAAATATTTACAATTCTTACATCTTCTTTTTGGATTGATCCCTTGATCATTATGTAGTGTCCTTCTTTGTCTCTCGTAATAGTCTTTATTTTAAAGTCTATTTTGTCTGATATGAGAATAGCTACTCCAGCTTTCTTTTGGTTTCCATTTGCGTGAAATATCTTTTTCCATCCCCTTAGTTTCATTCTGTATGTGTCTCTAAGTCTGAAGTGGGTCTCTTGTAGACAGCAAATATATGAGTCTTATTTTTGTATCCATTCAGCCAATCTGTGTCTTTTGGTGGGAGCATTTAGTCCATTTACATGTAAGGTAATTATCGATATGTATGTTCCTATTCCCATTTTCTTAATTGTTTTGGGTTCGTTATTGTAGGTCTTTTCCTTCTCTTGTGTTTCTTTCCTAGAGAAGTTCCTTTAGCATTTGTTGTAAAGCTGGTTTGGTGTTGCTGAAGTCTCTCAGCTTTTGCTTGTCTGTAAAGGTTTTAATTTGTCCATCAAATCTGAATGAGATCCTTGCTGGGTAGAGTAATCTTGGTTGCAGGTTTTTCACCTTCATCACTTTAAATATGTCCTGCAAGTCCCTTCTGGCTTGCAGAGTTTCTGCTGAAAGATCAGCTGTTAACCTTATGGGGATTCCCTTGTGTGTTATTTGTTGTTTTTCCTTTGCTGCTTTTAATATGTTTTCTTTTTATTTAATTTTTGACAGTTTGATTAATATGTGTCTTGGTGTGTTTCTCCTTGGATTTATCCTGTATGGGACTCTCTGTGCTTCCTGGACTTGATTAACTATTTCCTTTCCCATGTTAGGGAAGTTTTCAACTATAATCTCTTCAAATATTTTCTCAGTCCCTTTCTTTCTCTCTTCTTCTTCTGGAACCCCTATAATTCGAATGTTGGTGCATTTCATGTTGTCCCAGAGGTCTCTGAGACTGTCCTCAGTTCTTTTCATTCTTTTGTCTTTATTCTGCTCTGCAGTAGTTATTTCCACTATTTTATCTTCCAGGTCACTTATCCGTTCTTCTGCCTCAGTTATTCTGCTATTGATCCCATCTAGAGTATTTTTAATTTCGTTTATTGTGTTGTTCATCATTACTTGTTTCATCTCTAGTTCTTCTAGGTCCTTGTTAAATGTTTCTTGCATTTTGTCTATTCTATTTCCAAGAGTTTGAATCATCTTTACTATCATTATTCTGAATTCTTTTTCAGGTAGACTGTTTCCTCTTCATTTGTTATTTCTGGTGGGTTTTTATCTTGCTCCTTCATCTGCTGTGTGTTTGTCTGTCTTCTCATTTTGCTTATCTTACTGTGTTTGGGGTCTCTTTTTTGCAGGCTGCAGGTTCATAGTTCCCGTTGTTTTTGGTGTCTGTCCCCAATGGCTAAGGTTGGTTCAGTGGGCTTTGTAGGCTTCCTGGTGGAGGGGACTAGTGCCTGTGTTGTGGTGGATGAGGCTGGATCTTGTCTTTCTGGTGGGCAGGTCCACATCTGGTAGTGTGTTTTGGGGTGTCTGTGGCCTTATTATGATTTTAGGCAGCCTGTCTGCTAATGGGTGGGGTTGTGTTCCTGTCTTGCTAGTTGTTTGGCATAGGATGTCCAGCACTGTAGCTTGCTCGTCGTTGAGTGAAGCTGGGTGCTGGTGTTGAGATGGAGATCTCTGGGAGATTTTCGCCGTTTGATATTATGTGGAGCTGGGAGGTCTCTTGTGGACCAGTGTTCTGAAGTCGGCTCTCCCATATCAGAGGCACAGCACTGACTCCTGGCTGCAGCAACAAGAGCCTTTCATCCACACAGCTCAGAATAAAAGGGAGAAAAAGTAGAAAGAAAGAATTAGAAGAAGTAAAAAGAAAGTAAGAAAGAAAGAAAGAAACAAAGATAGAAAGGAAGGAGGGAGGGAGGGAGGAAGGAAGGAGGGAAGGAAGGAAAAAAAGAGAGAAAGAGGATTAAATAAAATAAAATAAGATAAAATATAATAAAGTTATTAAAATTAAAAAATTATTAAGAGAAAAAAATTAAAACAAAACAAAACAACAACAACAACAAAAACGGACGGATAGAACCCTAGGACACATGGTGGAAGCAAAGCCATACAGACAAAATCTCACACAGAAGCATATACATACACACTCACAAAAAGAGGAAAAGGGGAAAAAATCATAAATCTTTCTCTCAAAGTCCACCTCCTCAATTTGGGATGATTCGTTGTCTATTCAGGTATTCCGCAGATGCAGGGCACATCAAGTTTATTGTGGAGCTTTAATCCGCTGCTTCTGAGGCTGCTGGGAGAGATTTCCCTTTCTCTTCTTTGTTTGCAGAGCTCCCGGGGCTCAGCTTTGGATTTGGCCCTGCCTCTGCGTGTAGGTCGCCGGAGGGCGTCTGTTCTTCGCTCAGACAGGACGGGGTTAAAGGAGCCGCTGATTCGGGGGCTCCGGCTCACTCAGGCCGTGGGGAGGGAGGGATGCGGATGCGGGGCGGGCCTGCGGCGGCAGAGGCCGGCGTGACGTTGCAGCAGCCTGAGGCGCGCCGTGCGTTCTCCCTGGGAAGTTGTCCCTGGATCCCGGGACCCTGGCAGTGCCGGGCTGCACAGGCTCCCCGGAAGGGAGGTGTGGATAGTGACCTGTGCTCGCACACAGGCCTCTTGGTGGCGGCAGCAGCAGCCTTAGCGTCTCATGCCCGTCTCCGGGGTCCGTGCTTTTAGCCGCGGCTCGCGCCCGTCTCTGGAGCTCCTTTAAGCAGCGCTCTCAATCCCTCTCCTCGCGCACCGGGAAACAAAGAGGGAAGAAAAAGTCTCTTGCCTCTTCGGCAGGTCCAGACTTTTCCCCGGACTCCCTCCCGGCTAGCCGTGGTGCACTAACCCCCTGCAGGCTGTGTTCACGCCGCCAACCCCAGTCCTCTCCCTGCGCTCCGACCGAAGCCCGAGCCTCAGCTCCCAGCCCCGCCCGCCCCGGCGGGTGAGCAGACAAGCCTCTCGGGCTGGTGAGTGCCGGTCGGCACCGATCCTCTGTGCGGGAATCTCTCCGCTTTGCCCTCCGCACCCCTGTTGCTGTGCTCTCCTCCGCGGCTCCGAAGCTTCCCCCCTCCGCCACCCGCAGTCTCCGCCCGCGAAGGGGCTTCCTAGTGTGTGGAAACCTTTCCTCCTTCACGGCTCCCTCCCACTGGTGCAGGTCCCGTCCCTATCCTTTTGTCTCTGTTTATTCTTTTTTTCTTTTGCCCTACCCAGATACGTGGGGAGTTTCTTGCCTTTTGGGAGGTCTGAGGTCTTCTGCCAGCGTTCAGTAGGTGTTCTGTAGGGGTTGTTCCACGTGTAGATGTATTTCTGGTGTATCTGTGGGGAGGAAGGTGATCTCCGCGTCTTACTCTTCCGCCATCTTCCCGGAAGCTCTATAAGCTTATCTTTATCTGCAAGTGTTGGAGAGTCTCCTGCAGAGGTGGGGGGTGGCGGTGGCTCACCATGGGGACAAAGAGGAGTTTTATTTATTGATACAAAGGGGTGAGTTCACGGAAACCAGAAGGGATTGTTTAGTAAACTGGAGCTGTAACAATTGAGCTGTTACCACCCCTGGGGCTGAGAGGGGGGTGAAGATGGAGAGGTTACTGAACCAGTTACCAAAGCCACAAGAGGAAAGAGTTTCCTAAAATGTGAAAAACATGGTTTAAAAGGACACACGCAGCCCAGTGTTAACTGTAGCACCGTTTACAATAGCCAAGACATGGAAGCAACCTAAATGTCCATTGACAGATGAATGGATAAACAAGATGTGGTACACATATAAAATGGAATATTACTCAGCCATTAAAAATAATGAAATAATGCCATTTGCAGCAACATGGATGGACCTGGAGATTATCACACTAAGCGAAGTAAGTCAGAGGGAGAAAGACAAATATTATATGTTATCACGTATATGTGGAATCTGAAAAAAATGATACAAATGAACTTATTTACAAAACAGAAGCAGACTCACAGACTAGAGAGTGAACTTATGGTTACCAGGGGGAAGGGGTTGGGGGGAGGGATAGTTACGGAGTTTGGGATTGACAGGTATACACTGGTATATTTAAAATAGATAACCAACCAGGGCCTACTGTAAAAAAAAAAAAATGTATTGGTTTCAAAATTGGTAATAAAATATGCCAAGATTGGAAAAACAAGTGTCCTCTTGAGAGATGAGTAGTGACTTTTAATTAAGGCATCTGCCATGTCCAGTGACGCCTACAGGGAAGCAGCCAGGGAGATACACGCCCTTCTTCTCTTTCCTTCCTTCCTCGGATTTCCTGTTAGGACTTCCCACTGGCCAGAGGGCCCAGGAGCTCTGCTGATGTGGTCCATGATCTTAAGAGTAAAGGTGGAGAGCGTGTCTCCACCAAATGGAAGACGTACTGCGCACCAACCTAGTTTACCGATTGAGAACGGAGTCAA
This sequence comes from Lipotes vexillifer, assembly GCF_000442215.2. Classification (NCBI taxonomy): domain Eukaryota; kingdom Metazoa; phylum Chordata; class Mammalia; order Artiodactyla; family Lipotidae; genus Lipotes; species Lipotes vexillifer. The sequence goes on from NW_006784492.1 coordinate 3,272,543, forward strand.
TCAAATATTTTACTTTCTTGATAACTTTCAGCTGTGCTGCAAGAATGGTAGTTTTGAGCAAGTGGGCATTTCTAGAAGGACAGGCTTCTGTGTGAGAATTAGATGCAGCCAGAGGACAGCGCAAGGGGTCTGGGAGGACAGGTTAGCCAGGGGAAAATCTTTGCCTGCATGGGTAAAGGATAAGCTTTGAGGTGGGAGAGCAAAAAAGGATGCTGTACATGACATTTTGTAGTTGGCAAAAGCACAGAATCCACTTCCCTAATTTTGCTATTAGAGGTTGGAGAGCTTATGGGCTAGCTCGGAGGCCCGTGAGAGTCATTGCAGAGTCAGTGTTCAAATCTCGGTCTATTAACTTGCTGTCCACTCAAGTTTTCTCTTTTCAACACTGTCTCCTGAACAGATATCATCAACTTAACATTTTGCCAAGACTCCTATTGACAGTGGCTACTCTATGTTTGAGCTACGTTTTTTCTTCTTTTTTTCAAATTTAAGTATAGTTGATTGACTATTATATTAGTTTCAGGTGTACGGCATAGTGATCCAATATTTTTATAGATTATACTCCATTCCATTTAAAGTTACTACAAAAGAATGGCTACATTTCTCTGTGCTCTACAGTATATCCGTGTTGCTTATCCTTGTTGCTTATCTGTATTTTATATGTAGTAGTTGGTATCTCTGAATCCCCACCCCCCTCTTGCCCCTCCCCCCTTTCCCTCTCCCCACTGGTAACCACTAGTTTGTTTTCTATATCTGAGTCTGTTTCTCTTTTGTTATATAAATTCATTTGCTTTACTTTTTCGATTCCACATATAAGTGATAACACAAAGTATTTGTCTTTCTCTGTCTGACTTATTTCACTAAGCATAATACTCTCCAGGGCCATCCACATTGTTGCAAATGGCAGAATTTCATTCTATTTTATGGCCAGGTAATATTCAATTATATATTGAATATATAATTCAATGTAATCTTCTTTATCCATTCATCTGTTGGTGGATACTCGGGTTGCTTCCATATCTTGGCTATCGTAAATAATGCTGCTATGAACATTGGGGTGCATGTGTCTTTTCAGATTAGTGTTTTTGTCTTTGTTTTGGGTGTATATCCAGAAGTAGAATTGCTGGATCATATGGTAGTTCTATTTTTATGTTTTTTGAGGGCGCTCCATCCTGTTTTCCATAGTGGCAGGGCTACATTTTGAATGCCATTTCCTGTGTTTCAGGCAGAAAAATATACAAACGTATACTTGGAAACTACTTAATGCTCATTATATATAGTTTATCTACCTGTCTATTGATCTATCGATCTATCATATATCTGGCACTGTGCTAGGTGTTAGGATAGTTATAAGCGAAATAATAGTCATGGTGTCTGCCCTCAAGTGGTTTACCACCTACACTGTCTCACGTATAGCCTTGAACATCACCCTCTGTTTTCTGTGGTGTTTCCTGAGTTCTGTCCCCAGACCTTTTCTCTGTGGGCTCACTGCCTGAGAAGAGGTGATTTTCCAGAACGGAATTGGGCATGAAACCTCCAGTTCTCTGAACTTAACGTTGACTGATCTGGAAGAATCATGAATGCAGAAGAGTGAGACATCTATAAGTGATGTGTGTGCTTCTGAGATGAAAACAGGAAGCACAATAACATCAGAAAGCAAGGACTATGTTGGGAGTTCCTCTGATAATTACTGGTAGAATGCATTGAGATCTCCCTTTGGAGCTGAAATGCCATTAAAAAAAAATCATAATGGCTACAAAACCTTGGAACTCATGAAAATTTATAAACAGAAAATAGAGATATTGGAGAAATGACCTGAAGTGGAGAAAATAGAACCTTAGACAAAATTATAAATGATGCATAAAAGTAAGAAAAATATGAATTTCCACCGTATTCCATACTGAGCATATACCTATTAAGCTGAGTAATAAATGAAGGTGTGTTTTTGGCACACGGCTTCTGCCCTAGAGGTACAAAAGGACACCGTGTAGGTTAGTTACTGAATGAATAGGTTAAGACAGATTAGGTCATCGTCAGTTTTTTTGTTCTACCATTTTGCTTTTTATTCGCATTGGACATTTTTTTACCTGCTTTCTCTTTTCTGATGTTTCAGAGTACACACAGTGATTTGAATTCCGAGATATCCGATACAAGAAAGTTGGTGGTGAGATTTACCCAAAGAATCAAGCTTTGAGAAATTGAAATCTTACAATAAACCTATATCATCATATAACATAGGCAGATCTTCAATAAGCGTTCCCGGGCGAAACATACAACTATACACACAGGGTGGGAAGAGCAAAACAGACAGTACCCCTGAGGCCAGCCCCTTATGCTTGTCTAGCTGGAACCTCACCTTCTGTCAGCCTTTTTGAGACCACACAGTTTTCCTGGATTTTGCTTCCATAGAAAGAAGGCTGCCTTTGCCAGGCTATGAGACTTTAAAGATTACTAGGCTTAGCTGCCATTTTAGGATTCAGACGTTCATTCCATGCTCTATTACCTAGAGAGAGGGGAAAAAAATGAGACAGACTTTTCATGCTCATAAAGAACAACGGGCATTAAAGCTGATGGACAGAAGGAGCGATTTGGGCTGTGGACTTGCCTCGTGCGGGACGGATGTTACACCTTTTTGCTGTGTCTTTGCTGATGGAAAGGCAGTGACTGGCTGAATACTCCCATGGGAGTGGGCATGAGTACCACCCCCTGGCCTTATCTGGGGGTCAAGATATAAAAGTGGGTGCTTAGAAAGTCAGCAGGTCTGATTCATATCCTCAAGGCAGTACTTATGGGGCATTTTTGGCCCATCAAATGGCTCGTGATAAAGTACAGTGGTGCAATTTGTATTTTTACCGCAGGCCAATTAAGAAGGGGGAGAGAGAGTGGTAAGCAAAATGGTTATGTCCTTGCAAAGCAGAAACAACAGTCATAGCAGCAGGAGGAGAGGGGGACAAAAAAGACACACAGAAAGGAAATAGCCAGCCACTTAAAGCAGTTAAAAGGGTCAGGCAGCTCGTGCTATGTTGCCCACCCCCTGCCAGAAAATCCCTTTTCCTGCTGGTTTGTGGGGCAGTGGAGATTTTCAACAGCGAATAATTGTGTGGTAACATATGTTCATCCAGACATAGATTGGTGAGCTTAAAATCAAATAGTATTTTTTAAAAAATAACGTCACTGGAAGAGGAAATGATGTTTCTTGACATTCTTATCAGAGTGCTCTAAGGCTTGCATTCTCCTGTTTTGTGATTTAGCCTTCCCTCCTATATCTGTTTCTATTCTGCCTCTAGAAAGCCAGGGAAAAAAGCTTTTGAAAAAATTTAATCATTTGATTACTATTTTTTTCCAGCTTCACTGAGGGCAAGTTTTTGAGTGTGGGTTTGTAAAAACGCACCCTTTCTCTAATGTTCAGGGTGTACTACCTACTCCATGAAATTCTCTTGGGGCCTGTCCTCAACAGGCTGCTTCTTAACTTGCTTTTATTTCCTTTAGGTGCCTGGGATTGCTGGAGAATAGGAATAAGAAGAGAGGGCGGGGGGAAGGGAGGGATGGATAAAAGGGGAAATAAATCAGGGATTACTTAACGAAGCAAGGAAGAGAGAGAGGAAGGAGGAAAGGTGGAATCAATGGAAAATGTTAGTACTTTGAACAACCATGAATAACATCTTGCTACTTAAAACGAACGATGGGAAACAAATTCATCAGTCCTGCTGACTGCCTGTGGGAGGAGGGGCAGAGTAGGAGAGTTGGGGTAAATAGACCCAGTTTATGAATATCTGAATGTATTTGGTCACTTAAGACATAATGATTGCTCCTGACACAGGGGAAAAAAGAAAAAATTTTCCAGGTAATTTAAGCCCTAAATGCTACTATTGAAAAGAACAGGGGTGTAACAGAGCTAGGAATAGGGGTGACATATCCATTTCCAGCTGGCTGTTTAAGCTGATGGAATTCCCTGGCTGTTTTTGCACATTCTATTTTTCTGTTTTTAAAGAAGTTTTAATATTTTATTTTATTTTAAAAAATGTTTTGGCCGTGCAGCATATGGGATCTTAAGTTCCCCGACCAGGGATCGAACCCACGCCCACTGCATCGGAAGCGCAGAGTCTTAACCCCTGGACCACCAGGGAAGTCCTGCACATTCTGTTTTGACTTCACTTTTTCAAACACAATTTCAAGCTTTATCTTTCTACCTGATTATAAAAATGCAAGTATCAGCCCTGTGCTTTCCTGACTCAAGGATCCCAGTGCTGTAGTCTTAGGGGCAGATGGTGTATGTCTCACGTCCTTTTCTGAGTTGTGCCCCTGGCATCTGCCTGAGTCACACACAACCCTTGGGTTCTTCTGGGTGAAAAAGAGTGGCCATGTGAAAAGTGAGAGGGGTAAGCATTAGCTGTGTCTCATGATCTGGATCTCAGGTTATCTATGAAAGTGTATCTCAGAGCTAATTCCAACGAATATGAAGATCTTCTGCAAGTAAACAATCATTAGCAAGCAGGAGCAAAACCACACAATCCATCTAACCTATTCTATAAATTCACGGAAGGCCTGTAATTTCTCCTCTTAGGGACTCCAACCATCACTTCAGAGAAAGGTTCACTTGAAACCCCACTGAATTCTCGAGACAACCTTCTCTCACCCTTCATTTCATCAATAGGCACCTGGGAGTCTTTACACTTGTGGCTGGATGCAGGACTATTTAGGAATCTAGACTCACCCCTGAAAATATAGCCCTCAGGCTGCTCTAGTTACCTGTTACCCTGTTGGTGCAGAAGGAGGAGGTGTCTTTAAAACGTTTTAGCCACGTCGTCACTAATTTGAATTCTACAGATTTCACCAGTGATTGCCCATTTCTAATATCCATTACGCTCATTAACAACCCCATTGATTTCTCCTATGAAAACCCATTTCTGAAATTCAGTATGCTAATTAGCGGAACCATTTCTTGTTCATTAGAGATGTGGATTGTAGAAGGGCTTTTAGTAACTGCCTCTGGAGTGTGGCCTTTCTGATAAAATGCTAGCTGACCGCCCCAGGGTGTGGATTCCTGATTAGAACAATTGTCTTCTTCTAGGGTGTAGCCTAAACTAGAAAGAAAAAACCCCATGCACATCTATATTATGCTATATTTGCTAAAGTATTTAGTAACTTATGGATACGATAGGTCGTGTGAATACAAATCTTTTTATTATAAGTTTTAATGGCTATATAATATTAATTGTGTGTATGCCACAATAACGAATTCCCTTTTGTTTGGACATTTATCGGAGCATCCTTATTTTTACTCACCTGTTTGGTTTCTTCCTTAAAATGAATTCCTAGAAATGGAATTGCTGGGTCAGAGATATGCATGTTTAGGTACACACTACTATACAGAGAATAAACAACAAGGTCCTACTGTATAGCACAGGGAGCTATATTCAATACCTTGTAATAACCTGTAATGGAAAAGAATCTGAAAAAGAATATATATGTGTGGGTGTGTATACCTGAATCACTTTGCTGTACGCCAGAAACTGACACAACATTGTAACTCAACTACACTTCAGTAAAAAAGAGATACGCATGTTTACATTTTGATATATGGTGCTACTGCTTTCCAAAAAGGCTTTTCTTGATTTAGATGGAGGGCATATGAGAATGTGCATTTTCTTAGGCACCTGTCGGTATTGGTATTGTCCGTATCCTTAATGTTTGCCAGTCCCTTGGTAATCTTACTCAGCCTCATGGCCTTGAATTCCACCTCTGTGCTGATGATTCCCAAATGTCCATCTCCAGTTCAGGGAGGGGAGAGAGCATGGGAATGTACCTTGTAGATCCAGCTGACTCTTTGACATCTCCATTTAGATTTTTAGTATCGAAATCTGTTTCATTCACAGCTTTCCCATTACAGTTAATGGCTACTCCATCCTTTCTGTTGCCAAAAACCTTGATGCCACCTTTGACTCATCGCTCAGACATTCAATCCTTTGCTGTCACATGGCCCAAGTCACTGATATCTCTCACCTGGATTAATGCAATAGTCCCCGAACAGGTTGTCTTACTTCCAGGACAGTCTAGTCTTCACGTGGAAGCCGGAGTGATTCTGAGAAGTTGTGAGATAACACATCACCCCCTGGTCAAGACCCTCCAATGCCATCCCATCTCATTCATAGTAAAAAGCCTGAATCCCTGCAGTGGCCCACAGGGCCTGGGCGATACTGACCACTCCCACCTATGTCCACTCTTACCCTTGTCTTCTCTCCCTCTGGACACATTGGTCTCTTTGCTTGCAGATCAGAGCCTCAGGATTTCACAGTGGCTCGAAGCTCTGCCCGGATCACTAGCCTGGCTTTGCTAGGGAGACCTTCCCTGATGATCCTATTTAAAATGCCACCTGATCCATCCTTAGTAGCCTTCGACCCCCTTTCCAGCTTTGTTTTATTTCATAACACTTCTCTAGTATATTATGTAGCTTACGTATTCATCTTGTTTATTGCTTATCTGGACCCAGTGCAATGTAAATGTCACAGGGATAGAACTTTTTTTTTTTCTGTTTTCTTTATTCCTGGATCCCCAGCTCTTAGCATAATGCTTGTCACATAATGGACACTTGACAAACATTTTAAAAAAATTTTTGTTATTATTTTATTTATTTATTTTTGGCTGTGTTGGGTCTTTGTTGCTGTGTGCGGGCTTTCTCTAGGTGCGGCGAGCAGAGGCTACTCTTCGTTGCGGTGAGCGGGCTTCTCATTGCAGTGGCTTCTTGTTGCAGAGCACGGGCTCTAGGCGCCCGGGCTTCAGGAGTGGTGGCTTGCAGGCTCTGGAGAACACGCTCAGTAGTTGTGGTGCATGGGCTTAGTTGCTCCGCGGCATGTGGGGTCTTCCCTGACCGGGTCTCGAACCCGTGTCCCCTGCATCGGCAGGTGGATTCTTAACCACTGTGGCACCAGGGAAGCCCGACAAACATTTTTTGAGGAAATAAAGGAATGAATCTGATAAGTAAGAAATTAAACCTCATTTTTATTTGCATTTTTGATTACTAGTGGGTGAAATTTTAATAATTTCACTTGTACAGAAGGCCTTTCTGAGCTTAATAATCAGTTCACAAAGCGTGAAGGAAAAAATTGGTAGTTTGATTACAAATTTAAAACGTCTGTGTGGAAAAACACCCCTACCACAAACGGGACTGACAAACAGGAAAGCTACTCGCAATACCTATTTCAGAAAGAAAGGTCAATAGCCCTAATACACAAAGAGTGCTTACAAATCGATAACAAAGATGAACCCTATGATAGAAAAATGAAGGTGAACTGGCCATTCATAAACAAGAAATGTAAAGAAGGTATCTGGAAAATGTTTATAATCACTTCATTTTTTCTTACATGTGCCTGCTTTGAGCCAGAAAGAATTTTTATTTCCTCTTGCTTTGAGTGTCATCTTCCCTGAATTTAATTTCCAAGAAACTTTCATACCTTCTCTGACAACCACAGTGGATTTCCAACTGTTTTTCCCAGAGCAAATAGAACCCCGTATCCTGTCTCTCTGTTCTATAATCGCCTTCCCCCCTTTCCCCTCCTTACCCTCCAAAATACTCTATTATCATAGGCAAAACTCCCCAGAGCTCTACGGCTGGCTACAATGCTTTCCTTCACCATCAAGAAAGAACTGGAATGTGAGGACTGACACCATGCTTATATACTGAGTGGCAGTGCTATTACAAATATTTTTGAATCACACAAAGTGTACAGATTTGCTATTTCAACAACGATAAAGACCTGCTCGACTTGCATAGCATTTAATGAACAAACGTGCCAGGAATGCTGACTGACACTATTTGGCTATCGAGTTTCCCTAGCTTATTTTGCACGGTTTGTAAACTTATGCTCTGAAATTATTTTTCTTTCATGCAGGCCAAGTGCAGCGCCCTTGTCTCACTTTGGAAAAAGCATTGTGTCTTATCTTCAACTATGTATCTCCAAAGACAAGGAGAGATGAAATAAGAGAAGCACTAACCAGGAAACGCAGGAGTGGAAACGGGTAGCCAGCAGAATGAGCATACATGACTAAATAAAGATGGTTTGGAGACTTTGATAAGGAGAGAATCCTCTGGCAGACACCCACTCTCCACTCTAATTGGACCACCCCCAAATTCCCAGAAGAGTGTGGTAAACAGAGGGGCACTGCCATCCCCTTCTCCCCACCCCATGTCCACGTCTAATTCCCCAGAACCAGCGGATATGGTATTTTGCACGGCAAAGGGGACTTTGCAGATGTCATCAAATTAAGCGTCTTCAGATGGGAGAGATTATCCTGGATAAGCCTGGTGGATCCAATGCAATCACAAGGATCTTTTTAAATGAGAGACGAAGGCCAGAGAGTCAGAAGCAGAAAAGCAGAGATGGGAGTGATGCAGTTGCTGGCCGGTGCCCGCAGACCAAGACATGCAGGCAGCCTCTAGACGCTGGAAACGCAAGGAAACGTTCTCCTTTTGAGCCTCTGGAAGGAACACAGCTCTGCAACACCTGTGTGAGCCCTGTAAGACCTCTTTTGGACTTCTGACCTCTTGAACTGTAAGATAATAAATTTGTGCTTTTTCGAGCTACTGAATTTGCTGTAATTTGTTACAGCAGGAAGAGGAAATTGATACAAAGGGGATAAATCTTTTGTCATTTCGCTGCTAATGCCCATCTTTAATGTCAACTTGGAATATCTGGAAGGTGCGATGGGAAAGTAGGGCCCCTCTCGGGGGTGCCTTCCATTCGAGGTCACATCCTGAGGTCCATGGGTCTTGGGTCTGGCTGCATAGCAGAAGGATCTTTGAAAAACCATGGATGCCCAGCTCTTCCCCATACCTACTGAACTGCATTTGCCCGCAGTGGGGGTCTAGTGTTGAGTACTTTATTCTTCGGCTCCAGAGGTGACAGTGACACTAGGAAACAGGGTCTCCAGTAGTTAGTTGCAGCTGCTGCCCAAACTGTCTCAGCCCACAAGACAGACCTTCCCGAAGGGGCGCCTTCCAGTTGGACAGAAAATCCCCTGTCCTCGCCCCATTGCCAGCTCAGAAGAGCCCAGGCCAACCTGCCGAAGCACTTCCCACCCAAACTTCTCCCTGTGGTCCACGGGGAGGAAGTTATGGTGAGGGATGCTGGTCACTATTGCCTCAGGGAGATCCAAGGATGATGTTTTCTCCATCTTCGGTGCCTGGCTCTGCATGACATGGTTAGTTTTGTTTTTCTTTTTCTGATTTTCTCTTTCCTTTTTAAGAAAAGAAATTAGAAAGAACAGAAGAAAAGAGAGTGTAGGTACCTAAAAATGTTACTTTGTAGGAGAAATCTGATGGTACTCTTTTTTAAAAAATTTGAAAAAAAATTTATTGAAATATAGTTGATTTACAGTGTAGTGTTAGTTTCAGGTGTACAGCAAAGTGACTCAGTTATACGTATATATCTATATAAATATATATATTCATTTTTTACATTCTCTTCCACTATAGGTTATTGCAAGATATTGAGTATAGTTCCCTGTGCTATACAGTAGGTCCTTGTTGGTTATCTACTTTATATGTAGTAGTGTGTATATGTTAATCCCAAACTCCTAATTTATCGCCCCCTGCCCTGTTTGGTAACCATAAATTTGTTTTCTGTGTCTGTGAGTCTATTTCGGTTTTATAAATAAGTTCATTTGTATCATTGTTTTCGATTCCACACATAAGCGATATCATTGATATTTGTCTCTCTCTGACTTGCTTCACTTAGTATGATAATCTCTAGGTCCATCCATGTTGCTGCAGATGGCATTATTTCATTCTTTTTTATGGCTGAGTAATATTCCATAACATATATATATATGTACCACATCTTTATCCATTCATCTGTTGATGGACATTTAGGTTGCTTCACAGTTGTCACTTCTTAGGCTCAGTCCAGGACAGACACATGGAAAGAATGGTCAAAGAAATTAGCTCTGCCCTGGTTGAACATATGGCAGATATGTACCTACACCTGACGCCGCCCCCCACCCCCCCAAGCCCGACCCTGCCAGTGGGAGGGTGGAAAGACAGGCTCCAGGGGCAAAACGAGGCTCTTCAGGCCACCCGTCAGGCCCCCGAAGATGCTGGGCCCAACGGACTGCTATCCAGTTGGCAAGCAGCTGGGGTCTGCCCCCTGAACCCATTCCTGGTACCCCTGGAGCTTCTGGGCTGGGCGGCCACCCTTGTAAGGTGAGGGGCCCAGCGGGCAGAAGACAGACAGACATCGGTGTTCTGTATCCCATGTCCTATAACTGTCCTATAACTGTGAATATTTTTTTTGCCAGTCTCCCTGGCAAAAAAAAGAAAAAAAGAAATAAAAAAAGAAGTTGGCTTCCCGTGCTCTTATATGACATCACACTCATGTATGATGTCATTGTTCTAAAATTAGTTACAGAGAAGGAAGATAGTTGGGTAGATCGTTAAGTCCTAAATAAATCGACCCCTTACTATTTCGAAGATTCTGAGGATTGACTTGAAGAGGAGAGCGCTTTTTCCTCTCCGTGGATGCCCAGGGGCGGGGGGTACAGGCGATTTTGTGGCTTCTCTGTGGCTTCCAGGAGCTCTGGTTTCCAGAGGGGAACCCAAGAAGGGAGAGTGGAGATGCCACTCTGGTGCCTGCAGGGAGGGGGCAGGGAGGGGGTTTCTGGATGAGTTAAGGGTCATGGGGTTATTGATAGTGTCTGGCCAGGGGACAACGGGGCTTATTAGGTTTCCAGAACTTATCCAAGCAGTAGATGTGTCTAAACAAGATGTCTCAGAAACAAGACGCTGGAAATTTAGGGGGAGGAAAAATAATCTTCGGATTTTCTTTGATTCAGGAAAAAGGCCAACTGAAACCTTTCTCCTGGGTTTGTGACTCACGTTTTCATGACACCAAAAGCTTTTCTAGACTATTATTTTTTCCTTGATGCAAAACTTTAATTCTTGGACAAGTCTTTAAAGAAGGAGAGACATGGAAAAGAAAGTGTGAATTTTCTTGGAAGCTCCCAAGATAGGTTCCTTATCAAAGTGGATAAATGTGTTATTCTCATTTTCTTCCTTGAGGAAAGCATTATTTATTTGCAGGAGAAAAGGACACATTTGTTGGTTGATGGCTCTGTTACCATGGAAACATATAAATTTTAAAAATAAGAAAAATGTTTTAATACATTAATTTGTAGATCTCAGACACCAGCCTACTTTTCCCTTGAGGTATGGCATGGCAGAACGAAGACACAGCCCTCACCAGAGGCGAACACAAACCCTCCCTTTCTCTCCTGCCTCACAGATTGGCCAGGGCCAGAAATGCATTTTAAACACACACACTTTCAACGTGAGTAGGTTGCCTCGGGTGCATATAGAAAAATCTTTAGGCTCCACGTGAGCTTTGCAAATCTTTGCACATTGCCTGTGGGACTTGATTGAATAGATATAGAGAGAGAAGTCATTGGAATCGCTGACAGACCACTGTCAAGATTTCCAAGTGGATGCTTTATTCAGTCCTCTAGATGTAATTAGCTCCTCTCTGCCTTCCTTGTGGATGTGATATGGTGGAAATTGGGATGGTGTTAAGATATTAAAAAGCTTAATTAAAGTAACCCCAGTGTTATTTTGTGCTCATATCTGAACATCCCACTGCATTCACTTGTTTGGAGAGACTGTATCCTGTAGAAGGGGGAGCTTACCATGGCACCGAAGAGGCTTTGGAATCAGGCGTGGCCTGGTTTTCGATTCCTCTCCCTCTTACTAGTTTGATCACCTGGGGCAGGTGACATCTATTTAAGCCTTGATTTCATCATCTGAAAAATGGGGATAATCTTGCATCGCAGTGATTTTCTATACATGTGAAGAGATAATACTGTCTGTATAAAGTGCCTAGCATCTTGCTGAGCCCTCGGTGAGTCCTTGGTATAGCGTGGCTATGATTATAACTATCACTGAAATATACCAAATGTGTCAGGTGCTCCATAACGCTTCACGTGGAAGGGGGGGCCCTTCTGTGGGTTCACAGGGCCTCCCCATTCCTCAGAGAAGACCCCCCAAATCCCTGCTCTTTTGTTTACAGTTCTATTGGAAGCTAAACACCATCACATTTCACTTTGCCAGTGTAAATTTGAAAATATTTCACTGAATTCTCCTTAATAAATGCATTTCTCTCATTTTTATTTATTCAAGCAATATTTCTTGAGGACCCATTCTATGCCAGACCCTGTGCTAGGTGCTGGGGATAAAAGGGTGAATAAGATAGAAATGGCTTCTGCTCTCATGGATATTGCAGTGTAATGGGGACGAAAAAATATCAGTGAACAGGCAATTACAAGGCAATGAATGAATCGAGGGCTCTGGCAGGAGAATGGCGCTGCTGGAGCATTTTACTGGGGCACCTAACTCAGGGTTCGGAGGGTTATCTCTGGAGTGGGATCATTTTTAGAACCATCTCAGAGCTGGAGGTCTTTTCTGGGGCCCTTCTCACCCTGCTGGTGCAGCCCTGAATTGCTAGAGTTCATTCATTTATGCCTTCAATCATTCATTCATGCATTCATTCATTCACTCAGTGTTCATCAGTGCCTGCTAGTTGCCAGGCTTTGTGCCAAGCACCGGGAAAACCATGGTGAGTAAAACAGACGCCGTCCCTTCCTTTACCAAGCCGACGGGGTCAGCGGAAAGTGGGATGGTCTAGAAATAAACAGAAGTACCCAGGATGGAGAAGTGAAGGGAGCTGAGATCATCCAGCAGGTGGACTTCATCTCTCCAGGGGAGGGGTTTGGGCTCAGAGCTGACGCCTGAGGGTGAATAGAATTCAGCTGGGGTGAGGGGCGAGGCAACGGCCGGGCCTCCCAGGCGGAGGGAGTGGCATGGCGTGTGGGAAGGTCCCGAGGTGAAGGACAGCCTAGTCCTCGGAGGGATGGGCAGAAGGTGAGACGTGCCGGAGGGCAGATTGGGGGAGCCCTAGACCTGGGAGGGGAGACTAGACCTGGGCGGCCCTGGCCTGAGGATGGCATTCCTATCCTTCCGAGCCTTTGGGGCTGGGCGGACTTGATCCCTGGTTAGCCCTTCCCATCCCCACCGCCTCTTTAGTCCTTCTCGGGTTCTCAGTTTGGTAGGGAACGAGTGAGGCTTTCTCCAGGAATTTCGGGTTCTCCTTCGTGGAGGATGCTATGATGTGTTGCCCATCTGCCCCTCCAGGCGTGAGAGATTTATCTTCCCAACTGCCCAGATGGTGCTGACAGAGAGCTCAGCTTTCCGCTTCCTTTGGGGACTGCTTGGGCTCTAGAGGTCCACCTTGCCTACTTTCAGGGTGGTCCACAGCCCGTGACTGAGGGCTACACAGGAGTGTAAAGGCCTGACCCCCTCATCCCAACTTGGGACAACTCTGAAGGGTCATCCCAGCTTCCCAGCTCCAGGGCTCCCTGAGGGGGTGGCTGAGGTCCTCACTGGGCCGCACTGCTGCCCAGTGTCTTCCTCTGCCCCCTCATGCTTCCTTCCCCCCGCCCCACCCCTTGTACGGGTGGTGTTCCCAAGGGTGCCCCTTAACCAGCGTTCTCCCTCAAAGTTGCCTTCCCCGGGAACCTAACTCGGTATACCCTTAAAATTCACCCCGTGAGAACACAGTACAGATATATGAACATCACTTAATAAAAACAGACCGATTCCTAGGAAAGCGAGGATTCGGTTATAACTTGACAGAATTTCTCAAGGAGGAGGAGGGTTGTTCAGTCACGGGTAGAGAGAGCAAAGGGGCTCACAGAAATCTCCCCACCTCAAAGGCTCGTCCAAGCGAGAGGAAACCTCAGCCAGTCGAATTCAGGCCTGATTCACGAGGCCGTCCCTATTGTGGGACTAGATCCTTGATAAGCCATCATCATGAGATGCCATGGAAGCTGCGTCTCAGGACGTATATTCTGATTCCATGTTCACCAACCCCCTACTGGTTACGGGCTGACTTCCCTATGGGTCAGCAGAAAAGGGAGACTGAGGTGGACAGTTTTCACGTGGCAGGTCAATTTTTGTTGGAAATTTATGCTTTGGGATTCCAGTTTTATACATGATTGCTATTCCTCGGCTACCTCTGAGATAGACCAGCGTCCACTCTTTGTGTAGTGAAGTGTCTCTTTGGAGACAGTCGGCTGACCGTTCCCAGGAGGCAACACACTAACTCGCTGCGCTCTGAATAAGCTGGCTTTTTCTCTTTAAAAATCCACACCCATATTTCTGGAATCTGTTTGGACCGATCCATCCTTTGCATTATAGGCTTGAAATTCACCTGTCTGGCTTTTACTAAACTCATGAATGAAAGGTGTTTTAAGTATTGTTTATGTGCAGGGGATGTGGCTGTCATAATCTAATGGATCTTCTGTAATTTTTGGGGGGGTGGTGGTGTACGAAGACGTTTAGAGCAATCAGCATATCAGAGTGATGGGTGAGGGGTTAAGGGCCAGTGAAGCTGGGCTTGAATTCTAGATCTGCCATTGAGTAGCTGTGTGGCTTGCTAAGATTCCTTTCCTGCTCTGTGCTGCAACCTCCTCATAGGTCGTTGGGAAAAAGAAAGTGCTCCGAGTGATGCCTGGCACATGAAAGCACTCAATATGTGAAAACTACTCTTATTATAGAAAAAAGGCACCACAATAACCATTCATATCGCAGCCGTTTCCACGGTGCTCCAGAAACTTTGTTTCAGGTGGCTTGTATGCTTTTTAAGTGCCATAATAAATAAAACTTTGATGCTCCCACCCCAAATAGATTTTCAAGGTCTCTTAGGATGCAAAGCAGTAAAATAGATCTCTTAACACGTCCCCAGGTCGGAGAGTCAGGTCTGCTGGAAGGGCTGGAGCGGTGGTGTCTATGATTGTCAGTCGCCGTCAGCTGGGAGGACCTCTGCAAATGTGCAAACGTGCTAAATCTGTGGCATGTGGCGTCATTTTCCCTCTCCATCTCTCCCCAATTGCGTTTTTTAAAGTAATGCACTTAATTTTCATGAGCATTTTAAGCCCAAATTAGATCTTATGTTGTAAACACTGAAGGAGCTGAGAAAGATCTTGTTAACAAAAGCAAATTACCAAACTCCCAGAAATCGGAATCAGACCCACAGAATTCAAACTTAGACGAAGTCTGTGCCCACCAAATTCATCCCGGTTCATTTCTGCAGGGTTAAAGTAAACGCAGGCGCTCTGAGCTGCCAGCAGATCTGTGACCGTGGTCTCTAATTGCAGCCGCCTTTAAACCTTGAGCAGGTCAATGGAGGCACAGTGATGTGAGGGATCATTTGTCTTTCATGCATTTCTCTGGTGTGATATATCATCCCTTGCTGAAAAGGGTCCTTGTCAGTGTCAGCTTCCTCCCAAATGTAACGGAATGAGGAACTGGTGATTCTTAATGTCCCTCTCTTTCGTCCTGCATAATGTGGGCCAAACGGACGAGCCCACCTCTGTTAAGGCGGCGATGGGGGCATTCGACCCAGAAATGATTCTGGGCTCGCTTTATGCCGTGATAGGGCTCAGCTGCCTGTGCAGATGCTCCTGAAATCTCGCCACACTATAATAACGTGTGGAATAGCCAGGGAGCTGTTTTCCACTTTGCATTTTAAGTCCTACTTTCTCTGCTCACTCTTGAGAGAGCTAAGCACCTCCACTGGGGTGGAGTAAAGAGACCTGGAGGAGTAATGGTGCTGTCTTGAGATGCAGGAGCCAGGGAGCGTGAAGAGCTTGTTGCTCTGTGTCTGAACGTATCAGAAGTCCTCTGCTAAGGTGCAGATGGTCGGGCGGTCAGCAGGGGTTGATAGGAAAACACACACGCGGGGCAGGTATCGAGCATAGCCCTGCCCTCAACGTTGCAGGTGTGCAGAGGGCACAGGGTTTCTGCCGTCTTGACTTTATAGTCTGTTGCCTTTGCCTCCCCGGCTTTTTCCCTCCCTCCCCCACCCCAGGCTGTTTGTAGACTTGAAGCGCTGAGGGATTGGGATGCTTCCGATAGAAAGGATGTGGGGAACCTTAGTCAGGTGGTTTGGTGTAGCTTCAGGAGGTATTTCTCTTTAAGCCAGGAATTTCTCCCCTCTCCCTGCCCACTATCCAGGGTCGCCTCGCTGTACATCCATCCGTGGGAACTCCGTTTGGGGATACAGCAGAGCCAGGCAGAATGAACCCATGTGTGAACGTGAGTCTGTATATCCCAGCTCCTTCCTCCCAGCGGGGAGGAGGGGCTCTCTGGACTCAGCTGCCCTCTCTCCTCAGCATCCTTTATCTCTCTCAAGGCTGCATTGCCCAAGTACCTCCTCCTGTTCTGAAATCCATTTACCTCCATTTTCTCTTCCCGAGTCCCTCCCTCCCTCCAGTTTCCTTTCTTTTGTAATCATTATATAACTCAGGTAGACAAATAGCCCACATGTAAGCTATTATGTAAGTAAAGATGAGAGTCTACTGAAAAGGTCAGCGATTGTGGAGAAATTAATGGGCAAGGCTTCAGGGAGGAGGTGGACCTTGGGCTTCTTTTATTTTTTTTTAATTTATTTATTTTGAAGGTGACCTTCATTTTATTTTTATTTTTTAAATTTTAAGTTTTTAAAATGAAGTATAGTTGATTTACAGTGTTGTGTTAGGTGCACAGCACAGTGACTCAGTTACACACGCACACACACACACATACACATAGTGTACAGCAAAGTGACTCAGTTACACACACGCACACACACATAGTGTACAGCACAGTGACTCAGTTACACACACACACACAGTGTACAGCACAGTGACTCAGTTACACACACACACACACATAGTGTACAGCACAGTGACTCAGTTACACACACACAGTGTACAGCACAGTGACTCAGTTACACACGCACACACACATAGTGTACAGCAAAGTGACTCAGTTACACACACACACACAGTGTACAGCACAGTGACTCAGTTATACACGCACACACACATAGTGTACAGCAAAGTGACTCAGTTACACACACACAGTGTACAGCAAAGTGACTCAGTTACACACGCACACACACATAGTGTACAGCAGTGACTCAGTTACACACGCACACACATAGTGTACAGCACAGTGACTCAGTTACACACACACACACGCACACACACACATAGTGTACAGCACAGTGACTCAGTTACACACGCACACACACATAGTGTACAACAAAGTGACTCAGTTACACACGCGCACACACACATAGTGTACAGCACAGTGACTCAGTTACACACACACACATAGTGTACAGCAAAGTGACTCAGTTACACACACATACACATATATTCTGGGAGCGATGGGGTATATATATATATATACACATACATACATATTCTGGGAGGGATGGGGTGTATATATATACACAAAAATATTCTGGGAGGGATGGGGTGTATATATCTATTACATACATACTCTGGGAGGGATGGGGTGTATATATATATATATATATATGTGTGTGTATATATATATGTATATATATATATATATATATATATATATATATACACACACACACACACATACATACATATTCTGGGAGCGATGGGGTTGGCTGATGGAAGGAGGAAGAATATCCTGTGTTGACAAAGATGGTCCAGGGTTATAGTCCCAGAGGTCTGGGGTTGTATCCTGGCCTCCACATTCGTTTAGCTCTATGGCGTTGGCAAAATTACTCCAGCTCTCTGAGACTCAGGCTTCTCTCCTGTAAGATGGATATAATCATACCTGGCTTCCATTGTTGCGGGATAAGTGAACAAGCACATAATTAAAACTCTATTACGAGCCAGGAAGGATGCAAACAGAATAATGGTGTCGGTGGTTTCCACAGAGTGGTCAGAGGAGGTTCCTAGGATGTGGGAATGTCATCACAGCTCCTGGCACGGAGTAAAATGAGCTCTTGGTAGATGATTGTCTCTAAGGGACACTTGCACGAGGACGGGAGAATTAGGGAAGGGCTGTGGTAGCAAGGGGGACTGTTGTAGCAGTGGACTCTCCTGCTTTCCCATCACGCCCTTTTTCTACTAGAAAAGGTTCTAGAACCTTCTTCTAGGTTCACGTATAGCTTCAGGCGGAGGAAGAGGAGGAATTTGTTGGTTCACCACGTGTCCTTGGCCGGAACACCCTCTCTACTCCATCAGCGTGCCGTCCACCATTGTGACGAGGTGGACAGGGTGCCCGTCATGCATCTCGACCTTGGAAAGAACGCAGCCAGTGCGGTGGCAATATTAATAACACGGTTACTGGGCTTTGGATTCACGGAGTGTTTTCTCTGAAGTGCTCAGAGGAGGGGTGGTCACAGGGTTTGTCATTATTGTCTCTTGGGAGAGAAAGAGGAACACCAAGGCACTGAAGGCATTTGCTAGAAATTTCATGGCTGGAATCAGCCAGGCCTTTCACGTGGGTTCTTGTCACCAGTTCAGGACATGAACCACTGGGCTCTTGGCTTTAGGTGGCTACTTGGATGCCACCTCCTCATTCTCTGCGGGCTCAGCCAGCCCACAGCCCGGAGGTCCTGTCTGGGCTTGTCAGCTCCCCACCAGGGTTAGACAGGGCTGCACTTTCTTCTTAGGATAGTCAGACGACTGGGAAGTGAGATGGAGAGATTTTCTTTTCTTTTTTTTTTTTTTTTTTTTTTTTGCTGTACGTGGGCCTCTCACTGTTGTGGCCTCTCCCCGTTGCGGAGCACAGGCTCCGGACGTGCAGGCTCAGCGGCCATGGCTCACGGGCCCAGCCGCTCCGTGGCATGTGGGATCCTCCCGGACCGGGGCACGAACCCGTGTCCCCTGCATCGGCAGGCGGACTCTCAACCACTGCGCCACCAGGGAAGCCCGAGAGATTTTCTTGTCATGGTTAAGAAAGCCACAGCTTCTTAACCATGAAATTAACACGAGAAGGTTAGAGGTCAGAAACTTTTAAGAGGCCAGTTTCTGGTTTAGCCCAGGCTAAAACCAAAGACAACTTATGGTTCGAAAGGTAGGGAAGTTGTAGTTTTCGGAAGGTTTGGAGGAACTCCAGTGGGAAGGGGTGAACATCCAGGATTTCCCACTGGATTTCCTTTCTTTAAGACCATGTTTAGAAATTGAAGTATAGTAAATTTACAACGTTGTGTCAGTTTCTGGTGTACAGCAAGGTGATTCAGTTATGCGCGCACACACACACACACACACACACACACACGCGTATTCTTTTTCAGATTCTTTTCCATTATAGGCTATTACAAGATATCGAATATAGTTCCCTGTGCTATTCAGTTGGTCCTTGTTGTTTATGTTTTAGGTATGGTAGTGTGTTTCTGTTAATCCCAAACTCCTAATTTCTCCCTCCCCCCTACTTTCCCCTTTGGGAACCACAAGTTTGTTTTCCACGTGAGTCTCTTTCTGTTTTTCCACTGGATTTCCTGAGAGACCTTGTACGAGGTGGATGAGTTCCCTGGTCAGAAGCAGAGTGTGGCAAATGTCAAAAGGCCTCGGGAGCCTCAGGTGAAAGGTGGAAGGGCAGATCCAAGGCTCGCTCAGAGGGTGATTATTATTTTTGCATTCGGTTAAAAATCGACAAACTAATTGCTGAGCCCATTGTTGGAAAATTGGCAACCCATTAGAGATGACTGTAAGCAATTTCTCTCTATTATTCCTAATGAGATGGACATGGCCTCCTCTTCTGTACTTACTGCTTCGAGAAAAAGGAGGGTTTTCTCTCTCTCCCACAGAGCTGGAGAGTGTCTGCTGCACCAGACCTACTCTGGGCTGAGGGCAGGATGCAGCTCTCTCCCTCCTTCCCCACCTGAGCCCCAAGACAGATGATTTGTTTGTCTGATTGCTCGAGTGAGTCCCTAACTAACTCTCCATTTTCCACCTTCTCTCCCTTCCCAAAACACCCTTACTCCTGGCCAGCTCTCAAGACACCATCAATCTAAAAACCAAGAAAACAAAACTGGATAGAAAAACAAAAGTCAAACTGTTTGGGAAGCGAAACTTTACTGAAAACGAAAGCTTGTAGGAGTTTAATATTTCAGTGGGGCTTGGGAAGGACCAAAATAGTCTTTAAAAAACACTGAAGAGTATTTCCCACTTTCAAATATCAGAGTACGTACTTGTGCATCAGTGGAGTGTCCAGGATCTTGATTATAAAAGAGAAAGGTGGGACTTCCCTGGCGGTCCAGTGGTTAAGATTTCGCCTTCCAATGCAGGGGGTGTGGGTTTGATCCCTGGTCGGGGAGCTAAGATCCCACGTGCCGCGTGGCCAAAAAACCAAAACATAAAACAGAGGCAATATTGTAATAAATTCAATACAGACTTTAAAAATGGTCCACAACTGGTGGTGGTGTGATGAACTGGGACATTGGGATTGACATATATACACTAATATGTATAAAATGGATAACTAATAAGAACCTGCTGTATAAAAAAATAAAATGAAATTAAAAAATTAAAAAAAAATGGTCTACATAAAAAAAGAAGAAATCTTTAATAAAAAAAAGAAAGAGAGAGGTATCTGATAGCCCTTCACTCTGGGTTATTACCTCTCAGCCTGTTCTCCCTGAGCTAGCCTAGAAAGAGTCCGTATTTATGAGTCCAGTTCAAAGACAGGGTTCCTCACGTCAAGTCAGACCCGGGTGTCCCCTCTTGGTGGGGGCGTGGCCGTCATCTTCCTCCTGTGGCAGGGAGGTAAGTGCTCTGTGATGTCTCCCCCTCGTTCTCATCCCTTCCATGGTCTTCTATGACTGGGATGCGTGTACCTCTTCCGCTTTTAGCAACAAAATAAATTCTTGTTCATCTGGTAGATATACAGGTCGGGAAGTCCATTTTAGTGGAGCTCTCTCCCTCATTTGAAAAAAACCCCCTGTTTCTACAGATTCACAGGCAAAGAAAACAAACTTGTGGTTCCCAAAGGGGAAGGAGGGAGAGAGATAAATTAAGGGTTTGGGATTAACAGATACATGCTACTATATATAAAATAGATAATCAACAAGGACCTACTGTATGGCAAAAGGTGACACAGCAGTATAAAGCAACTATACTCAAAAAAAAAAACAAACAAAAAACCACAACAAAAAACAAGGACCTGCTGTATAGAACAAGGAACTATATTCAACATCTTATAATAACTTGTAACAGAAAAGAATATAAAAAAGAATGTGTGTGTGTGTAACTGAATCACTTTGCTGTACACCTGAAACTAGCACAACATTGTAAATCAACTATGCTTCAATAAAACAAACCCACACACAAACAAAGACCTGTTTCTCGGTCAATTGCCCGCTCTTTGTTAATCATGAAGATCAGAAGAAATGATAAAATCACCAGAACAACTGCCAAGTCAGTTTCCATGAGCGGATTTCGTCATTCCAGTGCTGTCTCTGATGAATCCTTAATAATTTTTACTTTAAAAAGTAAAATGTTCAGTGGTAATTTGTTTTTTCGCTGGTAGTCAGCACCTATAGCTATAAAGTATGGGTCAGATTCTAATTATGCCCAGGAATATGACCGACTTTGAATGTTTGGCCACTGCTGTGGTGTATTGTCAATTTTTGATACATAGAGAATGGTTGTCATCATTCCTTTCAGAAAGGGCTTGGAGACTCTATTCTTATTGCCACTGAAACAAATGACCACAAACTTAGCAGCTTAAAAAAATCACAAATATAGGGCTTCCCTGGTGGCGCAGTGGTTGAGAGTCCACCTGCCGAAGCAGGGGACACGGGTTCGTGCCCCGGTCTGGGAAGATCCCACATACCACGGAGCGGCTGGGCCCGTGAGCCATGGCCGCTGAGCCTGCGCATCCGGAGCCTGTGCTCCGCAACGGGAGAGGCCACAACAGTGAGAGGCCCGTGTACCGCAAAAAAAAAAAAAAAAAAAAAAAAATCACAAATTTAGTATTCTGTAGCTCTGGAGGTCTGAAGTCCAAAATGGGTCTCACGGGACAAAAATCAAGTGTCAGCAGGGCTGTGTTCCTGGAAGCACCCAGATTCCTTGGATGGGGGCCCCCTTCCATCTTCAAAGCCAACAAGTACATCACTCCTCCCTCTGCTTCCACCATGTCAGCTCCTTCTTTGAACAACTCCCCTGCCTCCCTCTTACAGGGACCCTTGTAATTACATCGAATCCACCAGATAATCCAGGATAATCTTCCCAACTCAAGGTCCTGCACTTAATCATATCTGCAAAGTCCCTTTGCCATGTAAGATAACATATTCACAGATTCCAGGGTTTAGGATGTGGATAGTTTTGGCGGGCGGGGGAGGGGAGGCATTATTTTGCCTATCGAAGGAACAAAAAGCAAAAGCAGACCAGAAAATCTGTTTTTACAAATAAGCAATATTAATACAATTTTGGATTCCTTTTTTTTTTTAAATCTTTGCTTGAAACAGTTGTTTTCAGTCTCATACAGGCTTGAAAATGGCAAAAACATTAATCGAATTTCTGTTGGACTGTGCTCTTCATGATTTATTTCACGTGTATGGACGTATAGTAGTTTTGCAGGATGAAAATTTTACTTTCTAATCTTCATTTAAAGGTCAGGTGGCAAAGGGAACTAGTTTTAAATGCAAGTTACCCACATGGAGCAATTAAGGAGAGATATAAAGTGGTACGGATTTTAAGATGTGACATAGGCCAGATACAAATGGAGAATTGACAAAGACATTAGCTGATTTAGGAAAATTCAAATCCTACCTCTGGGAAAATCCTTAGATTCATATATATTTATTGTAATTCACTTAAAAAAAGCCCTCTCTCTTCTAAACTGTTTTATCATTAAATTTGCAATTTGCTTCTCTTTGTAGCCAGACATAAACCCTAACAGCCAACCTCTGAGGTAAATTCTTGTCCTAGGCCTCTCGTTGCTGTCACTGGGTAGCTGTGACTTAGAAACCACTTCAGCAGATGTACTGAAATTCTATATTAAGTTCAAGGGTGCTCTGTAGTATTTGATCTCTCTCCCAGAGCAAACAGACCTGACATGGCCCCAGTATCCCTCCTCAGAATAAACCAAAAGTTTCTTTTCTTTTTTTCTTTTTTATCGAATGAAAGATTCTTTAAATTTTATAGTGCTTTACAATTTTCAAAAGTTTCACACACGTGATTTCATATAGTCCCATAATAACCCTTTCCCCCCCCCATCCCTATATTGACCCTCCCCACTGGTAACCACTAGTTTGTTCTGTACATCTGAGTCTGCTTCTGTTTTGTTTTATTCACTAGTTTGTTGTATTTTTTAGACTCCACATCTAAGTGATATCATACAGTATTTGTCTTTCTCTCTCTGACTTATTTCACTTAGCATAATGTCCTCCAAGTCCATCCATGTTGCTGCAAATGGCAAAATTTCGTTCCTTTTTAGGGCTGAGTAGTATTCCATCGTCTTTATCTATTCCTCTGTTGATGGACACTTAGGTTGCTTCCATACCTTGGCAATTGTAAATAGTACTGCTATGAACATTGGGGTGCATGTATCTTTTCGAATTAGAGTTTCCCTCTTTTCCAAGGGTGGAATTGCTGGATCATATGGTAACTCTATTTTTAGTTTTTTGTGAAACCTCCCTACTGTTTTCCACAGGGCTGCACCAATTTACATCCCTACCAACAGTGTACGATGGTTCCCTTTTCTCCACATCCTCCAAAAGGCTCTTTTTTAAAAAAAATTTATTTAATTTATTTGTTTTTGGCTGCATTGGGTCTAGTTGCGGTGAGTGGGGGGCTACTCTTCATTGCGGTGTGCAGGTTTCTCCTTGCGGTGGCTTCTCTTGTTGCGGATCACGGGCTCCAGGCACGCGGGCTTCAGTAGTTGTGGCATGTGGGCTCAGTAGCTGTGGCTTGTGGACTCTAGAGCGCAGGCTCAGTAGTTGCGGCACACGGGCTTAGTTGCTCTGCGGCATGTGGGATCTTCCCGGACCAGGGCTGGAACCCGTGTCCCCTGCATTGGCAGGCGGATTCTTAACCACTGTGCCACCAGGGAAGCCCAAGGCTCTTTTCGTAATGTCATTCATGCTTTTAGAACTTCCCCTGCAGCTGCTGCTCTTAGACATCAGCTTGACCACTGTGGGTCTTTCTAGATTTCCCCATCAGGCTGCTCTCCCTGTGGTGTGAGTGTGAGGGAGATTCCTTTTCATGGTTGGCTTCTTTGGCCACCCCGGCCTGGTGGAGCTGAGGCACTGCCCTCCCCACACACGGGCTGTGGAACTTGGGGGACCTGGCTGGTGTCTGAGAGCCGGCTGAGGGGGATGGCCCACAGAGCTGGTAGACCCTCTTTAAGCCTCACACAGTTTCCCTGAGGCAAAGACACAGCTCTTTCCCACCTCTCGCTGCCCCCTTCTGTGGCTCATCAGGCAGTTCAGTGGAACATGAAATACAACCCATTGGTACTGGCACCCTTCCAAGCACTACAGCCTGCAAAGGGATAGTCTGACTGGGCTGGCATCTCAGCCCGGGCTTGGCAGGACCAGAGCACACTCCATTTTCACCAGGCCCTGGAACCGGACCCAGTGACAAGCGGCCGCGAAATGTGGACAGAGAGAGGCCGAGAACTGTGGCTCAGGGGGAAGGGAGGGAAGCAGGAGGCAGCACCAGGGCCAGCCATGCAGTTCAGAAGGGGTGAAAAATAGGGAGTGCTAGCTGCTTGCATATACATATATTTTTTGTTTCCTTTTCTTTTTTGTTTGGTTTTGTCAGGTCTTTCTCTATGAGGGCAGAGAGCTGTGTGGTACTCAAGGCTGTCTTATCTCCTGAGTTAGTGAATGTTTCTGCCTAATGAATCATTTCATGTGACTTGCTGATGGGGCTTTTTTGAAAGAATGGCTTTAGGGTAAGAAGTACAATTAGAAGTGATCACCAGCAACGACCAAACGGTATTTGTGATTTGGGTTGACTGTTATCATTGTCTACTGGTTGGAGAGTGCCTTGCATGGCCAAGTGATACCCTTTAATTTTGTAGAAAGTCAAGGAAATGTGTTAACTGATAGGTCTTTTATTTTTACTTTTGGTTATTCTGTAGCTTTATAATGTTTGAGAATTCCTGAATAGGAAAATTTTCTTAATGGAGATTTAAAAAATTTTATTAAAATTTTACTCATTGGTTCTCAAAGTTTAGTATGCACATTTTACCAAGAAGCTTCTTAGATCCTATACCCAGACTTTCAGACTTAATAGAGCTTGATTGGGCCCCCGAGTTTGCATTTTTATCAATCTCCCAGATTATTTTGATGCAGGTGGTTGGAGTCATGGTTTGAGGAAAAAGGAGATCATATAATACTTGACCTTGGCTAATCATGCAGGGAGGAGTTCTCCCCTCAACCCCTCCTCACATGTTTTCATATGACATAATTTTCTCTAAGATAGCAGTTGTATTTTCATGCAACACAGGAAGGCGGCTTCTTATAGTGTAGTGTATCACCTGCATTGTTGTTTTCAGAGTTTTCGGTCTCAGGTTTACTCCCACTGCAAAGATTGAAGGATGATCTGAAATCAGATACATTTGTCTGGGAGCTGAATGTCTACCAGACTCAGGCATTGATCTCCTTGGGCTTGGGTTCTCAGTAAATGTCTGACCAGTGAGAATTCCAATCAGGATTCTAAAGGTTATATGAAATAGGCCTGATTTCTGAGCTTTCTCTGGGGAGATCACTTAATTTATACGCAAAAAGGGAGAGAAATCCTCCCCTCACCACCGCTTGTTTTGTAATCACCACACATTTCGTGTTTTAGAATAAAACGCTATGTTGATTACTGGTGTGAAGCAGGCTGAGCCAGAAAGTATCTCTGTGCAGAGGATCTTTAAGGATGAACTATTTGCACTTCGGAGGATGAAAAGATAGCAAAATGAAATGTAGGCAGACCTGTAGGGAAGTTTGCCTAGGATTTTCTACAGCTGCTCTTACGTTGTTCTGTCACCAGGGGGCAGCATTGCACTTCGGTTGGAAAATGGTCTCTGTGGCCAGCAGCCCTTAAAAGGAAAATACATCCAAGTGAGCAAAGCTAAAAACCAGAACATTAGAGAGAACCAGAAAACCAACAACACGGAACCCAAACTCTCTTTGTTATGATGTTCCATCTTTGCTTTTCTTGGTGTACAGAGTTTAATATTGTAGAAGTAACACTCACCAGGGCATACCTTATCGGTTCATTAATACATACTTAGGGGTGGTGGAAAATGCAGTAAGATTATTTTTCCTTTTCTCACTTCTTGTTTGGCTCTCCCATCTTTTCTCACTGTCCTTGTCTTGTGGAAAGCAGCTACCCGCCTACCTACTTCCAGCCAGGAAGAGACAGACCTGGCAGCTGGCTGTGCCTTAGCATTGCTGGTCTTTTTATGGAGCTGGTAGATGTGTATAGAGCTGACTGGAAAGGTCTGTCCTCTCTCCTTGGTGTGAAGTCAGGCTCACAATGTGCATGATCCTGGCAAGTTCCTGGGGGTCACAGTTACTTTCATGCACCCACACAAACACACCTTTATAGGAGTCAAGCCATCACTTTATAGGGAGTGATACAAAATAAATGGATGCTGAAATGTTGCATCTTTTAAAGGGACTCATCTTATTACTGGATAAAGCGTGGGTGGATTCAAAACAAATTTAACCATCGCTTTAGGCTTTAGGAGTGTAAGTTCCACCAGTACGGGGATTGTGTCCCAAGTTCTTAGAATATGCCTGGCGTGGAAGGCACTCAGTGAATTTGTTGAGTGAATGAATGAATTTAAACACATGTGCCATGACGGCCCCTCCCCACCTTCTGGCTTTGCTCTTGAGCAATGATTCTCTCGGGTACTGAGGCCAACCTTGGCACCTGCCTTGTCTTCCTTCCTTGTTCCAGCCCTTGTTTTGTTTCTGGGCTCATGGAATTCCAAGGGCTGAGGGTTTCTTGAAGGAAAGTTCTGAAATTCATCCTCCAAGGATAACTATCAACCCCAGACATCTTTGTTTCTCTGAAATTTGCTTGTAACGTTACATACACTGACAGTGTGAATTCCACCATTTTTGGAGGGGGATTGATAAAGACTAGCTTTGAAGGTGATTTTCTGTTTATGTCTTTCTTCCTTCCTCTTCTTTGCAAGAAACAGGCAGGTTGGGAAACTTGACTTTGAACAAGAGCAGAAGTGTGCACAGGGCAGGGAATAGCAGGCACTGTGAAGATTAGTTACCCTCGTTGGAATCTAGCTTGACTGGGAAGGGTGAGACAGTTCAGTTATTTAATCACATCGGTGCTCTTGGCTTCCGAGGCCTTCAGTGCTGGGATAGCTCTCCCTTCCCACTTCATTTATATGAGGAATGAATCCTCACCTCTCTGCTCCCACTTGGACCCTCGGGCAGAAGAGAAGGAGCGATCCATTTTGGGAGGAGGTGTTCCCATCTCTGCATCCTCCCAGGGTGTGTCCCCGCAAATTCTCATTGCTTTCGTTGGAGCCTTTCAGGCTGTGCTACGTGTAGTGGATGCACATAGCTTTCTTTTGGCATGAGAATGGTTACCCAATGAGCTACAGGTCAGAGCACGCCACTGGATCAGAATACACCAGGACAGCACCGTCCCATAGGACCTACCGTGCTGATAAAGATATTCTGTATCTGCTCTGTCCAACGTGGCAGGCATTGGCCCAGTGCTGCTATTTGCATTTGAAATGTGGCTGGTGCAATTTAAGAACTACATTTTTAATTTAAATTAACTTAAAGTTAATTTAAATTTAAAAACCCGAACAAAAAATTCATTCGTGTTTTTCCATACTGTCTTACACAAAAACCCGAACAAAATTTGTGGCCAACCCAGTAGTTCCCAGTGAAAGATGGCACCTGCAATGCCCGGGGGAGGTGTTTCCTTTCCATGAATGATTTTAGTTTGTATGATGGAGCTTGACTGTTTTGTGCTATGATACGGAAGGGATGGTGTGCACCCCAGTTCCTCTGTTATTGATGTAGTTTTTTCACCACATCTCGCCGGGCCCTCTTGTTGCGTCTTGGCCCTGTCTCTCCTCATCGGCGACCAAGGAGGGACAGGAGAATGGAGTTTTACATATTCTGCCATAGTTCCTTGTTTCCCCATGGGATGAAAGACCTTCATCACCATGGAAACTGTGCTCTCTCAAAACAGAATGAGTTAGGCTGGCGTGTCTTCTCTAGACAGTGGAGTCTTGCATCGCCATGGATTTCTGCCATGATGACGCCTCCTACTCAGCGACCCAACCTGGAAGTCAAATGCTCTGTTTAGTGTAGGGTTTCAAAGTTGTTCAGAGATTTAATGCATATCTAAGGCCAGTCGACAGTCTGTGTGTCAAGATGAGTCCTTTAAAAAGAGTGCCTTAGGATCCAAATGTCCATGGTCCCCACTAGACCCAACAAGACATAAAATATCACGTAGGTAAGAATGGAAGAAAATGGCTGAGTCATCCAGGTTGAGGTCTGAAGTCACAATCAATGACGTCCGTCTTCCCCATCCTCCAGCATCCTACCTGACCCGTCAACTCTTTCTTTTCCTGCTGCCTCCACCATGCTGACACTCAGACCTGTGCACCTCACGCCCTACTCGCTACAATAATACAAACAGAGAAGAGAAAAAAAAAGTCTGAAGAAAGTCTCTTGGTTCCTGTGGTTTACACTTGCTAGTTAATTGGAGCCCTAACGTGGGTCTCTCAGGCGACAGAGACAGCAACCAGTCTGCTGTCGTACAAGCAAGTGCGTGCAGCCTAGTTGCTAACACCCTTGAAAAATGTCCCCAGGAATGCAGCTCACGGAGAGTGTTCTTTAAGCTAGATTTGTAAAAAGCCCATTTACTGCCTGACTTAGAGCTAAATCCTGTGGCAGAATGGAATTTGAGGCTAGCTGCCAGTGAACAGAAAACAGCTTGGGTACCAAACCGTGAGCCGGTGAGTGGCGGGGAAAGGAGGGATGTTAGAACAGAAGGCATCGTGAAGTCAGAAAGGAAAGAAAAAAATCAAAACAGAAGGAATTGTCTGGAGGCCAAGTACGGAGAGGTTGTCCAGGAAAGCTGGGACGCAGAGAATGAAGCATGAGAGAGGGAGAAGGAATAAGAAAGCAGACTTCACAGGAGAGAAAAAGGGGTAGAGGGAGGAAAAGAGACATTGTCTGCATTGTTTTCTTGCTTTATATCCTTAAAGAGATGAGGCTGAATATCAAGTCATTTCAGCAGACAACCAGACAGTAGCCAGTCCTCAGGCAAAACGGCTTCCCTGCCTAGGTCACGAGTACAAATAAACAAGCAAGCAAACAAATCCCATCCTCATATCCTTGTAATCTGTTCTTTCTAGACTACATTTGCTTTTTTTTTCAATTGGAGTATAGTTAATTTACAATGCTGTGTTAGTTTCAGGTGTATAGCAAAGGGATTCAGTTATATGTATCCCTTTATATATATATATATATATATATATATATATATATATATATATATATTCTTTTAATATATAAATATGTATACTTTATATATATATATATGCATATATATATATATTCTTTTTCAGATTCTTATCCATTATAGGTTATTACAAGATATTGAGTACAGTTCCCTGTGCTATACAGTAGGTCCTCATTGTTTATCTATTTTATACATAGTAGTGTGTATATGTTAATTCCAACCTCCTAGTTTATCTCCCCCACCCCCCAAAATCCCCTACTTGGCAACCACAAGTCTCTTCTCTATGTCTGTGAGTCTGTTTCTGTTTTGTAAATAAGTTCATTTGTGTCATATTCTAGATTCCACATATAAGTGATATCATATGGTATTTGTCTTTCTCTTTCTGACTTACATCACTTGGAATGATTATCTCTAAGTCCATCCATGTTGCTGCAAATGGCATTATTTCATTCTTTTTCATGGCTGAGTAATATTTCATTGTATATACGTACCACATCTTCTTTATCCATTCATCTGTTGATGGACTTTTAGGTTGCTTCCCTTTGCTTTTAATAGGAGAATTTTTTCCAATATAGTTGATTTCAAATCTCTTGGTGAAGAATTTGGACCGTGATGAGAAGGAGGGTTTCCCTTCAGCCAGCCCACTTCTCTTAGCCTCCTGTTAAAATGCAACCCTTCTGCATTTTCTCCATAAATGAAGACACCATGACTGACCGATGTTCTAGTTTCTTGTTGCTATTGTTGTGGATTGTTCCAAGAAGACGCGAGAAACCAGCAGCAGGTGCTCTGCCTATAAGGCGAGGTCAGCCTGGTTATGTCAGCACCCTCCATGTTGTGCGTGCCTGAGATTGGAAGGACCCCAAGAGTTCTTTGAGTAGCCTTGTTGTGAAGCACAATTATTTATTGGCGGGGAGGGATTTATCCCATGATTTCAAGGATTGACGTGTAAAATTTTCAACTGTGCCTGTCCTTGATCCCTCCTGGGCAAGAAACAAGTTAGAGAGTCTGACACCCTCGTGGGAATTCAGACACATCAGACTCACTGACAGGCAATCATGATTCTAATGAGGGCAGAAGAATTTAACTCCACAAAAAAACCTATTAGAATTGACAGTACAAATGTAAACAGGTCCCCAATGAATTATTTTGCTGGGCCTTCTTTCTCTGCTGCCGTATTTGCTGACAAGAGACCATAACCAAACGTGGAAGGCAGATGCTCAAGTTTATTCCAGCAGGACGGGATGGATGCGCACCTTTTACTTTAACCGGAGATGCGGTGTGACACACCATATGCATTGAAACCATGGACATGGTCCCTGGGAATGGTCCCATGACAGTGGCATTTTTGTCTCTCTTTTTGTTTTTGGAGGAGAGGGTTCGATCCTGTGATGACTGGAAGTGGATACTTTTGGGGATTTGTGTGTGTGTGTGTGTGTGTGTGTGTGTGTGTGTGTGTGTGTCCTTTTCAAGAGATTCAGGCGGTAAAAGGAAGTCTTTAGTCAGATGTTTGGTTTTCCCTTGAGACTCTTAGATAATTGTGTGAGTGTCTGGGGTTTTCCTTCTGTTTTAACAGCTGGATTTGAAGGACTTCCCACTGGGCTAGTTTATGAGTTGTTGCCTCTTAGGGCAAATTTAAATTTCACCCAACAATACAGAACTTCATTTTCAGCAGTTATAATTGATAAGAATTAATCAGCATTCTTTCCAAGACACTCAGATCAGCTATGTTATTGTGACCACAAGTCCTTGTGAAAACAGTGGTCTTTTCTTCACTGTTGTTTTCTTCTAGTTTTTCAGGAAACAGATACTACAATGTTTGATCTCTTCCTTAAAAAAAGAGAATAATCTTAAACATCGGTCTTCAAAAAAACCTCTTTGGTTCATTAATGATATCAGGGATAAAAATACTCTCAGTATTTAAATGTTCTCATTTTCCTATTTAAAAAAATTTTAAATTTTATATTGGAGTATAGTTGATTTACAATGTTGTGTTAGTTTCAGGTGTACAGCAAAGTGATTCAGTTAGGCATATACATATTTCCATTCTTTGTCAGATTCTCTTCCCATATAGGTTATTACAGAGTATTGAGTAGAGTTCCCTGTGCTATACAGTAGGTCCTTGTTGGTTATCTGTTGTATATACAGTAGTGTATATATGTTAATACCAAACTCCTAATTTATTCCTCCTGTCCTTCCCCTTTGGTAACCGTGAATTTGTTTTTGAAGTCTATGAGTCTGTTTTGTAAATAAGTTCATTTGTATCATTTTTTTAGATTTCACATATAAGCGATATCATGTGACATTTGTCTTTCTCTGTCTGACTTACTTCACTCAGTATGATCAACTCTAGGTCTATCCTCATTTTCCTATTTTTAAACCTTTGCTTCAAAACTGCCCAAATTCTTACTCATCCTCAGCTTTTTTTTTGATGGAGATGCATATAAAAGAAGCCAGAGGCTCAGTGCCCCAGCGGGTGGCCCTTCATCTGTGGGCTCTGCATCTCCAGTTGGAAGGAGTTTGTCTACAACACTACTGCGATGGGTCCAGAAGCTGTATTCGCACCAAGTGTCTTCTGTTGGTGGATAAATAATATTTTACACACAAATGTCAAGATTATTTTTCAACTTATGTGTATACTCTGGGGTTAAATAAAATGGAGATTCACAATTGTTTTTCAAGATTATAGATTTTCTTAATGGATAGCTAGTAAAAGGCCAGCTCCTATCATGTGGGGAGTTGGCATGGCAAGAGACATTTCATATTTTTCAATATTGGGAACCCCTGTCCTAAACTAATGTTGGATGACCAAAAAAGTGTTTTGAGTCTACACCCTTACTTATATCATGAACGTGTTGGTTATTAGGATGTCTCTGCTTCCGTTTCTACGCTTGGAAGGGAGATGGCTCGTTGGTCAGCTGCTTCCAAGCAGAGGTGGATGCTGAGAAGGGGGTACCTCCTGTCACAATTCAGGGGGGCTGCAAGGGCCTCCTTTAGTAAGCTCTCCATGCACCTGTGGGCGTTTTGCTCCGTCCGCTGGGAGAGAACAGCACGAAATACTCATTC
Source organism: Lipotes vexillifer (assembly GCF_000442215.2). NCBI lineage: Eukaryota > Metazoa > Chordata > Mammalia > Artiodactyla > Lipotidae > Lipotes > Lipotes vexillifer. The sequence continues at coordinate 3,304,916 of NW_006784492.1, forward strand.
CATTTTGTTTTTGTTTTTGTTTTTTTGCGGTACGCGGGCCTCTCACTGCTGTGGCCTCCCCCGTTGCGGAGCACAGGCTCCGGACGCGCAGGCTCAGCGGCCGTGGCTCACGGGCCCAGCCGCTCCGCGGCACGTGGGATCTTCCCGGACCGGGGCACGAACCCGCGTCCCCTGCATCGGCAGGCGGACTCTCAACCACTGCGCCACCAGGGAAGCCCTCGTTCCATTTTTGTAGTGACCGAGAACAGTTTTCCATTTCTGAGGGTTGCTTGCCTCCTTTTTACTCATTAGTTCACTTCTGTTTGCTGGCTCATGACGGCTCAGCCTCCACAAAGTGAAGTTCAGGACCTTATGAAAAGAATCCAGCGTTGAGGGCTTCCCTGGTGGCGCGGTGGTTGAGAGTCCGCCTGCCGATGCAGGGGACGCGGGTTCGTGCCCCGGTCCGGAAAGATCCCACGTGCTGCGGAGCGGCTGGGCCCGTGAGCCATGGCCGCTGAGCCTGCGCGTCCGGAGCCTGTGCTCCGCAACGGGAGAGGCCACAACAGTGAGAGGCCCGCGTACCGCAAAAAAAAAATAAAAAGAATCCAGCGTTGCTTACCAAAGCCACTGAGAAGGAAGAAAGGAGGGGACTCATATTTCCCGAGTGCCTGCTACATGCTAGGTGTCAGCCTTACCTCCTTAGATGTCATTATCACGGGGAAGGATGTGGGGCTTGGAGAGGGTCAGTGACATGCCGCTAGTGGCTGCCAAGGAGATGGCGAGGTCAGGAATCAATCCCGGGTCTAGAGATTTCTAAAACCTATGCTTTCCTTCCCTCCCTCCTCCCTCATTTTGGGATGAATTTATATTTGTCATGGATACATGAGCTTTATTTTCTACTCAAGACTTCACTTATATTCTCAGGTGCCAGTCTCTCATCTTGGATTTTTTTTTTTTTTGTAGCTAGGAAAATCCAAACATAGGATTTATACTTTCCGGTTTGTAACATGGAAATCTACTAAGAAACAGTTCTAAACGCATTAGAAAGTGAAGTTCTTTGTGTTCGCGGAAAAAGTGAGTGCTCCAAGAAACAATAGGAACAAATTCCAAATGTGAATTCTTTTAACCAACAGCTAACCTTTTGCTGATAACACTCACCTGTGTTTCAATGTTATTGTCCCCAGAGATTAAAGTATTGGGATGCGGCTACCCTAAGGGTCTTTCCTGTGTCCCAGGATCTGTCACTTTGCCCCCGTCTGCGTTGAGAGGCAGTGAGTATAATATCTAAACGTACTATCAAACCTTACTTGTCTGTCATTTCCCCTGTGTTCTGTCTCCTGTTTCATCGCTGATTCTGTCATTTTCCTATTTCTTGTCAAGACTTTGAGCCATGAGCAGTAAGGGACAGCTCACAACTCTGACCTTTTCTGCTTCTCACATTCTTTGCCAGAAGTACTTACAACAGTAAACAGCCGAGTGGAGGATTGCCCTTGGTGGGACAGCTCGGATGCCGGCCTCCTTTGCCAGGCCTGAGTTCGATTCCCAGGCAGCTCGGGTGTGTGGACGTGAGCGAGCCCCTGGCCGAGCCCTGGCCCGGACAACTCAGGCGCGTCCCAGCCATCCTTCTGAGCACGCAGGGCGCCTGGGCCTCCTGTGTGGGCTGTCATTTCCTGCACTTTGGCCTTCTCAGCCATTTCGGAGAGGGCAAAACTTTTGGGCTTCCCAGGACAAAATGCAGTGACTTCCAAAGAGTTGCTCCCCAGCACTGAATTGCTGACCCCAGGCTCGTGAAAGCTCTGGCCTGGAAGCTCTCCAGCCAAGCTGTTCTCCAGAGCCTCCCAAAACGTACAGCATTTCCCTCTCCTCAGGGCTGCTTTCCGTTTCTTTGTCCCCATGGCTTGCAGAGATTAGACCTTCAGCCTCTCAGCATGATTCTAGGGCTCCAGGAAAGTGCGAACCAGGAACAAACTGGTTGCTGCCTCTGAAAGGATGACCCGCTTTGTCTGCTCCAGCTGCGGAGGTGAGGCTGGTTGGTGGCTCGGGTGAGAGCGAGAGCCTGTTGGGATCCAGACGAGCTCTTAGATGTCTTGTACTCATTAGCTGATCATTTCCCCCATTTTTACCAAGGTTATTACCCTGGACTTGTCACTGTGGGGTCCTGTGCTCTGCGTTTTCAGCCTCTTCTCCAGCTCCTTGGGGCCTCTAAGAACCATCCATCCATCCATGCCTCCATCCATCCATCCATCCATGCCTCCATCCATGCCTCCATCCATGCCTCCATCCATGCCTCCATCCATCCATCCATGCCTCCATCCATCCATCCATCCATGCCTCCATCCATGCCTCCATCCATGCCTCCATCCATGCCTCCATCCATCCATCCATCCATCCATCCATCCATCCATCCATCCATCCATCCATCCTGTTGTCAAATATTTTTTTAAGCATGTTCAAAGTGTCCAGAATCATGTGAAATGCTCAAAGTATGAAAGTAACTCAACTGTATAAAAGATTTTCAGCTTTCCGGGGTCACTCGTCACTTTGCGAGCCAAAGTGACCCGAGCCTTTATTCTGTGAACTGCAGGAATCCAGTCACCCTTTCTGAGGACCGTGTGAGGATACACCTATGCCTGCTGCTGGCACCTGGCTCACCTCTTTTTCTGGGCTCTGCTCTGTCTTGGGCTCCCCTCATCACCTCCTCTCCTTTCCCTCCTACCCCTGATGCTCCAGTTGTCTGTGGTCTGGTTTGTTCCAAAGCATAAACACATTTTCTTCCTTCACTGCCCCCCAAGACTGCTATTGGGGGGTAGGGGTGAGTAGGCCACAGTGGTATCTTAGAAGTCATCGTGAGAGAATTATAACATAGAAAAGGAACACCTTAGTGAGATGTTGGCTGTCACGCTCCAACAGTAACCGAGGTTCCTAGTGGGTCAGTTCCCACCCATCCAGGCTTTCCCTTTCCTTAGCCTCAGCCTCCTTGTGAGCAAAGAGCAGGGAAAGCTATCTTAGCAGCCAGATAAAGTCTCCAGGGGTGCCCCAGGCCCCCCAAAGGCTTGATTTTTAACACTGTTTGGTTTCTTATTGTCTTCATCTGTCTTTTTGTATCTGACGCTGGGCATTTTCTTTGCAAATTAAAAAGCACACTACAGCGTTTTCCCCTATTAAAAAAACCAAGTTTTCCCGAAAGATAAATCGGTTGCACCACCTAGAAGGCAGAGACAGCTATAGGCAGCTTTTGCAGTTGCATTTTGCTTCATAATTAAGACGACAGGGTCCCTGCTCACAACCTGAGCATAGTAGGAGAGACAAAGAATGAACGAACTTTGCAGCAAACTATGAGTGACGGGACAGAGGTGTGCATGGGCTGCTGTAGGACCACACAGGAAGGAACGTTTCAGTTCCACCCACTGGTCCCTGGAAGGTTTTGTAGACTGACTTGAGTTAGGAATTTTCCAGGAAGATGATGGAGAAACAGCAGCTAGAACAGTGTGTGAAAATCACAGAGGCGTGCAAAAGCCCGGCAGCTTGGAGGAACAGCAAGTGTTGGTATGATGGAAGCATGGCATGGAAGGATGGGCAAGGACCTCCTAGCATGCTCAGGAATTGACAGTTCTCCCTGTATCAGCTGTGCCACCGTGAGCTCTGTGCTTTCAAGGCTGTGCTGTGGCAGTGCAGAGGATGGACTGGGGAGATGCCAGGTGGGGACACAGATGTAGACGCTTCTAGGCATGGAGGCCTGAACTCCAGCAGGACATGGAGAAGTGGGCATGGAGATCAGATACGTGACGAGCCAAGTGATTTCTCTCCAGCGTGCGAGAGCTGGGGCTGCCCCGCTAGTGCGCTGTGCTCACCAGTATGCCTAAAGCTGTGCCTGATTCATCACAGAGACGTCAGCCAATAAATACGGGTTGAAAGAATGAATGGGGGAGTTGGACATCATGTCCAAAGATGTCCGCAGTGACTCATTTCATGTCATACATCTAAATGTGGCTGACAAGTCTTCACTGTACTGACATGTACAATAAGAGTTTTCTAATAAATGGGGCACTTATTTTCTACCATTTGTAAAGGGTTACTTGAGGATGGTTTGATAAAGAGATAAGCTACAAAGATGTGGGTAGGGTACAGGGAGTCTGCACGTAATGGTAAAGTGCCCAGGGACAGTTCTTATCCCTATAGACCCCAAAGGTGAGGGGAGACGGTTCTCCTGCAGTCTGGAGGGGGGAAAGTTCTGTAGGCTGGGCTGCCTTGACAGGCCCTGTAACCTCCGGTGGAGGTTTGCAGTCAGCTGGAAGAACCCAAGGGAATGGATACCTTGTCGTGACTTTCCTCTCTCCCTCCATCTTCTAGCAGGCCTCCCCGTTGGCTAAATTCCACCAGAAGCTGAAGGTCAAGGGAGACTGTGGCCCCTCCCAGGCAGAGGACAAGGGTATGCCTGCCACTTTCTTGTTTACTCAAGGTCGGAAGGCATGTGGAGGCAAATGGAAGTCCCATTCCCTGGACTGTAGTCTGCCCTAATCTTTCGCTTCAGCTGCTGCCTCAAGGCCCTCCAGGCTTCAAATTAGACTTGGGCAATTCTGTGTCCTGCTCTCCAGAGCTGCAGCCCTACTCTCTGATCTCTGCAGAACTGAATGACAAGCCTGGCTCTGTAGCCAAGGGTGAATTCAATTGGGTGCTTTATTCATGCAGTAGCAGAGCAGAAGGACCTCCTTAGAACTTATTTACAAAAGAGAAACAGACTCACAGACTTAGAGAATGAATTTATGGTTACCAAAGCGGGGAGGGGGAGGGATAGATTGGGAGTTTGGGATTAACATGTACACACTGCTATATTTATTTATTTATTTATTTATTTATTTATTTATTTAAATAAATTTATTTATTTATTTATTTTTGGCTGTGTTGGGTCTTCGTTTCTGTGCGAGGGCTTTCTCTAGTTGTGGCAAGTGGGGGCCACTCTTCATCGCGGTGCGCGGGACTCTCACTGTCGCGGCCTCTCTTGTTGCAGAGCACAGGCTCCAGACGCGCAGGCTCAGTAGTTGTGGCTCACGGGCCCAGTCGCTCCGCGGCATGTGGGATCTTCCCAGACCAGGGCTCGAACCCGTGTCCCCTGCATTGGCAGGCAGACTCTCAACCACTGCGCCACCAGGGAAGCCCCCACACTGCTATATTTAAAATAGATAACCAACAAGGACATACCGAGTATAAAAAAAAAATGATGTGAAATTTGATCAGAAAACGTGAAGTCTCAGACAGAAGTAAGGGCTTTATTTAAAAAATTATGCCATGATTGAATAGAAGCCCATGCTTTGGTCACCTTGAACGGGAAGGGAAGTGATGCTGGTTGCATGCCTATCGTGTTCAGGTTCTAGGTCGGGGGTTTTACAAGACTGAAGCGCTCAGGTAATTGAACTTGGGGGTCCACATTAGTCATCACCAGTCAGTCATAGCTCTGTTAAAAAACAACCTTGATAAAACTTTCCATCTCTGTGTTGTAGTATATTTCCGCAAGACTGAAGAATTTTGCAAAGCTTTGAAAACTTAAACTAATGTAAAACCTCTGTGGGAATTGTTGCCACAGCTGGCTAGAATGTGTCGATGATTAAATAACTTCACGAGGCAGCCAGACATAGAGCATCGTGCCCCATTGATGCCGCAGGGAAATCTGAATAGACGGAATGCAGAAGCTTAGTAGGAATTTGAATAGGTTAATGATATTTCATGGGTCTATACACCTGTAATTTAATCTCAACTTGGTTTACTCATGTACTTTGTGATGAGGAAAATCAGGTTGTTATAAGCCTTCCACCTTGGATGGTGGATTCATTGCAAGTAGCACCGGTTTTTACTACCAACTACAAATAAGAGACAGTGGGGCACAATGATACCATTGGATTTTATGCAGTTGGACTGGGTGGCCACCGGATTTGTTGGAGGTCTCTTGAGGCTCATGGGGCCCCCTCTTCCGGGAGTTTTGTTTTTCCGAATGAAGCCAACCAAAGAGGTTTTCAACTTCGATCACTTTTCTTCAATGAAATCTTAACAACAGGGTTGGACGGCAAACGAATCTCTTTGCCAGACTTCCCTAACACCCAATTCCATGGCCCAAATGAAGATGACAGCCTACAGCGTTCAGAGAGATGGGAAGGATGCATCTCTGTAACAAGGTGTTATTGGAGGAAATGTACTGACCAGATGCTAACATTAAATCATAACCTTTCTGACTTAGCTACAGCCAAATTGAAATTGCATTGCCATCAGTCAGGAGCTCCTCTTTTTAAAATCTCAGTTTTCTAGAAATCCTTTCTTTAACTGTGACTTTGGTAGCCCTAGTTATCTAGCCAGGCACAAAAAAATCATTTTTTTTTTTTGGAGACAATTTGCATTTTGTTAACTTTTGCTCTTACCTGCTATGACATGTACACTAGCTCCTTTGCCAAATCACCCCACCTCCCCCGAAAATTTCTGGAAGTTTCTATGATGTGACTTATGTGTGCTCATGAACCAGGGCGGCGAGGTGTCTGGTAGGTCCCGCACTACCTGCTCCCGTTTTGCTGGGTGTTACTGCAGCCAGCAGGTGCTACTGCTGGTCTCGCATCTAGCTGATATACTGGAATGGCTTGTCATCAATGCCTTACTGTGCTCTCTGAGGCATCAGTGTACCCAGCTATGCTATTTTCAGCACGGAAATAAGAATAACGTTATTCTCTATTAGCCAGGTAGCAAGGCAGCACTGCTTATGCTTCAAAAACTAAAAAATATTTAAAATATAAATATTAATTAAATACAAAACATAAAATAAAAATATTTTAAAAATAACAATAGCTCCTTCAGTTCTAATTTGAAGTCTATTCTCACCCCCCGCCCCCCCCAGCCGCCCCACCATATGAATTTATGGGAGTTGAAAAAAGTATCCAGGTGACAGCCACCATGCCCTTTCCCACTGGACACTTGTTTGCCAATCCTCTTTCGGGTCAGTTTACTCCAGGAAATTACCCAGCCTGTCAGGTGAAAATAGGCTCTTGGCAATCCTGCCTCACCATATGATCAGACACACTCATATCTGAGGCCTAGCTGTGGACACCATTGAAATTTAAGCTGGGATTTCCCCATCACAGGAGTGAGGCTGAGTTGAAAATCAGTGCTTTTAGACTCTCTCAAGCTCAGGCCTAAGTAGACAGTGGGATGGAGCAAACCAGAGGGGTGGCATCTATTACAAGATGCTGTGTGCAACCCCTCATTCCTATGCTGAGGTCCTAATCTCCAGTATCTTAGAATGTCGCTGTATTTGAGATGAGGTCTTTTTTTTTTTTCCTATTTATTTATTTTTGGCTGCACTGGGTCTTCATTGCTGTGCGTGGGCTTTCTCTAGTAGCTGCGAGTGGGGGCTGCCCTTCTTTGCGGTGCGCGGGCTTCTCATTGCGGTGCCTTCTCTTGTCGCAGACCATGGGCTCTAGGCGCACGGGCTTCAGTAGTTGTGGCTCGCGGGCTCAGTAGTTGTGGCTCATGGGCTCTAGAGCGCAGGCTCAGTAGTTGTGGCTCATGGGCTCTAGAGCGCAGGCTCAGTAGTTGTGGTGCACGGGCTTAGTTGCCCCCATGGCATGTGGGATCTTCCTGGACCAGGGCTCAGACCTGTGTTCCCTGCATTGGCAGGCGGATTCTTAACCACTGCGCCACCAGGGAAGGCTGAGATGAGGTTTAATTACAGAGGTAATTAAATTAAAATGTGGTCATTTAATGTGGGCTCTATGCCAGTATGGCTGGTACCCTTATCAGAAAAGGAAATTCGGGCACAGAGATACCACATAGAGGCAATATGATATGAAGACACAGGGAGAAGACAGCCATCTACAAGCCAAGGTGAGAGGCCTGGGACAGACCCTTCCCTCACAGCCCTCAGAAGGAACCAACCCCGTCAGCTCCTTGATCTTGACATCTTGATTACTAGCCTGCAGAGCTGGGAGATGATACATTTCTGTTGTTTAAGCCACCTGGTCTGTGGTCCTTCATTACGGCAGCCCTCGTAGCCCTGCAACATCCCAGGAACAGTTCACACGCTCGTCGTGGGCCCCAAGAGGTGGAGCAAGCCACCCTGTGTGCCAGGCAGGAGAAGTGCCAGTGTCAAGGCCGGCCAGCAAGAGGTGACCACTGGTGTCCTTGCAGGGAGGTGCAGCCCAAGGGCAAGAAGGGACAAGATGCTCAGACTCAGGAAGGCATCCACCATTGTCAGGGCATCTGTCAGAGCCCAGACTGAATGACGAAAAAACGATAGTACTCTGGTTTGCGGGAAACTCAGGACGAGGTAGGGACCAAGGCTGGGACTCAGGGGTTGGAAACTGGGGAGGAATATGGGTACCTAGTTATGGGAGGAGGGTCGGGTCCTGTTACTAGAATCTGACGCTAAAGTCAGATGGGACTACCAAGGTCACTTTCCATCCCAAACACTTACATTTCTGACCTGTATGTCTTTAAGTCACCCCTGACTGGGGATATATAGGGTCCTCATGTCTAAAGCAAGCCTAGAAGAAATAATGTCAAATGGCTTCAGTGTAGAGTTAATGATGGCCCAAGGAGACAACAAGGTCATTACACTAACGGTACCATTCTGCTGGATGAACAAGACAGTACATCTTCCATAGGAGCCATTTGCTTGGTACACTGATTAATTTCCAATGTGCCATTCTGGGATCTTTCCCAGAAATGTCATCCATGGCTCCTGTCAGGAAGTTTTCCAAGCTGGTGTCACTGCTCTGCCAATTATAGAGGGAGATTCTGAAAGCAACAGGAGTTGCCTTTCATGTACCAGGTATCCCAGGCAGAAGCAAAAATGCTCACCCAGCATAGGAAAGATTATAGAAACTGTAACGAGGGTTTCAGTTGAGTTTTGCCTGTAAATGGAAAACAATTTAAGCAGTTGCTCCACTGGTTCGTGAAAGTGATCGGATCTACTAGCAGAGAACATAGCCTCAGATTTACCAGGCCTAATGCTCTAGAACAGCACTTTTCACTCAAAAAGGTAGCTCATTCATTAATCGGCCAGGCTGATGTATTATGAATATGTGATAAACATTGAAAAAACCTAGGAAACTTTTAGATTTTCAAAATATGAGACTACAACCTTAAAAGATAAAAAGAAAGTTAGCAGAGTAGTCGTCCCAATCATTTGCTGTTCTTTTTACGGGCCCAGGTGCTCCGCGGCATGTGGGATCTTCCTGGACCGGGGCACGAACCCACGTCCCCTGTATCGGCAGGCGGACTCTCAACCACTGCGCCACCAGGGAAGCCCCCACTTGCTGTTCTTTAACAAGCCATCCGAATACTTCCACCGCTTGAAATCACAACACTCATTTAATTTGCTCCTGAATTGCAATTTGGGTGGGGACAGCTCTGCTCCAGTGGCCTCAAGCTGGGGCAGCACAACAGGGGCTGGAACATTCACTTCCAAGGTGGTTTACTCAGATGCCTGGCAAGTTGGTGCGCTGTCAGCTGGGGCCGCAGCTGGAGCCATTGGATTGGAGCCTTGATTCATTTTCACAGAGGCCTCTCCTTGGGCTGCGGGAGGTCCCAGAGCATGGCAACCGGGTTCCAAGAATGAGTGTTCCAGACAGGCAGTGAAAGCTGCGAGAGTCTCGTAAGAGCTTGGCTTGGAAAGTTGCACAGTGTCAGTTTCACTTCATTTCATTGGTCAGAGCAGAGCCTGCCCACATTCAGAGGGCGGGGACATAGACCACACCTCTTTGTGGGAGGAGCGTCAAAGAATTTATGGTCATCTTTAAACCATCACGGTGGCCATTTCTCTCTTTTTCCCTTTCTCTTTATTCTATCACCGTCCTCTTCCTCCCTTCAACAGTGACAAACACGTATGGAATTATTACTATGCACCAGGCACTCTGCTTAGTGTCCTAGCAGCTCATAAGGGAGAAAAGACGATCACACATTCACAAGAGAAGATTTATTTCCTCCACAAACTATCGTTAAAGAGAAGGAGTCACTGTTTACGATTGCTTGCATTCAACAAAATATTTAGATATTGCCGACTACATGTGCCGAATGCTAGAGGGAAAACCAGGATCATTAAGACCCAGGACTTAACCTTCAGTGAGTTTATAGTCAACAGCTATTTTACAAGACAAAATTTGACCGGTTTTATTGTAGACCGATAAGCAGCATCTTAGGACAGCACAGAATGGGGGAGACTGATTTGGCCGAGGGGTGGGGAAGGATTTGCAGGGGAGGTGGCAGTTGAAGGACCCTCAGATGAATGCTGAGAATGAGGAACCTTCCAAGACAGGGGTCTGTTGAGCAGACGCTCAGCGGTTGGAAAGTGCTGGTTTGTTCAGTGAAGGGTGCTTCAGGTGTTTTGGCGGGAGTTTGGTGCGCGTGCAGGGGAGCTAAGGAAGATGATGTTGGAAAGATGGCTTGGGGCCTTGTTAGGAAGGTCCTGGAATTGCTTTTTTTTTTTAAGATTTTATTTATTTATTTATTTATTTATTTATTTATTTGGGCTGCGTCGCGTCTTAGTAGTGGCACACAGGATCTTCATTGTGGTATGTGGACTTCTTAGTTGTGGCATGTGGACTTCTTAGTTGTGACATGCAAACTCTTGGTTGCGGCACGTGGGATCTAGTTCCCCGACCAGGGATCAAACCCGGGCCCCCTGCATTGGGAGCGTGGAGTCTTACTCACTGGACCACCAGGGAAGTCCCCCGGAACTGTATTTTTAAGGCTTTGGAATACTTAAAAGTTCTCATGTTTTATTTGAGACTAAAGATTTGTCCTGAGCTCATAGTGATGGGAAGTTCTGAAATGCCATCCACAGCTGCCGTGAAAGGAGATATTGCCTTACAGTGGGGAGCAGCTAGAGACCTGGGGCGTTTCTTCTTGTTGTCCTTGTTTAGAGCCGGTGTGGCTGTCTGCTCTTGGAGAGATTCCATTTCCT